>NC_135691.1:33282948-33649909 GCF_964276395.1 Gasterosteus aculeatus
TGAAGAAAGCCATGCGGACCGTCTACCTGCGAGAGGTGTCCAGGTCCGTGTCCCTTCAACACTTTGTTCTACTTGATGATTTCAGTCATGCCGAGTGAGACGCCCGACGCCGGGGTTCATTTTGATCAGACGTTCTTCTCCTTTCCGCGTTCAGTCTCCAGTGGGAGCAGATGCAGCAAATGGAGGAGAAGGACACCGGAGCCGTGAGAGGTACAAACGCACACCGAGGGGGCAACGAGAGACGCCCGGCGTTCATGCGGAATCCTACGTTCCTTTTTTTTAACCGCTCGCCTCCGGTCGCACGGAACATCCGATGCTCTGTGTGAAAGTCTGTTTGGTCCACCGTGTTTATAGTTCGGCCGAGTCATAGCGTTTGTTTCCCCTCAGGTTTGTCTGCTCACACTCACGTTGAACTGCCTTATTACTCCAAGTTCCTGTTGATCGCCGCCTACCTGGCGTCCTACAACCCGGCCCGCACGGATAAGCGCTTCTTCCTGAAGGTACAGGGGTTTTATCCGAAAGGATATTACGCTGATGAAAGGTGTGTTTGGGTTTTGACGTCCCTCCTGTTTCCCTCCTTTCAGCACCACGGTAAAATACGGAAAACCAACTTCCTGAAGAAAAATGAAAAGGTCCTCATCCAAACAAGATTTGATCACACGTTTCAGATTCAACCGGTTTAAATAATCAATCGGTATCATTTGTCAATATGCTTCCTAGACGAGTAACCATCTGCTGGGGCCGAAGCCGTTTCCTCTGGACCGCCTGCTCGCCATTTTCTACAGTGTGGTGGACAGCCGAGTGGCCCCCACCGCCAGCATCTTCTCACAGGTCAGTCGGCCGGCGGGCGGCTTGAGTCACGTTTGCATAATGTTTTACCTTATTTATTATTTAACAGTGCGGAGAGGTGCAATTAACTGACTAGACGAGGCTCTTCAGACCTTTTTTTTTGTACGTGAACAAATTTTTACCCGTACCCGACCCGTATCTCCATCATGTCATGGGGAAAGCAGTGATTGGAGCCATTTCCTGTTCCCCCACTCAGATCTCCTCCCTGGTGACCTTACAGCTGTTGACTCAGGTCAGTCACGACGACCAGCTCGACGCCCCCAAGTACAAATGTGCCGTTTCCATGGACTTCATCTGCGCCATCTCCAGGTGTGTATGTGCGTTAATACACAGAGTTGGCGTGAAAGCAGAATAATTCATGTAAATTACCCTTTTAACTTGTTTTCTTCTCAAAGATAACGTGTTGTGTGCGATTCATCCTCCAGGACGGTGAATTTTGAGATCGTCCAGTACCTTTACGACTTCCTGTGAGCCTGCTCAGAATAAAGGAGACGACACACACGGACCGCAAGACAAGTTATTTATGTATTAAAAGACAAGCAAAAGGAAGCGCTCAGACTAATGGTGGGAACGTCTTTGGAAGAATGTTAATCCCATTATGTCGCTGCCCCCCTGTGGTTGCTGAACGAGCTTCTCTTCTCTTCCGACCGGATGTGGTACAGATCTTCATTTGTATAAAATAAACGCCGTATTGGCAACTTCACTTTTTTGTTCAACGGTTCTGTTAAATTTGTTTAATCAAGGTGTAACATAGCTTCATAATATGGTTCATCCTGCAGGTTCAGCATTTTCTGACACCATGCAGGTGAATCCTCACCTCGCTGGAGGGGAGGAGTTTGTTCCTGAGATGTGTCGCCATCGTGCTGGAGTCAGATATGATACTGTAATTGAGATAATAAGCTTTTATCAAGATTTGTTGTGTAAAAAGGTACATTTTATACTATTGAGTATTTGATCAACTGTGAACCTACTTATATCCAGTACATTAAACTCAAGGTACAAGCTTAGTAAACAAAACGCTCAGCACCGATAAGCAAGACCAGTTTGCCAGACTTGACCGCATATGAAGTGCACGTGTGTCACTGTTTAAGTACACTGGAGTCCTTCGGTCTCAGTCTATAAATGACCTCATACCCAGAGGCCCCCGGGTTACACGGCGGAGGGCGAGGTGGCGTGTGAAGGGGGGGAGGAGGGGCTAGACGCTGTGCCTCCTGTTGTCGATCATCGTCACGATGTGGCTGAGGTCCAGACTCTTTATCATCACCTCCATGAAATCTTCATCACTGCGCGCGCCGGCCACAAACTCATCCAAGGAGAGCTCCCCTGTCGGGGGGGGGGGGGGTTAAATGCACTTTATTATACATGTGGCACACACGTGTAAAAGTAGTGTTTTGGGGGGGGTCTTGCAGCGACCTGCAGAACGTGCTGGTTGTGATTCCAGCCTGCAGCTGATCCATTTGCTAACGAGAGGACCCCACGTGGGGCCCAAACAAGTCAGAATCAGTAGCATAACATTGATATGTCGATCACAGTCCGGCTGAGCAAACTCACCGTCTCCGTTTATGTCGATCCGGTCGAACACCCGGTTGGTGAAGTCCTCGGCGGAGGTTTCCTGACTTTCGTTCCCGTTGATGGCGCGGATGGCCTGCGGGGAACAAGAGCACGGCGGTCACTTTCCGAGGCCTCGGGCCCTTTTTGCCCCCCCTCCCGACCACGTCACCGCACCTTGATGATGTTGAGCAGCTCGTGGCGGTCGATGCACCCGTTGCCGTCCACGTCGTAAAGTTTGAAATACCAGCGCAGCTTGTGCTCCATCTTCCCCCGCATCACCAGACTGAGGGCCGCCACGTACTCCATGAAGTCGATGTAGCCGTCCTGCAGACACCACAGGGCGGATGAGAGCCGCACACTGACCCGACCCCCCTCCCCACAGGAGGCTCTCTGTGGGACATCCTGCCGTGACGGGGGATTGTCTCCAGGGGGTGTCCCAACAACAAATCCATGCATCGGAGCAGTTATATACTCGGATAATCTCCCAGTTTAAATCATGCTGAGATTTTGCAACTGCCCTTTGTGAGCTGAAGGGGGGGGGGGGTAAATATAGCTCCCCAGAGAGAGCACTTAGATCTGTAGGTGTTGTTGCTCTGAGGTCACTGCGTTGTGCTGATGTTATTTAAGTTTGAGGGACTGGTCCAGACCTTTTATCTGTTTTAGAGCCACAATTTGTTGATTAATTGATTAGTTGGCAAAATGTGTTTGCTACATTACTTTTTAACACATTGAAAATAAAGAAATACCTGCCTGATGCACAATATTGATTAAAAAAAACGAATGTCAAGAAAACAGTTTGAGAAGTCAACACGTACACAAGTTTAAGTATTTACATTCATACGGCGCTGATTTGTTGTGATTGATTTTCTTGAAGGTTAAATAAAAAGCAAAAACATCCCACAGGAGGCTCGAGCCCTCGGCCCCTTTCTGAAAGTGAATCTCTCTGCAGTCAAAGTACAAACCCTCCCGAATGAAACCAAATTACTTTTTTTTTTTTTTTAAACGGGATAGAAAACCGCCTCACCTTGTTCATGTCGAACGTGCGGAACATCTGCTCTATGTAGGCGTTGGCCTCCGGGTCCAACCCGCGCAGCCCGAAGAACTGCTTGAACTCGTGCAGGGTGAGCTGACCCGAGGGGCACTCGGTCATGAACTTCTTGTACCACAGGTGCATCTCCACCGCCTGCAGGTCGTCCACGGTGCTTCCCGTCGAGTTGCCCATCGCTCTCTCTCTCTCTGTGTGTGTGTGTGTGTGCGTGAGACACCGGATTGTGTTTCGCTGCTGTTATCCACGGACCGCTCTGCCCGATTGGTCTACTGCGAAGCCGAGAGTTATCCCTCTTCACAGTCACACAACAAGGGGGCTTATGGGGTCCAAGAGGAGCAGCCCGGGCCCGGGGGGCCTTTTGTAGCTGCCTGTGTTTTCGTAAGGAGGGGGGGGGGGGGATGAGGAGGCGCCCTCCCCTGCGCGTCCACCTTGGGTTTAATCGCTGTCTGTAATCCAGGCCCGAACATGCAGATCATCAGCATAATCGCCTCTTTTCAAAAGGGCAGGTTGGGTTGCCTCATCTCCGTCCACGTTCCCCCGTGAGAACTGCTGACGCAGCGCCCCCCCCCCCCCCCCACGTGGAGACCCGTGCACCTGAGCCGATGACTCAACCACCGTGAGGCCGGCGAACACCACAGAGACACACCAACCTCAGCAGAGCGGTCATCAATAAATAACAATCAAAACCCTGAAGAAAGGTGGCAGAGCTGTTCTGTAGAGGCTTTTATTTGATATCAAGAATACGCAACGTTGACAAGGACTCTAAAACACGACAGTTTGAGTTAGTGAAATGAATATAAAAAACGCGCACGGCGCTTTTTGATCCGTGTTGAATCAAGAAACAAGGAAAATGCACCTATAAACACGTCAAAAAGCTTTTGTACAAAACGTTGCCTCCCTTCATGAATCTCGTTAGAGTGGTATTTAGTAGCGATAAGTGTGGTTTGTGTTTCAACAGTGCATGTTTACGACTTATTATATTATATACTCTTATAAGTCGACGTTAGTGCTTGAACAATGGTCTAAATATGCAAAATAAATGAATAAAATAGTAAAAAAATTATGACTCCATCAGTAAAAGGCAGCCGTCAGACATTTTAAAGCAACATTTCACTTTTCATGAACTCATACGAGTTGCATCTACATTCACAGGAGGGATGTCGGGTCTCATTCTGGCAATACAACTTGCGAAACAGTTTCAGTAAATCACAGGAACACCGCGGCAAGCGACATCTCAACAGGGGCAGCCAGAGCTCATGGTTTCACTATTAAAACCAAAGGAACGGCACGTTTGCCAAAAAAACAACATATGTTGCAGTGTTTTCTTCAGACAGGCACAGATGTACAAAAACAAAAACACCAACAACCAAAGAAACATTTGGCTGATTCTGCTGCTTTAGAAATGAAATATTTGCACTGCTGTATCACAATAATGTAATAGGGAAAACCTACAGTGTATGCGCCCACCATATTTCACTTGAGTTTGCATTACCCTGGAATACATTTGCATTAACAGTCGTATAAGCAGATAAGAGTGATGAATGACGACAACAGGTCCCCCCCCCCCCCCCGCTGTGCCTCACAAACAACCTTAAATATAGTTTCTAACACATAAGAGCTTTTCCGGACAATAACAAACATGGAATACACATGTAACCACATGTAACATTATAACACAAGTAGACTATATAAACATAGCGCTATGTTTAAAGAGATTAAAAAAGTAAAAAGCTTTCATTTGATAACTTTGGTAAGGCCTCATTTTCCTTCTTCATACTCAGTTTTCAAATGTTTAACCTCTTCATTTTGCAATCTTTGCTCTTGTCTGAATCTGTCTTCATCGGAAAAACACGGTCACTCTGCAAACAGAGTGACAAGTCACTGTGGCTCCGCGTCAGAGCTCTTGCAGACCTCCCCGGCGCCTCCAGCGACACCGTTCCTCTTCCCCCTGGGCATATGTCTGTAGATGGAGTCAAACACTGACACCGTGCAGCGGGCAAACAGGGTGGTCCACTTCACAGCGCCCACCATCCACTGCACAGAGCGCCCCGCGAAGGCCACAACCACCGTGGTGTAGTGTACCAGCAGCAGCAGACTCCTCCCTAGCTGCCTGCCCTGGTGGAAGATCTGGTTGACTCTTTGCTCACGTCCTGCCATCATTGTTCTGTCTTCTGAATTCTTCCAAAAAAAAATCAAATTAAAAAATGCTTAAAGGCTCCCTTTTCGTTTTTTTTTGTTATGTATATTTCAATGTAGACGCTCCCTAGCAAGGAGTGTGCGCCTTTTAAGTTGCAGACGGTCCCTTTAAGTCGCGCATCGCGGCCGTCCAATCAGAGCGAAGGAAGTTTTGTTTCCGGGAATGTTTTGGTGATGTGGCTATGCTCTGCCATCCATCCGAGGAAATATAGCTTTTAAAAAGCAGACACATTCACCTGGGAAGCAACCGCACAGGTGAGTCAAAGGTCATTGCTTCCAAAAAAACCCCACCCCACTTACTGGGCTGCTTTGCAGGACAAGTCATCCACGAAGGAGAAAAAGTCCTCGAAGCAGTTTTTTAAAAGCTCTCCTCACTGGATAGTGACCAGCGTTAGCTTGCTAAATAGCATTAGCCAACTTACTGTATGGTAGAAAGTATGTGCGGCCGCGGCAAACACCGGATGTTCCCCCGGACTCTCCTGTTCACGCCGCCGTTTCTTAACCTTCAAATGCGCCTACATGACGTCGGAGTCATCGCTGTCCAGCCGCTTGGGAAGTTTGCCGTCCATTTTTTTCTCTCGCGCTAGCTAGCTTATCATCTCTGCTGTTCTCGAGAGGAGTGACGCAGCCGCAGTGGAGCGCCCGGCCGGTTCGGGAACGGTCGGTTCGCTTCGGCTTGGGGAGAAACGAGCCGGGGAGTGTCTGCCAATGTGTCGCTTTAGACACGGGGGGGAAAGATACAGGAGGGTGATACAATCGGTGTCAGCGTAAGCCCAGGTTACATAGTAATATAATTTATTTATATGACAATATATAAATACACTTTTAGTGTGATGTAATGCAGTTGCATGGGGACACTGCACATGCAAAGGTATACAGTATATTTACATGGTGCTATTCGTATATTCACACCCTGAGGGGACATGTCCGGCAGCACCTCAGGCTCTTCTTGGCAAAGACGTAGAAGGGCAGTGTACATATCCTCCATTATATATTGTGTGTTCTAAACATACGCCTGCGCTGTAAGAGATGGAATAATATCGCTAACGTTTGACACGCTTTCCTCTCCCAGGGCCGGCTCTATGTTCAGCCGTCTGGCCACGGTCCTCCAGGAGCTCTCTGGAGAGGAGGGACCAGATGGAGATCCGCAGGTGAGAGAGCAGCACATCAATTATGACAAATTATAATCAAGAGTATTGCCAACTGTGTCCTCTGCCTTTTTGAATAAATACTCGTTTGTCTCCGCAGCGTTTTGCCCTCCATTTTTAAAATAAACACAAGAGGGAGATGATGACTCATCGTGTTTCATCTTTTAAAATCTAACATCTTTTATTTAGTAAGGCATCCCATCTGGACGCAGATATTTCAAATACAGCTTTATCTTACTTTACGTAGTTTCTGTGTTGGCATATTTATTTTGACTACTTTTGGCCGTCTTCACGTTCAAGGACTCCTTCTGTCTCTGCCACAATAAAGAAGCACTCCTGTGATTTATTGTCACTTCCATTAAGCGGCTGGCACTCAGAAGATAACCAACGCTCTAAATTCATCTGGATATTCTGACTTTATACATTTGGGGCAGCGTCAAAGTGTAAATCCTAATTCTAAATCGTAACGCCCCTCATTAGCATATTCCATTAGACTGAAGAGCTATAGAGGACGTTTATACAAATGACGATTTATGTCTGTTCCCTTGAACAGGGCGTGCTGGTGCCTCAGCTCCCGGCCGATGAGGGCCCGGCTCCTGAGGAGTCACCGGAGGAGGCCATCGAGAGGCTGGCTCACCTGGAACAACTGGTTGTCCAGCTGAAGGAGCTCATCCGAGACAAAGACGCTCAGCTGTTTAACAAAGATGCACAGCTCAGAGTAAATGACCTGAATTTCAATCTGTTTAAAAAAAATAAAAATAATAATAATTGTCAACCAATGCTTTGTGTGCTTCGTATCCACAGAACGAGAAAGAGGAAGCCGAGGCTCGCTTCACCAAGCTCAAACTGCAAGCCAAAGCCAAGATGGTGACACTCAACAAACAGATAACGGACTTGAGAGGACAAGCAGGAGCGACAGTAAGTTTCAAGAGCGCCAAATAGCCTCAGCCTCTCGAATCTTTTTTTTGTTGTTTTTTTTTAACGACAACAATCTCCGCAGCAGAGTCCGGACGTCTCTTTCACCGGAGCCGGCGCTGCCGTCGAGGAGGAGCTGCAGGAGCTGAAGAACAAGCTCAGCGACGAAGAAGCCAAAAGCGGGGAGCTCCGGGAGCAGCTCCGGGCCGCCGAGCAGCTGCTCCGACAGGAGCAGTCCGCCCACGCCGAACAGGTGACGGGTGTCTCTCTCTCTCTCTCTCTCTCTCGTCACGCGTAGTCGCGCTCCGCTAACGGACACTTTTAAATGATTGGTGGGCTTTTTGTTCTCAGTTGGGGACACTGCAGGCTGTCGTCTGCGAGAAGGACGTGCGTTTCCAAGAACAGATCCAGAAACACGAGGAGGAGCTGCTGAGGGTCGCTGCTCAGTCTCAGGTGGGCGGCGAGCTCCAGCAGGTAAGAGACGCATGAGACCTGATCTTTGATTAGTTGTTTTGTCAATCTTTTATTCTTTTTGTTGATTGTTGCGTTGCAATTACTGTAATTATCAATGAATCTCCTTGTTATTACCTTAATTAGTTGTTTGGTCAATAAAGACGTTATTATGTTGTTATAGAGCCGAAGTTATCAAGTTTAATTTCCTTGTTTTCAGTCACAGTCTGAAGTGTATTCACTTTACTACCACAAACATTAGTTCACTTGAGGAGCTGGCCCCTCTTAATAACTAGTTCAAACCCATTGTGTGATTACAATTTGATTACTGGCACATTCACGTTTGCATCAGCTCCTTTCGAGGAGGATAAACACACACATGTTTCAGGTTTTCCACGAGCTGAAGAGCAGACGGAGGCCACGCTTTCAGATACATGCCCTTTATCTGATGATTCTCTCTCTGTGCGATCGTCTCTCTCTCTCAGGCCCTGAATGCAGCACAGAGGCGCTGTGAAGAGCTCGAGGGAGCCTTAAGCTCTCGCTCCCAAGTTCTGGAAATGCTGCAGCAGGAAGTGAGCAGTGCTGATCAACAAAAACAGGTACGGCTCCTGATGCACCGGGTGCCATTTGTGCAGATGTGTATAGTGTGTTGGATAGAGACTGTTATATACTCACAGAACCTTCAGCTGTAATGAATAATGCTGAATAAAAAAGAACACACGCCCTCTCCTCGATGGCATGTCACAATTCTGCATTGTTTGGCTGAGCCACACAAAACACACCCACTCGTATCCTTTCCTTTCTTTTTTTTTCCTTCCTTCCCTCCCGTCTAATTTCCACTCAGATCTTGACCGCTCAGTTCCGGCAGATGGAGCAGGAGCTGGCCGAGGGCTTCCAGCGGAGGGAGGAGGAGAGGCGGCAGTGGGCCGAACAGGCCAGCAGGGCGGACGCGGAAATCGCGGCCCTCCGCGGCGGCCTGGAGGAGTTGGAAAGAGAGAGGGCGGCGGCGGCGGCGGGGCAAGAGGGCGAGCTGGAGTCCCTGAGGGAGGCGGAGCTTGCGAGTCGGGAGGCTCTGGGGGAGGAAAAGGTGGAAGTTGCCAGGTTGGAGAGAGAGCTGGCTCTGACGAAGGAGGCCTACCGAGTGAGCCGCGACGCTTCAGAGAGCGACGGGGCGGAAATAGTGCGGCTGCAAAGGGAACTCGCGTCCGCGAGAGAGGAAGTCGTCCACGCCGGCCGGGACGCCTCAGAGAGGGAGACGTCAGAAGTTGATAAACTGGAGCGAGAGCTGGCCTCGCTAAGAGAGGAGCATCGAGACGCCCAGAGGAAGGCTGAGACCTTGGCTGAAATTTGGGCCCCTCTTCGGTCCCTCGCTCTTCAAGAAGCAGCGGAGGGCGTCCCCCTCCCCGATGACCTTTCGCTGCTCCTGGGCGCCGTGCAGACCATTGAGACACAACTGGCGAGGCTGAAGGATGAACGCAGCGAGAGAGAGGAATATTGTGCCGAGCTCACCCGCACCATGGGAACCCTTCAGGGTAACGACGTTTTTTCCCTGTTTGCAGAGTTCAAACCTTTTGGCTTCACGCAGATGTTTGAATGTGCGTCTATGATTTTCAGAACAACTTGACAGACAAAGCGCTGAAGAGCAGGAAACCACAGCCAAGATACAACAGCTACAGGATCAAATCGTAACGGTCAGTGGCAAAAACCTACAACCACCTGGTATTATTAAATGATCTGTATCTGGATGCTTTAACTGGATACGAAATCTAGTAGTAGTCTTTTTTTAATTTATCCCTTTTATTCAAATCGAGTGCGAAGAGTCAGAATCGTCCTTTTCCAGCTGGTCCCGGCCTGGTCACGTCCGTCCGTCTCAGGCGGTCTCGGGTCATAAGACAGCCGGTGGCTAGAAATGCGCCTAATCCCCTCTGCACTGATCCACTGCTAGGACTGACCGTCTTAGCTGACCTTCACCTCGCGCTGCACTGCGCTGTGTGTGTGTGCTGCTGGTTCAAGTTCAAACATGCATATATATATACAGTAATCCCTCGTTTATCGCGGGGGTTACGTTCCGAAAATGACCCGCGATAAGTGAAATCCGCGAAATAGAAAACTTTTTTTTTTTTTTACAATTAGCAACTATTACATGTATACAAATACAGTGACTCGCGTGTAGGCCGTTTCACTGCTCTTCAGACTGGGCCGCTGCATCCTGACTGCGCTCTGCAGTGTTCTCTTCTTCTGAAGCCCGCGGTGCAGGTGTGTTTGTTCGGGAGAAGAACATAGTGATAGGCAGCTGTTGTCGCTCTTTTTTCTTCTTTGCAAAAAGATCCTTGTACACCGACATGCCACCATCGATTACGTTGGAGAACTGTAATGAACGGCTCGGGAGTGAGTTTTTAGCGAATCAGAATGCAGAGCACAATGCACCAAAAAAAAAAAAAATGCAATATGAAAATCCGCGAAATAGCGAATCCGCGATAAGTGAACCGCGAAGTGGCGAGGGATCACTGTATAACGATATCTCTTTATTTTTTAGGCGACTGAAAGGGAGGATGGGACTGAACCATCAGCACGGGATTCATCTGAAGCTGAAAAAGGTACAACTTAATTCATACTCCTGCATAACATGGAACATTATGTCGGGTCTGTTTGCTCACACTTAGACCTTAAAGGAATATGTGGTGTTTGTTAAAGAACAAGTATGATAATAATACAAAAATACATCAGAAATCCATTTTCAGAAAATTAATCGGCAGCTTTTGATATTCAATTAATCGTACGGTAATTTTTCTAGCAAAGATGCCAAACAAAATTGTTCTCATTAATTACTCCTTTTGTTGACCTCCTCAGCACACTTACTGGAACTGGAGCAGCAGCTTCGCGAAAGAGACGCCGAGCTGGTTGCCCTGCGGGAATCCCTCAGACTGGCGAACGAGCGAAGCGCCAGCGGCGTTGCGTCTTGTGAAAAAGACGATCAGACTCCAGATGATGGTCAGGATGCCAGTGCAGCACCCCATGAGAGTTCCACGGCCCCTCCTGACTTCATGGAGGACACGCAAGAAGATGAGACCACCTTAGTTGCTGAGGACACCTCGGTCCTCTCCATTTCTGCTGATAACGAGAGCAGCCCAGAGCTTATTGGACACCAGTCTGAGTCTCCAGGAGAATCCAAGGGGGCCTCCTCAGATGAGATGGTGGCCAGTAGTGATTCAGAGGTGGCCCACAGCAGCTGGACCCTGTTGGAAGCTATGAATCAAGATGGAGGAGGCCAGGAGTGGCCGTCCATCATGCAGGAGTTTGGCCAGCTGCAGCTGCAGTCCTGGGAGGCGACCAGCATGGAGCAGGAATCCTCCACAGTTCAAGTCGAGTCCTCCTCTGTCGTCATCCGAGAGACGGTACAGCTTCACGTAAGTCACCAGGGTTCTTCCACCACCGACGGTGACATGGCCTCGGGCCAGGTCTTCGCTCAGGCCTTAGCGGAGGAGCTTCAGAGGAGGTACAGTGAGCTTTTGGCGGAGCTTCAGATTCTCAGACAGGCGGCTGCAGAGTCGCAGGAGAGAATCAAGAATCTGGAAGAAGATACACAGTCTCTGATTGCTGCAAAAGAAGAGGCCGAGTCCCGGGCCAGTCATTTTATAGAGGAACTGAAGTCGGCCAGAGAGGAGTCTGAGCAGCTCTCTCAGCAACTCCGGTATGTGGTGGAGAAACACAGCGTTGAAATGCACCTTCTTGAAGATCAGGTGGACATTTTAAGCACTGAAAGTACAATCAAGGAAGAGACCATCCAGGCACTGCAGACTGATCTGGAAATGTCCCGCCGGGCTTTCTCCGAGCAGGAGGGGCAGGCGAGGATGCTGAGTGCGCAGCTGGAGGACAGAGAGCTCCTCTCCTCCGAGCTGGAAAGGAAGCTTCAAGATGCGGAGAACAGCTTGCTGGAATACTCGCAAACATCAGAGCTCAACGATGACACTTTGTCCAAGAAGGACGCGGAGATCGGCGAGCTACACGTCCGTCTCCGCCAAACAGAGCAAGAGGCGACCGAGCTCAATGACAGCATGGCTGCCAAACTCCTCCAAGCAGAAGAAGAGAAGTTCCAGGCGGAAGGGGAAGTGAATAAACTGAAGGAGCAGATAGTGGACCTGGAGAAAGCCACGGAGGAGAATCCGATGGCGAGCGGCGAAGACTCGGCCGCTGGCGTGCACGATGAGCTGGCTAGTGTGCGAGCGGAGAAGGCGTTGTTGGAAGCCCAGCTGGTAAACACAAAGAAGAAGCTGCAGGCCGCGCTGGTGCAGCGCAAAGAGCTCCTGAGGAAGGTCGCCGATTTTGAGGAAGAAGCAAAGGCACAGGCGGCGCGAGGTGAAACGGCAGCGGGAGAAAGTCCTTCTGACATTCCTGAGGTGGAACAATCTAGAGGGCCGGACATCCGGGAGACGGAGGCCAAAGCCGCCGAACTCCAGCAGGCGTTACGATCCAAAGAAGAGGCGGTTGAGGCTCTTGAGCTGAAAGTGAACCAGCTGGATCAAGTTCTCGACGAGACTCTCGCTCTGAATCAGAAGCTAACGGAAGAAGCCGCGGACGCTCAGCAGGCCGACGCTTCTTCCGAAACAGCCGCGCTGCGATCGCAAGTGGCCTCTCTTGAGGCCGAGTGCGAGAGCCTTCAGAAGAAGGTCCAAGAGGCTCAAGAATCCCGCAAGGAAACCATCCGCAAAGCGAAAGAGAAAGACCGGCACCACCGGGAGCAGCTGAAGCAGCAGAAGGAAGAACACAGCGCGCTGGTGGAACGCTTCGAGGTGCAGGGCGGCGAGCGAGAGGAACTTCTGGCTAAAGTGACAGAGTTAGAAGAGAAAGTGGCGGCTGCCAAAGAACCCCGTCAGGAGGCCGGGCAGCCGGCTCAAAGTGTGGAAAAGCACGCGGCCGGCGATTGGGTCCAGGAGGACTGGGTGGACTTTGCCACATCTGAGGCGGATTCGTCGCGACCACAACCCGGCGACGTGGTCGGGCCCCCGGCCGAGCAGTCCGAGGTCCCCCCTGCGCACATGGAGGAGGCTGTGAGAGCACTCCGGGGCGAGATCCAGTCCGTGCGGCTGGCTAACGCGGAGCTGGACAGGCGGCTGCAGGAAACGCTGAGCAGTTTGTCTCTGAAAGAGGCCGAGTTATTGGGATCGGGCAAAGAGCTGCTCGCACTGCGAGAGAAGGAGCGGCAGATCGACGCCCTCTCGGGGGAAATTCATGACCTCAGAGAAAAGTACCGCCAGGCCGAGTCCTACGCGGAATCCCTCAAAGCCGAGATGGAGGCCGAAGCGGCGGCGGCAGATTCCGCGCCCTCCGTCGCAACTCTTCAGACCGAAGTGCAGGACTTCAAGCAGTTCCTCGACGACAAGAACCGCGAAATCGTGGAGCTGAGCCAGCAGCTCGGCGAGCAGAGCTCTCTCATTCGCTCAATGCAGGACGCCGTGTCTCAGAAGGACGAGCTAATATCCGCCTTGCAGGAAGAGCTGAAGGCCGAGCAAGGAAAGGCCCAAAGGTCCGAGGATGAGCTTCCACAGAAGCAGGAGGAAGGGAAAGACGGTGAGGCCAAGATCCAGCAGCTTCAGCGAAAGCTCCAGGCGGCGCTGATCTCTCGCAAAGACGTCTTGAAGGAAAACAAAAGCCAGAAGGAAAAAGTAGCTTCGACTGAGAAGCTTTTAGCCGAGCTGCGACAGAAAATGGAGTCGGGAGAAGACGAGCTGCAGAAGCTCAGAGCGGAAAAGGCGAAACTGATCGATGAGGTTGACCGGACACTACTGGAAAACCAAAGCCTGGGATCGTCGTGCGAGAGCCTCAAACTGGCCATGGACGGCATACTGACCGAGAAGGACGCCTGGAAGAGAGAAGTTGAGCTAGCGAAAGAAGAGGCGGCCGCAGCCTGCGGAGAATGGGAGGAAAAAGTCCAAAGCATGAAGGACGAGTACGAGACGCTGCTCAAGTCCTACGAAAATGTGAGCGACGAGGCCGAGCGAGTGAGACGAGTCCTGGAGGCCGCCAGGCAGGAGAGACAAGAGCTCCTAACCAGGGTGAGAGCGCAGGAGGCCGGCAGGCAGGAAGCTGAGAGACGGGCGGAAGAGGCACAGAAGGAGGTGAACTCGGTGAAAGACAAAATGAGAAAGTTTGCCAAAACAAAGCAGCAGAAAATCCTCGAGTTGGAGGAGGAGAACGAGAGACTCGGAGAGCTGCATGACAAGGATGTGATTAAACGAGAGGGCCGGGCTCTCAAAGCGGAGGTGGAAAGACTTCAAGAAGAGACGGGGGTTTTGAAAGCGGAGTTGGACGCCGCTGTGGCAGAAAAGACCTCTTTAGGGCGGCAGGTTGAGGCGTTGAGGGAACAACTCGCCCAGGCAAGAGAGAGCGAGGTCGGTGTGGTTGAAGCTCCGCTGCTTAGCTCTGCAGCGGGTGTAGAAGACCAGGTCCAAGCCCAGAAATCCGACGTTATCCCAACCAAAGCAAAGCCTGCCGGGAGTGAATTCGAGGATGAAGAACTAAAACCGACTCCAGAAGAGACACCAGCTGACCCAACAGCTGCACCAGAAACACATGAACCGACCGAGGAAAAGAACCAGGCTGAAATGACGGAAAGCGTTCAAGTTTTATTCGAGAGCAAGATGAGGGAGATGGAGGCCGCGGCCAATGCAGAAAGGGAACTGTGGCGGGAACAGGAGGCTGGACTCCGAGCCGAGCTGGCGTCTCTCCAGCGAGACCTTCAGGAGAGCGAGGGGAAGGAGGGCCTCGTGGCGTCGCTGGAGAAGTGCGTTCAGGAGGGCAGAGAGCGAGAAAGGAGTCTGGGCGAAGAGGCGTCAAAGAGGGAGGCGCGGGTCAAAGAGTTGCTCCGAAGCCTCGAGGCCGAGAAGGACAACCTGGAGGAGCGCCTGATGAACCAGCTGGCCCAGCTCAACGGGAGCATCGCCGGCTACCAGCAGGAGGCGGCCGACAACCGGCGGCGCCTGGCCGAGCTGCAGCGGGAGGCGGAGAGGTCGGGGAGGGAGCGGGCCGAGCTGGAAGCCGAGGCCCAGAGCGAGGGCGACCGGGCGGCCCGGCTGGAGGAGGACATGAGGCAGGCCCAGAGGGAGAGAGCCGAGGCCGAGGCCGATTCGGGCAAGCGGAGGGAGCTGGAGCAGCAGCTGAGGTCGGCCCAGAGGGTCCGAGAAGGCAGCCAGAGCCGAGCGCGCCAGCTGGAGGAGCTGTTGAGGGAGAAGCAGCTGGAGGTCCGTCAGCTGCAGAGGGACTGCATCAAGTACCAGGAGAGGATCAGCGAACTGGGCAGAGACGCCAAGTCGCTGCAGGTGGCCCACGACGAGCTCGACCGCAAGCTGGGACAATCCCAGCTGGAGACGTCCACGACTGCCGAGGACCTGACCAGGTGCCGAGCGGAGCTGGCGAGCTGCAGATCCCAGCTGGAGGAGGCCGAGAGGCAGGCGAGCGAGGCCGTAGCCGAGAGGACCGCCGCCGAGCAGACGGCACAAAGGCGCGAGGCCTCGCTGAAGGCCGAGGCGGAGCAGACCCTCGACTCGGTGAGATTCAGGCTCGGCGCCGAGCTGAAGGAGATGGAGCTGAGGCTGGAGGAGGTGGACAGAGAAAGGGACCGGGAGGAGGAGGCCACGCTGGAGGCCAGAGAGATCGCGGGAGCAGCGGAGAGACGCGCCCAGGAGATGCAAGCCCGCCTGGACGAGTCCCTGGCCCGGCTCGCCGCCTTCTCGCGCTGCATGTCCTCGCTGCAAGACGACCGGGACAGAGTTCTGGACGAGACGCGACAGTGGGAGACTCGCTTTAATGATGCTCTGAAGAGCAAGGAGGCTGAAGTTCGGGAGGCTGAAACGAGGGCCAAGGAACTGACGGAGCAGCTTCAGAGAGAATCTGCGCTGAAAGATGGACTGCAGCTTTTAGTGGACAGGTAAAAAATATGCATTTGTCTTATTTCCCAGAATCCTCTGATTAACTCGGTTCAGCTATTTTAGCACCAAACAAACACTTAAAAAAAAATGTGTTTGACGATTTTCCTTTCCTTTCAGACTCGAGAAAGCAGACAAAGACTGGCAGCTGAAACTGGAAGAGGAGGTGAAGAAAGTGGCGGCGAGCCAAGCGGACCTGGAGGTGGCGAGCGGCAAGCTCCAGCAAACCGCCACCGAGATGCAGTCCGCACAACACGAAGCCCGTGCCCTGAAGACTGAGGCGGAGAGTCTAAACCAGAGGGCCAGAGCTCTGGAGGAGGCTGTCGGCCGGCTGCAGGGCGAAGCCGAGCGGGCCAGGGCCCAGCTGAGGGAGAGGGAGGCAGAAGAGAGGCGGCTGTGTCTCAACGTGGAGCAACTGGAGACGGACCTGCGGTCCTCTAAGGCCTTGACGGAGACTCTGCAGACGGAGTTGAACGAGAAGGAACGGAGAGAGGTGGAGATGCTGGGGGAGAAGGAGCAAGCCGTAACTCAGGTATTGACGTGTTTTCATCCACGGTGCGTCTTCTGTCTGGTTCATGGATGACACATTTCCCTCCCTTCGCGCGTGTGTTTGGCTTGGCAGGCCGCAGAGGACGCTAAAAAGGAGGCCGACAGCCGGGCGAAAGGAGCCGAGGAGGAGCTGGAGCGGAGGAGAGGGGAACTGCGGGATCTGGGAGAAAAGCTGCGGAAGGCAGAAGAAGAGAGCAGCAACCGGAAAGCCAGACTGGACTCCTTCACCAAAGCCATGAGCTCCCTGCAGGACGACAGAGACCGAGTCCTCAACATGTACAAACAGCTGGAGGAGAAACACCTGCAGGTAACGCAGAAAAGCCTAAACCCCCTCACGGCCGGCGCAGTGCTCGAAATAATGCTTGCGTCGTCTCCCAGGTGATGATGGAGAAAGACGCTCTGATCCAGGAGGCCGCGGGGGAGAACAACGGCCTGCGGGAGGAGCTGCGCTCTCTGCTCGTCCAGAGAGACGACCTGTACGCGGAGAAGGCCCAGCTGTCGGCTCAGCTTCACGGCTACCGCGACGAGCTCACCCAAGTCCTGAGCATGAAGGACTCTCAGCACAAGCAGCTCCTGGCCACTCAGCGGCAGCGGATCGCCTCGCTGGAGAAAGAGCGGCAGGAATTGGAAGGTCAGGTGAAGCGCGTGGGGGAGGGGGCGGCGGCGGTCGGCGCGGAGAGGGAGACCCTCAGTCGCGCCGCCGACGGTCTCGGGGCGCCGCCTCCTCCGGTGACAGACGCCCCGGGGGCGGAAGTGGAGAAGCTGAGGGAGCAGCTGCGGGCGGCGCGGGATCAAGCGGCGGCGTTGGAGGAGAGCCTGCGGCAGGAGAGGCAAGCGCAGGAGAGCGGGGGCAAGGAGCTGGCCGAGCTGCGGTGGGAGGGGGGCGTGATGCGCACGGAGTCGGAGAACGCTCAGGAGCGGGTGGCCGAGCTGGCCCGGGACCTGCTGGCCGTGGAGCAGAACCTGCTGGAGGAGAGGGCGGCGGCCACGCGGCTGAGGGCCGAGAACCAGTCGTTCTCCAGGGCCATGGCGTCCCTCCAGGACAGCAGGGACCAGGCGGTGAGCAAGGCCCAGGAGCTGAGCCTGAAGATGGAGGAGACGAGCAAGGCGGGCGGCCACGGGGGCTCCACCGGAGAGGTGTGGGGGCTGAAGAACGCGCTGCAAGCCCTGCAGAACGACCGGGAGAGGCTGGTGGGTCCCACGCCGAAGGCTGACGTAAATGAAGCGAGCGGCTCGACGATGCCGCGGCTTTTCACTGATGCGTATTTTTTATTCGTGCAGCTGGAGCAGCTTCAGGCCCAGTCGTCTGAGATCAAGGCGCTGAAGTCCGAGCTGGCTCGACTGGGAGCGGGAGAGCTGATCAAAGTCAGCCGGGAGCTGATCGAGGAGAAGGCGAAGAACGAGGACCTGCTGGGTGACGCCGAGCAGCTGGAGAACGAGGTGGAACTGGGCAAGCGGGAGATCGAAACTCTCAGGTGAGGCCCGGCGCCCTGTCGCCGTACACCGCCGCCGCTTTTAATAAGCCAAGTTGGCGCCAACACCTTGTCGGCGTTGATGCTTGTCAGGCTGGAGTGTGTCGACTGGAGGGCTCAGGCCGAGCAGCTGAAGCAGCAGACTCTCGCCACGCTGTCGGAGAGGGACCAGCAACTGCGGCAGCTCGCCGCCATGCTGGAGGAAGCTCGCGCTCAGCAGCCCAAACTTCAGCAGGAGCAGTATCAGAGAGCGGTGCGTATCTTCTACTATCAGAAACAAATGTATCTTGCAGAAGGCATAAAACACTAAAATCAGCTTAACATTCTACAATGTGAACTTCCTGCACCGTCATCACTCTGCCAACAGGCCTCGGAGGCGCTGGACAGCGCTCCGGGGGCGCCTCAGGAGCGGAGCAGCGCCGGGGACGGCAGCGCCTACGTCGCCGAGGTCAAAGAGTTACAGAGACGGTACGGTGAGAGTCAAACCTTTTTAGGTGAAATGAAACCGAGGGGTACTGATACCGTGATTGTTTGACGCCAGGCTGGGGGAGGAGGTGCAGCAGCGGGTGGCCGCGGAGGAGCAGCTGATGTGCACACAGGATCGGCTCAAACGGTACGAGAAGGGAGAACGATTTTCACGATCACGTGTTTGACAGGAGGAAGCAAACCTAGCAAGACCAGAACCAAGCTGGTACCTTCAAACGGACAGAGAGAAATATCGATCACAAGTTTGTTCTCCATTAAATTTGAATTGCATAACTAATGATCATATTCTGTAATAACTGGGGCATAAATGTGCTTTGTTTGTTCTCTTTTACGTAGCTCATCTTTTTGCTCTGACAGATTTGTTCCATCAACCAAACGTGTGTGTGTGTGTTTTTTAATATTCTAACCCACAGCCAGGCTAAGTGGCCCCCCGCACAAGACGCCGACCCCTCTGAGACTGCGCTTCTGATCGAGCCGGAAGGAGTCGTCACTCGTGTAAGACCCTCCGCCCCCTATGTCGCCTCGATAGCTTTGCAGATTTAAAACTGGCTCACCGAATGTCCCCCCCCCCCCCCCCCCCTCCCCCTCCTGCAGACTCGGAGAGGCGGCCCCGGCCTGGTGCGGATGCTGCGCGTGGCCTTCTGCTCCCGTCAGCGCACTCCTCTGCTGTTCAGCCTCTACCTGCTCACCGTGCACGTGCTGCTGCTGCTGTGCCTGGGCGGATACCTCTGAGACCGCCTCCCTCTTTTTTTTTTTTAAAAGACAAAAAACCTGGCGGATGAGATCAAGGCGGGGAGAGAAACTGGGAAATGCGACACACACCTGACCCCAAGCCATCGATGTGTTTTTATTCGTTGCGTGTGATAGAATGTAGAAAGATGTTCTACAGACAAACGTTGCACTTTACAGGCCAAACTGTGTCGATTGGTACAGGAAGCTGCAGTTTTTAGATCTGCACAGGAAAGGTGTCACCGGCATCCTGGGGGCCGGTTTGTCGCTACGCTAAATCCCCGTTAATAACGGTGTCACAGTCGTCCGTTAGCTTAGCATCCGGACTGGGAAGCGCCACGTTGTACCACGTTTGGTTGATTTCGTGCTAAGCTAACCATCTGCTGTGTAATAAGCGTATATATATATTTCCCAAAATGTCACCTTTCTTCGAGGATGGCTTGAGGTTCGGAGGCGTTTTGTTACAGTCTCTTCCTCACCCACTCGTCTCCTTCGCAGCGACAGAGCACAGTGCAATTCACCTTACACATTCCTATCGGGGGTCTACTTTTCTTTTCTCCTTCAACGAATCACAATTAGAAAAAGGGGGTCGTATTTATATTTGTACATATATGATTGTGTTACGTATGATATCTGGACGTGGGGACTTTACGGTTTGCTCTGTAGTTTTTAATGACGGATGAAGTTGCCTTTCAGGTGCAACGTAGCCACCGTGTGGATTCCTTCCAGGGGAGAAAGACGTGCTGTTTTCTAACGATACCGATCCAATGATTGGCGACGCCGATGTAGCATAATTTATTGCCATAACGGTTGAGATGATCCACTACCTACGCGTGCATTGACATCACCCTCTCGATTCTTGCTTATTTAACCGCTCACTGTTGGTGAAGTGATTCCTCTGTGATCCTCCTCCTAAACATTCGTGTTCTTATTCACATCTTACACACTGAAGTCTACTTTTAAGTGTAAATACCTGTTTAAAAGGGCTTTGTGGGAAACTGAAATGTAATAAAAGTGATGGTGGAATCGATCAGGGGAAAAATCTTGCCAGGCATTAATAATTTTTTTTAACTTACTGTGAGAATTGTTTATTTGGCCACAGTTTAATTTTAATTCAACCATAAACTGTTGGGTGATGAAGAAATGGGTTTCATTAATCAGTGATTTGTTTCACAAAACATTCATAACAACGGGAGTGAGATCACAACCTACTGTGACATTTTGTAATTTACACAATAAAGCGCTGCGTCTTAAAAACTGTTGTGCTCTTCTATAGAAACACAATTTAAACACGCTTAAGTCACTTTTAAGGCACTGGAACCGTGACACCTGCAGCCACTTTTTAAATGCTTTGCTCACCAAACAACAAAATAAAAGAAATGTCTTTGAATTTATTGTTTCGTGGTCGTAGTTCTAATTGTTTAGCAGCTTTCTGCCATTAGTTTTATTGTGTAAGTCTGCCCCCAAGTGTTGGAGTCACGCTTCAACCGGATGAATCACATTTAAAGGTCTTTGCCTTCAAGCGCTGCTCGTAAACTCGTTTTAGACAAAATACAGAACTATAATCAGAGGCCTGTGTGTTTGATCATGTGGTCTGACGTAGTTGGCGTTTTTAATTCTAAAACTCCTCGAAAGCAGCATTTCTCATTTGCTTTTTATCTCTTCAAATAAATTAGAAAAATCTATACATATTTTGAAATTTTAAAAAGCAATAAAGCAAACAAATCGTAATACATACAAAGCATATCCTGAAATGAAAGTGTTACTTATTTAAGTATAAGTTACTTTTTTTTTTACTTGCTTTGGCATGAAATGAATAAGACTTTTAAGTGTGATTACATTATATATCTGCAAAAACTAAGAAAATAAATCCCGTTTTTTATGACGCAGCGCTTTATTGTGAATGACGCACAACAATGAAGTTTGTCACTCAATTAAAAATAAAAAACTCTTATTAAAGATAGCCATCTAATACTCCACAAACAAAATGAATACATTATGTTTTGAATTTCTGAATTCAAAATGAACTACAACTTATTTACATTTAGCGATACATCAACGCGCGTTCACGTGAGCGAGATCCGCGTCCACGTGTTCGGCGTCCAACAGTCGCAGCTTGAGGGAAGAAGAAGGAGCTCAGGTTGTCGGTGCAAAATCCACCTGAAAGCGGATATATTAACCTGACAGCAAGAAGGTAACGTTGTGTTTCTTTCCCTCAAAGTCTGCCACCCACAAAAATGTACTTACTTGTATTTTATTAAGTTTATTACGTTGATTAAGGAAGTAGATTTAGTCAGACGCAACGTCATAACACTACATAGCATTTCTTATCTTGTACCTGTGTGCCATAACATTATGTCTAATGTTACTTCTGTGTTACTATAGCTTATGACTGGAATATAGTACAAAACAACTAACCTTAACATTAATAAGATGCATGTTGAGATTTCTTTTGTGTGCTTCAGTCAATAAGTAAAGTTATTTTTAATTTGCTGGTTGGTTTAATGCTCTACGGGGAGTATTTCTCTTTAAAAGTTGTCTGTCCGGAGGATTTTAGTGTGTTCGTACTTCACGATGAAGTAGTTTGAGCTTCATTGTGGGGAAATGAATGTTAGAAATAACTTCCTTTTTGATACTTCAGCAAATGGTGGCCACAGCTTGTGGTCGCACATAAGTCTTACGCCCCCAGTTTTACGCCCCCCAGATGTGGAAGTCAGCCGTGGGTCACGATGTGAGCATGAAGGTGGCTGCTGAGGGGGACGACTGGGAGACGGACCCCGACTTTGAGGTACTGTATACTTCCTTGCAGACCTGTCCGGCTCTGAGGGAGGTGGGGGGGGGGGGGGTGAAGACGTCCGCGTAAGTCGAACCGTCTCTGACTTTGTGTTTTCCAGAACGACGTGTCGGAGCAGGAGCAGAGGTGGGGAGCAAAAACAATCGAGGGCTCGGGGCGAAAGGAGCACATCAGGTAAGGGAGGCCCTGTTTCTGCAGCGAGGTGGAGGGGGGGGGGGGGGGGGGGGCTGTGTAGCAACAGGAAGAGGAAGTGAGAGCACAGAGCACAAGCTTTCAGGCAGTAGGTCTCTCCTAATATGGGTAATATATGATGACACTTTGACATCATTCAAGGCAGTGGTGCTGATTGCATGCAGAGGACTTGCGACTGTCCAGCCCGAAAAGCCAACAGGCACTTTTTAAGGCTTCTCTATCAGTTGCTTCTTGCAAGGTGCCAATGAATCCCTTCACTTTCATTCAGCATCGCGGAGCTCAGAGACAAAGTGACCGTGGAGCACGAGCAGGTCAAGCAGAAGGATCACACTCCCAAAGCCTCGTACGGGTACGGGGGAAAGTTCGGAGTGGAAAAAGACCGGATGGACAAGGTACAGGGCGCCGGGTGACACGTCTCTCCTGCTGTCTGCCGGGTTGTTTCTACTTCGCCGTACAGCTGGTGGACGAACCGTCTCCCCGTCTCTCGTCTCCAGGTGGCCCTGGGGAACGACTACGTGGCGCAGGTCGAGCAGCACTCCTCCCAGAAGGACGCCGCGCGGGGCTTCGGCGGGAAATTTGGTGTGCAGAAAGACCGAGTGGACAAGGTGAGAAGACCTTGTAAATGCGCCTGCGTGCCAACACGGGGCCGCGATGCAACCAAGTGGGAACGTTTAGACAGAAGACATTTACTTCCTAAAGTAACGTTTGGGACTCAAATGCCACGTGTGCGTGTTGTGTGCAGTCAGCCGTGGGCTTTGAATACAAAGGAGAGGTGCAGCAACATGCGTCTCAGAAAGGTGAGCCGTCCGCCCGCCGCCTCGCTCGCTCGCTCGCTAGAACTCCCCCGTCATCGTACATCATTTCTCTTAACGTCCACGTGTGTTTAGATCACTCGAAGGGGTTCGGAGGGAAGTACGGTGTGGATACAGGAAAAGTGGACAAGGCGGCTTTGGGGTACGACTACAAAGCAGAGACAGAGAAGCACCAGTCGCAGAAAGGTCAGTTCAAGCGGTAACGTGGGCGTTTTTTTCGACACGTTCTTTTTTCCCCGGGCATCGGATTGATCTTCACGCGTTTGCCGCTCAGATTATTCAAAGGGGTTTGGAGGGAAGTACGGTGTGGAGAAAGAGAAAGTGGACAAGGCGGCTTTGGGGTACGACTACAAGGGAGAGACAGAGAAGCACCAGTCGCAGAAAGGTCAGTTCAAGCGGTAACGGTTTTCGACGCGTTCTTCTCGCGCCATCGGATTGATCTTTATTGGTTTGCCGTTCAGATTACTCAAAGGGATTTGGAGGGAAGTTTGGCGTCGAAAAGGACAACGTGGACAAAGCTGCTCTGGGCTACGATTATAAGAGCGAGACGGAGAAGCACCAGTCACAGAAAGGTGAGGAGTCACGTACGCGCTGACGCGTCTCTTCTCGCGCACCGGGCTGATCGGATGGATTCTGTTTAGATTATTCCGCAGGTTTTGGGGGTCGCTATGGAGTCCAGGCGGACCGCATGGACAAGGTCAGCACTGAACACGCTTCATTTTCAACGAAGCATCTGACTAATGATTCCCAAAGTAAATCCTCCTCTCCGTTGTCCTCTTTTAGAGCGCGGTTGGCTTCTCCGACATGGACTCCCCTACCTCTGCGTACGAAAAGACGCAAGCAGTAGAGGCCTGTAAGTTTGTTCGTCTGCGATGTTCCAACGCTGGTTTCCCATGTGCTGTTTTCGGAAACCGTTTTTTCTCCGCCGTGTGCAGCGAGTGCAGGCGCGGGAAACCTGAAGGCGCGTTTCGAGAACATGGCCAAAGCTTCGGACGACGAGAACAAGAAGAAGGCGGAGGGGGAGCGAGCGAGGAGACAGGCCAGAGAGAGCAGAGAGCGAGAGGTGGCGGCACGCAGGCAAGAGGTAACTGGAAGTGGCGCGAGGACGCCCGGACGTTGAGTGGACGCATCGGCCCGCACGTTGTCCGACTTTCCGCGTTTCCCGCAGGAGGAGAGCAGGAGAGAGGAGGAACGTCTGCCGCCGTCTTTTCCAGATGAGGCCGAAGACGAGGCCCCGGATGTGGAGAATGAAACGCCGCCGCCTGAAATCCACCACCACATGCCAGAGATCCAGGAAATACCGGAGCCAGACGTAAAACACGCATATAGTTTATAATCTATTTGTCAGCGTTAATAAGGCGGGAAATATTCAGAACAGAAGTAAATCTGTTGTGGATTATTTCAGCAGTGCAGTGAGTATTAATATTGGAGCATTTTACATATATCAATGTGATATTTTGGATTACAATATAAAATCAGTCACATCAATTTATGTTGTCTAATTATAGCAACGATTTGACTCTATTTAAACCACGTTTGTTAGTAAAACGAGGCGCTACCAGCCGCTTGTCCTCAGCTGTGACGCAAACAGGCGTCGTACTGAAAACCTCTCAGGTCACCTTCAGGATTTGAGGTCACTAAAAGACGTTCCGGGCCGTTTCCAGGATGAACCGGATTACGACGAGCCCCCCGCTCTGCCGCCGCGCTCGGATTCCCCCCCGCTGCTCGACGCTCCGGCACCTGTGGAGGAGGACGAAGAGGAGGACGAAGAGGAGCGCGACGACCCGCCTCCTCTGCCGCCGGGTTTGTCACCCGTCTGTCGAAGGCCACACCGTTTGACTGCGAAACATCGGCTCGTTTCCATTGTTCAATTTCTTTTTTAACAGCTCGCGACAACGACTACGAAGACCTGTCGGCCGGCATGCAGGCCGTCGCAATTTACGACTATCAAGGAGGTGCGAACACCTTAGCGGTCTAAAGTCCTTCGTTGTTTGACAGTTAATAATCATCCCTCAACATCTGTGACGACATCCGTCCGCTCTCCTCCCCTCACAGAGGCAGACGATGAGATCTCCTTCAACCCGGATGACGTCATCACCCACATAGAGATGATCGACGAGGGCTGGTGGAAGGGACAGTGTCACGGACGCGTCGGCCTTTTCCCGTCTGCTTACGTTCAGCTGAGGCAGTGAGCGAGGAGCTTCACTTGAGCGCTCGCGTTTCTCCGGTTGTTCAGCAGAGGAAATTCATTTTAGCGCTGTATTTATAGAATCAATGACAAAAAAAAGAGGTTGTGTAATATCTCACAGGACCATATTGAAAAGAAAAGGAGTTAAATCTGTATTGAATTTAATCTTCTAGTAGGAAACTGCTCTGTATTGTCAACGTGTCAGTGTCAACCTTCAGGGATATTTACTGAAAACGTATTTTAATCGTCATTCTGCTTTCCAAAATTATTATTCAATAAGAAAAAATGTTAATAAAGTTGTTTATCTTCAACATTTATTCATTCATTATTTTGCATACACCAAAAATACTGGAAAAACATTCCAGTACAAGATGAGGGGAGAAAATTAGGAATAACACACAGGCCAGGCTTTATACAACAGTAATAAACCAGCCGTAGACTTACATTGTAATAGAGGATATGACAATCCGCTGCACTCATGTGATGTAGTAAGACCAGCGGAATCATATTTTCAGTCTTAGTTTAGACTTTCCAGAAATGCTGTTCCATGAGGACAAACATTTTCCTGCACTGAAATATTTTTACAACAGACTCTGATGCACAAACATGAATATCAGAATCCACTGAACAGAATGAGATTCAACCAGAGAAGTTCCACGTTTATCGCGTAGTACGGAGTACATGAACTGAGTTGCTCTTGCGTCAAAAGTCTTTAAAAGGCAAAGCAGCGGTCTTTGGTTTTCCTCTGGTTCACCAGGCGATACCCTTCTTCTTCTTCTTGCCTTGGCCGCTCTTTCCCAACCGCTTGCCTTTCAGTTTCTTGGCCTGCCGTTGATTCATCCAGCCGGGGTACTGACCATGTTCGTCCAACAGAGTCTTCTTGTTGCGCTTGCTGTCCATGTCCATCTTCCCCTCTGTGACACAGGGGACAGCAATTTGTTAAATAAGGAAGATGATAAAAGACATTTTAACGGCATGAGGAATTTAGAAAGTGATGTCTGTCTAATGCTTTGTGTATGATGTAAATATTTGTCTTTGAGCTGGAAAAGTATGCAACCGTTTCAGCCCCGTTTTCCCCCCCGTGGAACATGTTGTGCGTCCTCTCACCGCCAACCGCGACCTCTCCCATTGCCACACTCGCTGCCTCCATGATCTGGTCAGCTGACACCACAGTGGCGATCTCCTGGATGTCAGTCATGACGGCTTCTGCCTTCTTATCCAGACTCAGAGCCTGTTTCAGACGGATCAGCTCCTTCGGAGCATTTTTCTTCCTCTTCTCGGCTCTCATCTTCCTCTTCCATTTGCTGCGGAGGCTTTTTGCCATTTTAAGTTTGATCTAAAAAAAACAAACAAACACAGCAGTCAGTTTACACGTTCTGATGCAATTATTTACCAAACCAGGAATAATTTCTCTGAGGGCACTAACCCCCTGGAGGTAGTGTGAAGACATTGTTTTTAAGCTTCAGGACAGGAATCGTATGAGAACATGCAGCTCATGGGAACAACCGGTAGTCAGATAGCAGTGCCGAATAGTAATAAACGTGAGAAGTGATGAGTTTATAGCTCCACGGCCAAGATAGCAGCTCGATGAAGGTACTTAACGTTACAAAAGGCTCGCACAAAGCTGTCTTTGGCCTAACGTCATAATACATTAAGTTATTACACGATTCACATGACGATCATAGCTATAAGATAACCGTATGCAGCGTCATTAATCCGTTACACTACGTGGCTAGGTGAGTAACTAGCCAAACGATACGATAAAAAACTGTTCGCTAGCTTGTTAGCTATCAGAAGCTAAACCTGCTTAAGTACGCACTTTAAAGCAAACTAATGCCACGTGTTAAATTAATAAAGTATACAACACATATTTAACATGTTAAAAAATAAGCAACGACTTACAAAACAATTATTTAACTGCCAACAATTGTCCCCCGTAGACACACAACCTGCTGCTCGCACGTGTTTACAAGAGGAAAAAAAATCTATGACGCGTCTTCCAAGAAGCTGCGATGTGATTGGCCACGACAGCCGAGCGGAAGATCCTGACGTCTGATTGGCTGTTGGTCTCAAACCAGGAAGCTCGAAGGATTACGGAGTGTAAATAAACCGCAGAGGAGAGGACGATGTAGAAATCGAACCTCCAGACAGGCTCAGTGGTATATTTTAGGGCTTTAAAATAGTTTTAGTAGTAGTTTTTTTCCCCTTCATGTTTATCGGCATCACACGTGACGGCCATGAGCCACTGTTCATCCAGGCTGGCGCCCGCCTGCAGCCCGCTGCCCGCGTTCACTGCGACGCAAATGTCCAGCATGTTGGACACCGCCGCAGAGCAGATGATGGTCGACAGAGACTTCCAGGCGGCTTTCGAAACGTGCGACAGAGGCCTGGAAAGTCTCGTCGACGTCGAGCGAGAGGACAGCAGGTGAAGGTCCAACTGCACCTTTAATCACTGCCTGTCTGGTTTATGTCGCTGAGCGTGTTCCTGCGCTTTGTGTCCCCCAGATGTGGCGACTTTAAGGCTGGCTTCTGCATCCTTGGAATTCAAGCATTGGCCGAGATGAATCAGTGGCAGGGCGTCTTCTCGTGGGTCCTTCAGCAGTACGAGCACCAGGAGAAAATACCAGCTAAGATCATGCAGATGTGGTGAGAAGAGCTGAAGCTTTTAGTCCATCCATTAATAAGTTAATATTTGGTACCCTCTTATTAAAGGTGGTTCTGTTTATATTATTTAAGTATTTGAAAAGACAAGCAGGCCTTTGGTCTTGCCTTTCTCATGCTGAAATTATTCTTTCTTGATAAATAACTGAAACAATGATTTTCATTTTTTTTTAAATGCGGTATATTTCGTCTCTCGTGGCAGCATACTTCTTTACTCCACGGTGGGAGAGCCGGCCGCGATGCGGGAGCCCGCCAGAGTTTGGCTGCGCTGCCCGTCCAACGGCGCGGCGACGGGGTTCGGCACGGTGGCCGAGCTGTACCTCCTGCACGTCCTCGTGCCTCTCGGGCGCAGGGACGAGGCCGGGGAGCTGATCGTCGGGGAGGTTGGAAGCGTCGCGTTCACGGAAGATCAGAGGCAGACGGCACTGGACGTTGTGCAGGGAAAAGAGCAGCTGGATACGGAACCACCCCTGAATCCCGACGCCGGTCCAAACTCTGAGATCCCTTCACGTCCCGTCTCAAGTCGAGGTCTTCTTCTCGGCCCTTTTGACGTGCTTTGTACTGATTCATATGAGTACAAACAAGTAATGCCGATTGTCTGATTGTGTTTGTGCTGAACAGGATCTGTACTCCAGAAACTTGAAGCCATGCTCAGGTTTTTGTGCAGAAAGGCGTCGTCGAGCGCCCGCGACTCATTCCGTCTCCGGGGACTCTTTCTGGCCACCGTCCTCCTGTACATGCTTCTATTCCGCATGGACGCAGGTTGGAATAAAATGTTTGTAGCTCAGTTTCATCACAGCGTTTGAAACCTCTTTATTGGAGCTAAATCTGTTCTTCCTGTTCTCCCCCCGTCAGCTCATCCATCTTCATTCGTGTGGATTTCCAAACTCCTCCAGCTGCTGAGACAGCTGTGGACCGCCATGTTCGCACCGTACTATCAGGCTCTCACTCGGAGGCCGTAAAGGACTAAAAGTCACAACGTTTTTCACTTATTCATTTTCACTTTGTTGTGCTGATAAGAGAATACGTATCAAACCTGTGTGAACACCAGTCATATTAATGCCTTATTTCTGCCCCAAAGACATTGGATGTGACGTTTTCTGAGTCGGCCTCCAGGCGCTCGACTAGATCAACATGCTTCAGGTTTTATGTCCATCATCCTGCCGCTTCCTCTTCATCATAATATTGATTTCACTAACCAGAAAAGTTTCTCACAAAGGTTTAAATATCAGGAGTGAATACAGGAGGGCCAAGACTGCGGCAGCATCAACGCATGCTAAATATAAAACACAAATGTATATATATATATATATTATTTACGTCTAGTTTTGTAAACTGTCCAATTGTAGTGCACAACCGGATTTTTCTTTTTTTTTTTTAAAGGAACTTTAGTTTGATGTATTGTTTAAATACAATAATACTGCCATCTATTGGTCTTTTTTATTTCTCTGGTCCTCGTTCCCTTTTGAAATAGATACAGTCTATAGCTTTATGTCGTCAAACTGGCTTTCATAAATGCCAAGCAAAAGATGCAACACATTCCAGACCTCCATGCAAGGATCGAAGGGTCTGTCATTTGCTTTTTAAACATGCATAGACAGTTGAGATAACAATGTAGCCACGTTGTTCTATTTTTGTGTGATCTTCACTTCTTTCGCCACGGGTTCTTTGGCCTGCGGACAAAGCGGGAAGGCAGCAATTCCAAGCAATTAATCAACTTATCAATCAAGTATTATGATAAAAATGTCACCATGCTTCCTTGAATGAAATCACGCTCGGAGGAAATGACACCCTTGCTTTAACCTGTGCTTTATTTCAACAAATCTCCTGCTTCCTTTTCAGTGCCTCCTGGTTTAGGAAGCTACAGCTGTTCTGATTAGCTCTTCGACATCAAAGCTTAATATTCTCCATCTAAATCAGTCATGTTGCTGCTGTGGTAAACGCCAGTGAGAGATGACTCACGCAGCAGAGTGTGAGTCATCAGGCAGCTGGATGACCCCCCCCCCCCCCCCTCCCCACCCCCCCGCACCCCCACCCGTGCCTCACAATGCAGTGAGTCGTAGTTTTGTGTGCATAGATGGCTGATATTTGATTGATTGTCAATCGTGATGACACCTATGACCTTATTTGGGTTGATATAATGAACATTGCAACGTTTGCCTGAATGATGTTGCACCGATGCATCGTTAAAAAAAAATCACCATAAAAATGGGATTCACGTGCGCGTCAGTATACATTAAAAATAACGAATACCATTAATACTTCATCGCCTCCTCTGGCTGCACTCATGTCGTGAATTGATGCTTCCGTCGTGAGTTACGGTTCCATTGCCGTGTCTAAAATGTTTGCATGGTTGTGAATTACAGTCTCCATCAACGTCGAACGATGCCTCTAAAATGCTTCCTGGTTCCTAAATATTCCTGCAAACCTAAACGTTACGTTATTTTAGGACTCCTGCATGTGAAGGAATAGTTCCCATCATGCATTGTGTTCCTTTATAGTAGCATTAGAGCCGGAATAACCCCCCGGTGTCCGTTCCATTGCAACACAATAAATTGCTCGTTAAAGCTCATTCTCATTCGATATTGATTTGGTCCCAGTAAAACTGCAATTACATCATATTACTTACACTGTGATGGACGGGGGGGGGGGGGGCTTCTCTCTTCTAACCTCCTCTCATGCTGCCATTGGAAAGCTGCAGTGGTAAGCTTGTAATGTTAGCTTTATGGCTGCATTTACATTCGTGTTTAGGATGAGATAAACCTTTCATTAGTTAACGTGTTGCATACGGTGTCTGTTTGTAAAGGGGTCTGTTTTAACAAAATTCAAGACGTAGTTAAACATGTTTTTTAAACCCTTTGTTTATTCCCCCCCCTCAACAGTTGCATCAACCCCCAGACAAACAAATCAACAAAGCCCAGATGCTCTAATTCCCCTCAACTGAGATTGGTGAAGAGATTCTGAGGTAATGGAAAAAGCTACAGAATGACATTACATGATATTATAACCAGTTTAAGAGAATACTTTCCAGCTGTAGACGTCGTAAACAAGTCACTGAAATGGGTCGTTGAATACCGCTGTACAGTAACTACAGGTCCAGCATGTGGCCGGGTGATCGATGACTTCCTTTAGAACCACTGAGGCCAGACATCATATAAAGATAATATAATTGGAGCGGAGCACGCTGCACGGCCACACATTGCATGTGATTCCCGACATGTTACATGAAAACATATTGGATTACGTGGAAACGTGCACCCTCTGCCACAGACACATTAGATTCAATTATAAGCAACTCACATGGGGCCCCAGAGACCTTTTGAGTAAATCTTATGAAGTTTAAATAGATTTTGGATAAGCTTTTTTTCCCTCGCAGACAAAATCTGCAACTTTCTCTTCTCTTTTTGTTTAAAGATGATGGATCTGCAGGCTCTGTTCCATCCAGCAATCCATCACTGCCAAATGTCTTCAATTTAAAGGCACTTATTGCTGTTTGGAGAGTGGACAAATACTACTTAGAGCGTTATTTTGCATTCTGCCGCACCATATAATTCACTATTGACCTCCACATGTGCGCAGCATCTCCAAAACTCGCCGATCCGTCGCCCGTCCCTGAACGCCTCGCACCCCGCATCGCTCTCCGGTCACCCCGCGCGCTCTGCCCGCTGGGTGATGGACTGTGGCACTTTATTACCCCGAGGGGCGTGTTCGGCTCATCTCAGTGTGCTCAATCAATGTAAATCTGTCCGCCGGCGGAATTTATGTCCTCCGCGATGAAGCGCTGCGCTTTACCGCGCCGCGTTAATTAGACGCGGCTTCGATGGAGTCAACGACCCCCCCTCTCCCCCCCCACACACACACACACATACATACACAACCTCTTCCTCGCCTCCCTCGCTGCCAAGAATAACAAGTGAGACACAAGTCCCACTATTTGTCTAGTCCTCCAGGGTCGACTTATTTTTATCTCCAGCCGGGCGTCGGATAAAATCTCTTTATTGGTAATTTTATATCTCACCTGTGTGAATTCAATACTTGATAAATAGTACTATTTTATCATTGTCAAAAAAACTCTCGGCTGAAGTTAGAATCATTATACAATGCATGCCAGTTAATAAGTAAATCCAATTTTATTGGATTGAGGTTGATGAATTATTGTTTCGTATTATTATCGTCCACGTTGGATGAATAAATCTCCATCCTCGTGTGAGTTCATCCCACCCACCACAGGGCTGTGCCGGTGTACTTCTCTTAACAAGAAGCCGGCTGACCGGCGGCCTTCGCTGAGAACCAGTTGCCATGGCGACACCTCCTCCCTGCCCGGCGGACGCCTGGGTATCCCATTGTACAAATGTGTGTGTGTGGTGGCGATAGTTTGAGTCCAAAGTAACAATAAAATGGCCATGGCTGATTTCCAAGTGCTATATTTTGTAAAACCAGGTACATTGTTAACGTCTTCATAGTACATTTTGGTTTCACTGACAAATAAAAGGAAAAAATCAAGAATTTACCAATTGTAATCCATGAAACGAAAACCTAAAACTTGATATTATATTCACAAACCACCATGTTGGATGTCATTCAAGGCCTTTTAAGTGTCTTTACCCTCGGTTGCTTAGACTTTCTCACCTTGATCAAACGGATTCTGTATTGATGCGTTTTATCAACAGGTTGGTTTCTTCTTGTGTAGTTTTGGTTTTGTACTTTTACACATTTTGAATGCAGGACACAGTACTTGATGAGTAAGTATTTCTTCCTTCACTGGGCTCACGCAGCTAAAAACTACTTGCTTAAGCTCGTAGAGGGAAAGCGCCCTGAACACACTTTCGAAATGATTCAATAAAAGCAACGCTTTTACATAACGTGTTTCCTCCGTCGGCGTGCTGCTCCGTGGAGCCGAGGTTTACTCTAACAGACGCTCCGCGCAGTGGAAGCTTTCCCGCAGTCGGCTCGGCCCAACGTGTCGTGGGAAGAGACGCGTGAAGCGCTCGTACAGGCCGTTGTTTTCCTCACAAATGTGACCCGGTGGATTAATCTCACCCTGCAAAGAAAGTGATGTTCCCCTTCAGCGCACTTCCTCTCTGGCTCTCAGGTGATTAAAGTGATATAATATTTGGGGCTGTAAAAATGTTCCGCCATTCCTTTTACTCAACCACGATTATGTTTCTCTGTGGGGCCGACGGTGGAGATCAAATGACCTCCAGCAACTGAATTAGACTGAAACAAGAAGAGCCATTGATTTCTGCAGTAGAGGTCGTATTCATCTCCACTATATTGCCTCTTACCTTGATGGCATAGAGCACGGTTGAATTATCTGTTATTTGGACAGGACACAGCAGATATTTTATACTAAATATGCTCGCGATGTTCAGCTCTCATAAAAGCACCGTTGTCAAGACCCATAACATAACAGAGAATACATCACTGTCTCTATGGTGACGCCCGCAGCAACAAATCACGCATTTGGCACTTGAAGCCTGATGGATTTTTATGCAATGAGTGATCTCGGGATCCGGTGGACGTGATTTTTGTGGTATTGCGAGAATCCAAGAGAAACATGTCGAGCATTTGAGAGATTATTCAATTAACGGGACGATAGATAATATAACATTTGTTTGAATGTTATTCTTCATTCTTTCATTGCAGCAGCGTGGATTAAACTTCTCCACGCCCCCCCAGCAGTCAGTTTAAAACTGAATAAAAAGAGCTCCGTCCTTCAAGTTTTGTCATGTGAAGTTGAATACATTTTTTGTTTGTCCCCCAGAAAAAGGGTCGCCTTTCATAGAGCCTCTTTGTTACCAAATCCCATAGAAAATGGCACTTTAAACAAATATTTTAACAGAATAGTGCGGTTTGGAGGAAGACTCAAACGTATCACCAGACGGGGAGCCAGTGAAATGAAAAAACTGGAAGGTGATCATCCGAGATGCTGAAGTACGGCGTCCCGGGTTTGCTCTCACAAGTCGTCACGCTGTCTCCCACCACGTCGTCTCCGACATTCCAACACGACGCGTTCCAACTCCACCTGTTGCCAGCCCGCCTCGGCTGATGGAGGATCCGTCCGTCCACCCGTTCCGTCTTTGCTGGGTCGGACTGTCACCCAGCTTGGCGGGCGTGTGGTGGAATCCATGGCAGAGGCAGTTCGAATGACGTGCTTTTATCTGCTTTATTGTTTTCAGGTTTAAGTGCACATTGAGTTACTCTGAAGATTCCCGCTTTTTTCTCGAGCGAATCCATCCTGAATCAGCATTTTCTCAGAGCAGATCTCCAAATACCTAAATGCACATTGGCAGCAGCCGTTCCAACAGCTTTGGCCTGATCATTAAGCTTCATGTCAGAAACTACACTGCCGCTTTAGAGGAAGAAAAACTGAATGTTTATAAAAACCTTCCACCCCGTCTGCAGAAATATAGCAAAGAGAAAGAGAGAAACGCAATTAGAATATTGCTTTTTTGATTTAACAGGATCTCACAAACAGAAATGTCAATCGTTCCGTTAAAACTATTTCAAAACGTTGTATTTTAATTCACCAGAATTATCCAATTTCATTGATTTGTGATTGTTGTTTTGGCCAACCTCACTATAATACATCAGTGGTTGCTTTAAACCTTGTTTTTACTGTATGAATAAAAGATGCCTCTCCCAGGTAGAGGAGAAAGTCTCCTGAATCTGATAGTTGATTTCACCGAATAAGTCATCCACGGATAAAAAAGGCGTTTTTCTTGCCGCCTCGATTGATTCTCCTCCTTCCCACGTGGAAGGCCTCGACGTCTTAATGAATAAATCACAGCGCGGTAAAGCGTGACAGAAAAATTGAAATGAGGACTCCAAGCGGTCTAAAGGCGAACAGATCGTCTGGATTCTCTTTTTCTACCGCGGCTCTTCTGCTCCTTTGTGATCCGATTCGTCTGGGGAGGATTGATTGACAGATGGAGTCGGCCGAATCGTTCCTACCTTGAAATTGTCCAGGCCCGCAGAACGCTCAGATAATAGAACCATTACGCTTTCTGCAAGAAATACAGTTTAAAGGATTCAAATAAACGTTGTTTTTAAATGAACATAAACTTTTATCGTTTTGATGATCCCGTCACTCGGCCGCAAGCTTATTGATTGAGCAGAGGAGCCGTTCGGAGGTTCGTTTTGTGCCATTGTTCTCGACAGGCTTCACCTGGTATCCCGTAAGTTATTCTGCCCGTTAATGAGGAGGAACCGTGTCGGCTGTGATCCCAACGCCGGGGCTTTGGATCGGCACGGTGTCGGGGATTTCCAACGGGGCAATAAAAGGACAAGTAGCCTCCGAGTCCAATCGTTCACGTGGTCCGGTCCCTGTGGGAGTGGGTGGAAGGCACAGGAAGGAGCCCTGGACCCTGGTCCGATGGGGCGATGGAGAATGACCTGCCACGATTAGGTGGGAAATGTTCAGGGCTTTTAAATTCATTTAGCCTCCTACCGGTTGTGTTCCTGGAGGCTCTCGAGGGAACAACCATCCACCTCTGGAGGAGATGACTTTGAGGCCCATGCTGCCCTGAGGATTTAGCACTAGCATTCGATTTGACATGGCCAATCCATTTTAGATATTACATATAACATTGTTCAAATGGCAGAATCCTGGTTTGTTAACATTTTTTTGGCTGTACAGTGTTACTGTTTCTCTCCCAACACTCTTTATTCTCAGCTAATTGCCTTCTGGCTTTACATTATTTTAGTTGTATTGACATTCTCATCTAACTCTCAGCCAACAAACACATTTCCAATCCAGTCTCCTTTAAGTCGTCACGGCGTATAATGAGTTATTCAGGAGTATCAGTTGCGCTAAGATCTCGACCACCAACAGTCCAATTCGGTATTTTGGAACATCTGCTTTTAAAAGGTCTAAAATCCCACTGTCGGCTTCAGGTGGCCGTGATGGGAGCTGTGGCCCCGAGGTCCATTTCCCTCAGTGAATCAGACTCCGACATCGTTCCGTGGAGCCGGGCCGGGCGGACGGCAGAGGGTCGCTGGGGCTTCATCTGGGGAGCGACCGACGGCGCCGAGTCCCAGTAAATCTGAGCCCAGAGTGGCTTTCGTACGCATGTACTGAGTCATGGACCGTGCAGGACTCCACTCTCATTTCATGCCTGAAGGCTTTGGCTAATTAACTTGTCCGTTTAATTCTAAACTTTTCCAATCTCCGCAAGACTTAATCATTATGTTGGTCATCATGTTATTTATACTTAAATAACATGAGAGCGCTCGGTAAAGTGCCCGGTGCAGCTGATAGGAGGGAGGTACCCTTTTTGCCAGCGGACTCGAGGAACGCTTCCCCCGGCGCCGTGGATGAGTCACAATTCATCTGTTCACTCATTCGTTCAGTGATTCATTCAGAATTCCGTCCCTGCGTGTCTTCAGGTGTCTCTGCCTCTCTCTTGGAAGGTTTTGGTGGATTGACCCTCCTTCATTTGAAACTGTTTTCCGCCAGTCCCTCGGGGCAATGCGAGGTCCAGCATCACTGCATCCAGATCTCCCAGAGGCCTCAGAGGGAAGACGTCGAAGCTTCCTCCCCCGCAACAGCCTAAATAACCAGTCCAGCACTGGGGAAATTTGCTGGTTTCCAGTCTCTCGGGACCCATGTGTATCCTGCGCTTAATACCGCTTGAATTATTTATGACTGCTGCCCACCTGGCCTCTCAGCAGGCTCAAGACCCTTACCCATTTAAGGTAAAGAGACTTAATAGTGATATTTTAAATGTAAATTGTATTGATTGCTTTGAGAATAACACTAAATACTTTCAGTTAAAATGGATAACTGTTCCCCTCGATACATATTCCAATGGTGAACCAGACAGGTTCGTCCACCATTCCTCCGCACTTAGGAATCAGTGCAGGTGAGAGTACAAAGCCCTTTGACATTGGCCTTATAAAACCTTCACAAGGACACCATCAATCAGCTGTTGCCTGGAGAGAGTGCGGGGAGACCTTGTGGGGAGGCCCGTTTTCCTCCCAGAGACCACGTGGTCTTGCTTCGTAATAAGATTCATAGCGCGTGGAAGATGTCTGGCACGATGCGATGGATGGACGGACTCGAAGGTGTACGAACCTTTTTTTTACTCATTCGTGCAGAGAAGGAGAATTAAAAAATAAGCCGGATAATGGACATCGTCCGTCACGAGGTCATGAGCGGCGTATTTGGTCAGGCATTTCCTCATAATGTGTTGCAGTAACATCTAGAGCATTGAGACAGACAGCAAAGACACCAGCACTGCCTCACTAAATCAACATCACACCGGGGAGAGGTTCTGTCTTCCAACACGCACACAAAGTACTAACGATTTGCCAGCACTGCAGCCGAGGACAACAAAACAAAAGTACATTTCTATTGTATTTCCAGAGGATCCAAGCAGATTGAGTGAGGCGCTCGACGCGCGTGTGACCCGAGCGTGACTCACGCGCAGCAATCAACACTCGGCTCCGCGGCCGTCGTGACTGCGTTGGGTTCCATCTGTGTCTTTACACCTCGGAGGCCTCCGTTTTTTGTTTTTTTTAAACAAAACCTGCGGCACAGCGGAGTGAAAGAGAGAAACCTTCCCCGCGCGTGTCGTGATAACGAATGCCGCTCCTTCCTTCGCTGTGTAAATATTAGTCACTGGGTGATGAGAAAGGGGGGGGGGGGGGGGGGGGTCACTGGGGGGGGGCTGTCTTAGACATGATTGCATTCCAGCAGCTGGCTCTGGCCCCTGTGGGATGGTGCCGCAAATACAATGGATGGGTGTGTGTATGTGAGCATCGGTGTGTGTGTGTGTGTGTGTGTGAGACAGGATCCCGGGATGTGTGAGGCAGGAGAAAGGAGGTTGGATCGCTCCCCCGCCTTCATTAGCAGCTGTCCGTCTGCTGCAGTCCCGGAACGCCGCTGGATGGTTGCCGGGCAACTGGGACCCCGCTCGGCCAATGGGGGCCGGATGCAACGGGAGTCGTCTCCTGGGCGTGCGACAGAGAGAGAGGCCGAGTTCCCTCCCGATTCGATCGATTTTGCCTCGGTGTCGTCCACTTCAACGGCACAGCAGACGGGGGGTGGGGGTGGGGGGTCTCTGAAGGGGGATATTCATGACTCACGAGCACCAACAAATCCTCGGGATAACAGCCAAGAGGCGGGGAGGAAGATCTGCACATCCCGCCGCAGGTGACCTGAAGAGAAGAAGAGAAGGCAGAAGGAGATCCCTGCAGCGTTCCTCTGTGACTTGTGGTAATAAGTAAGCGCTCAGCTAATGCACCTGTAGACAAGACGCTGAAGACAGACACTATTCCTGCGCCGGGTAAATCCCTTGTAACCTTTTTAGGGGGTTCTTGACCTCTCAGTTCATTAATCCGACACGTTCTCTCACAAAGTACTAAAGCACAATGACAAGAGATCTTTTGGTTTGAGCGGAAACGTGGTGGCATATGAGAGCGTAATTGCTCCTGGCAAACGCTGCTCCACACCGGGGGTGGCTGTCGTCTCGAAGCTCCACTGATCTGTGCCGCAGTCCAAGGCAGAGCTCCCTCGATCTCGCCCCGCTACAAAAAGTCAATTGGATTTCAAATGGTTGAGGAAAAATATGGATTAATAAATGGCTACAGGCGGCGTGCTTTGCTGTCTGGTCGAGCGCCAACGCAGCACGAGCTCTGGCGTCGACCCCTTACACGCGAGGACTGAAACGTCCGATTCGATCATTTTAAGGCCGTCAGAATGGTCGGATTGTCCCTCTGTCTCGTGCAGACACTGAGCCGATGTCAAACGAAGGTGGTCAGTAGAGGCCCATTTGCATGACGAAGGTTGAGGGGTGGGGGGGACTCGCTTAATGACATTCACACGTTTGGCGTGCCGAGGAGGAGGATTAGATTTAAGGTCTCTTTTCTTTTCGTAGCTTCCTCTTGATTCCTTTATCACTTTGATCGTTGCCTTTTTAACTGGCGCCTGTTTTCAGAGGATCCATTGCTTGGAACGCCGCGTCCAAGCTTTCGCCTGTGCGACTGTCCCTCAGACAAACCAGTCAATATGAGTTGACTTTTCAGTGTGGAAGCGTGAGTGGGGGGTTTTCATCAACTGGCTGCATTACAACCATTCATATGAGGAGGCTGACCCTGACCCCTCGGGGGAAATTAATATGGAACATCTGGAGCGATGTGACACAGTCGTAGCGGAGCAGGGACACACTGGGAGCATCAGCTGCATTATAAACAGCCGTTTGAGATGAGGTTGTGATCATGGAGGTAGACCTGTGGGAAAATCAAGGGTCACGGTTCATCCATGGAAGCTTTCCATAAACTGGAGCCACTTACAGCAGAAGATGAGGTTTTGAACATAACGAGGTAACGAGATAAGTTGCCTAAACTTAATCACAAGTGGTAGTTTTGTATTTGAAAAAGAACTCCCTTGATTCATTGAGTCATGATTGAGAGGGCAGGGTTGTTCAGTGTCTTCACGCAGGATTTATGACCCGCCATGGGGGGGTTTTGAGTGGCGAGCCGGCACTCCGCTCTGCCACTTAGCGCCGCGTTCGTTTTGGTAATTTATCACAGGAGAGGAAAAGAACAGGCGGGAAAGGAGCAGCGGCTGGGAGGGTGGGATTGAGTCAGTGGGAAGCACCAAAATAGATCCCATCGACACACATCCACAGGTCTTTGATGACCTGGTTTTAAAATAATCCACAAATCATACACCAAACAGTTTGTAGGGGGGGGGGGGTCTGAAAATAAGCTGCAGTGCAGAACGCACACAGGATTCAGCACCACGGACAGCGACCTCAACCTCTGGTCAGTTCACGGGCAACAATTAGTCACAAGGTCCGACGCTGAGGGAGGTGGAGCGAAGCAGAGGGGGGGAGAGAAAGCTGCTTTGTTATTGTTTGAAATGACACCTGTGATCCAAACGGTCTGACAACAGGCGGGATTTGCCATCGGATTCTCACTCCTCGGCCTCCTCGGGTGCGTTGTCGCATTGTGTTGATGGAGCTGAATGTGAGGAAGACAAAGTGAGCGCGTTGAAAGGTTTATATAAAGGGATTTCTGTCGCACCGAATGTCCCAAACCCAATAGGACATTCAGTTTACAGCACCAAGTCAAATATTAGTTACAAATGGAAAACCGTAAGTGAGTTAAAACACAGGAACATTGATTATTTTTACAATGAGCTAAGCTGTAACTTGTATTGGTGCATTTAGCATTGACTATGTTTACATGACGAGAAGACTAGTCCTTTGCACATTTATTTTTTATTAAGGGACCAAATGTATCAAAGCTTATTGTTGCACAGATGTAATAACATCTGTCATAGTCACAAATCAAAGAGAAGCCACTCTAAAACATGTTTGCCTTTCTTTAAAACCTTGTCTTATGAATGTGAATGATAGCGGACTGCTCAGTGACATCCAGACACAACGTACTTTAGCTTGTTAACATTTGATGAGGTGAAGGGAGTTATTCTTTCATCTATCAGGCTCTTGCAGAGTTATAAGGTAATATTTCACTGCGGGTCGATAACTGAGTCACAGCGATATTAGAGTAACTAGATCATGTAATATTTAACTTTAATATAAAAACGAGTGAGAGGGAGGACGCACCAGTATTTCCCCCTTAGTTTATTATAATGTGTATAAAATGTTATATGTTCTAAATGGTCAAACTGTTTCTTTACTCTCAAGAGAACTGAAAGCACTCACAGGGAGGAAACTCATTCCCCACCAGGGGATATGGACACATAATGGGCACATCAGCTGAGACACGTCTCCGCAGTTAATATAGACAAAAGGAAATAATGGAATGAATGACAGCCGCTGTCAACATGAATGAAAATACACGTGATTAATCATCTTTTGCTTTAACTGCATAACGGCCCTCTCAGAATTTGTTTCCCTCCAAACAACAGAATGTATTCCTTGATTAGGACAGAAATGGTGTCTTTTCCTCCCGGAGGACGAGTGGCTACTGATGCAGGATGTCCACCGCCAGGCGACAGCTCAGTGTGTTGCGAGCACAGCTGTTATCACGAGCAATATGTATTCATGCAAAACGTGAGTGCAAATGTATTACCTTTTCCTGCAGTCTTTGTCACTCGTCTGCCGGACAACAAGGAATCACAGGATTTCCTCTCGGCCAAAACCGCCAAAAGAACGCCGACACCCAGACACCAATGCAATGGTTTACTGCGCAAGAAGATCGGTGGAGGGTTGATAGGTGTGTTTACTATGTTTTCAGTTACTATTTTCTCCCAAGCACAGTTCCTACACCACCTTGAGTAACCAGGTCGGGTTATGTGGATTAAGACAATGCTGATTATTTAATTAAATGTAGCGTGAGCACCAGCAGCCGAGTGGCACATAGATCCATTATATACTCTAAACACTAGATGTTGTAAACCAGGCAATTCACACCAAAACAAACTCGATTGAACACATTTAAAATGGCACTACGGTTTTCTGTAAGGGGCCCGGTGGTTCAAACCTTGAAAATAAGGATGAGGACATTGTACATCAAGAAACGTCTGCGATTAACTAAACACACAATCCCAAAATATTATTTAAAAAGAGTAGATTCTGTTGGAAGAGAATACTGTATATAAGTACTGGATTCCTAAATGTTCTGAAGGATCACCAGACTGTGAATGTAACTGTCAGCGACTCAGAACTTTGTGAAATCCAACATTTGTAACTCGGCAGAGACCATCTGTGTGACAGGAGAAGGTGAGAGGAGCTCCACTCCCACTGGGAAGAGAACAAAATCACACCTTCAACCGGATGTAAAGTGTTGACCTTACTGGTCAATGAGCAGGAAATAATTAAACAGTCTTTTCAAAGGCCGCCAAGGAGAAGAAGATTTAGTTTTGTTTTTGTTTCGGATGTTTTTAAAGCAAATATTGACGTACACTTGATATCATTTACAATTTTAAAATTTGGATATACTAGGGTAAAATCTCTTATTATATTATTAGCATCATTACAGACCTGTGAGGGGGGGGGGGGGGGGCGCGCGCACAGCTGCAACTTTAAGACTCCACACGCCTCCCCTCCGCCAGCTCCAACAATGGTCTTTTCCAGCTCCGCTTATCACAGCAGTATTCCTGCCATGCCATAATTCCTCTCACCGGTGTGTGTATGTGTGTGTGTGTGTATGCATGCATGCATGTGTGTGTGTGTGTGTGTCAGCGCCGGAAATCCAATGTCATTACCCGACGCGGCTAATTTGGCCACCACCACCACCACCACCACCCGCGCTCTCTCTCGCGTCCGGACAATGCCAGCGGCGGGGACCGGCCGCACCTCGACGATCGGTTCCTCGGCGTCGCCGCTCGGAGCCTCCTAGGGGTCGCGCGCGCTCGATGCCCGCTGCTCCGGCGCGCAGAGACCGCAGTTGTCACGGACCCGCCGCCGGCGGAGCCTCCGCGCGGAGGAACGGGATTCATCGTGAGTATGGACGCACGCTGTTGCCGAGCCGCGACGCGGTGACCTACATTGCCCCCCCCTCTTCCCCGCACGCTCAAGGTGATTTATCCGCGGTGCCCTCCTCCTCCTCCTCCCTCCTCCTCTTCCTCCTCTTCCTCATGCATCTGCTGTGGGGATGTTGGTGATGTTGGAGGAGCAGGGGGCTCCGTGCGTGGATGGAGACGGCGTCTGCTTAGCCTGGGCATTTCGTGCGCGTGGATGACATTGTGGGGCTTTTAGGGTAAAAGACACACGGCCGGATGTCACAGTGGAGAGGCACAGGGGCGAGTCAAAGGGGGGGGGGGGCAGACTGAGAGGCTGGCATGATGTAATGCACTTGAGACAATAGCTGAGGATTCTCCCGAATTATTATTTCAGAGAGTGAGGGGGAGATGTTACAGACACGATCAGCGCCGCAGTCAGTTGTGTGTCTGACTGTGTGTGTGTGTGTGTGTGTGTGTTACAGCCAAAAGAGGAGCTGCCCCTCCTATGCATAATATCATTACCAGCTATTATAGAGAGAGAGCATGAAAGAGCCTCTCTGTCATCCACTCCTCATCCCTCCCATTCTCTCCCACACACACACACACACACTCACACACACACACACACACACACCTACAGACACTTGCACGTGGGTCCATGAATTGCTACGTGAATGGATGAATGAATGAAAACGGCACACACGTGCCGGCTTAATTTGACGCTGGAAGGTTAACAACCTGCAGGCGAAGCTGTGATCCTCCTTCCTGATCTCATGAATGAACACTCCACATTTACCAAGTGTGACACTGAAGCGGCATCTCGCCCAGGTTTGCGTTCACGTTTCCGCCGGAGTCGTGGCACAAGCGTGATGTTTTTAATTGTGTGACTTCACAGTGATGTGACTGAGCTTCTACTGCCCCAAGGTGTCACACAGAGGTGTGGGGGGGCTATACCTGTCCCTTTAATGTCTATGAAATGATGGTTTGATGGCGGCGTTTATGAGGCCAGACTCTCATTAGGAAGGTGGGAATGCAGGAACAACGTCGGCGGCGCGGCTCGAATCTCTTACAACCTGCAGCTTCATTGCTTTTCTCTTGTTGTGTGCTCACCTTCGAGCCGTGCTCTTATTCAATGTATCGATTGATGGTTTGCGTGACCTTGCTGCAGGGGATTGTGGGCAATGTTGCAGGCTATACGCGCCGTCCTTTCATGTGCACGCACAGCGGATCACACGGCCAACGGAACGCACATCGAAAGACGCACACAGAAGCTCCCAGCCTCCCTCGCAGATGCTCCACACTCAGGTAGCGGTAAAGCGCACTCAGACAAACGGACACACACACACACACTCACACACACACTTGATGCAGAGCCTGCTCTGCCTTCCCCCTCCTCCCTAATGGCAGCGGCTGGATGTAACTCTACACCCATGCCAATCCTCTTCATCCCATCGCCGTCTCATTCAGCTTTTTGCCGCTCAGCGGGGTCCGTGTTCACGCGAGGGCGTCCGTCACAGCAGAATACACGTAACTGTGTTTGTGCCACAATCTTCTTATGCAGAAGCTGCTCTTTATGTTCTCCTCTTTCCAGGACGGAACTCTATTAATGTTCCTCATGAAAGTTGCAACCGTTGTTGGTGGATAACACGACTGGCTTTTTTTGCGTCCTTCATACACCAAATACCACCCAATATTAAAATGTGCAGGAAATACTGAAATACTCAAATTCAAATATATTTCTATCGCTCTGCAGAGAAGTAGCAAAAGAAAATGATGGGATATTTCAGCCTTTGAAAATCCCACCATGTCTTTGTTGTTTGATGAAAGCCATTTTGATAATGGTGTTCATATTTTCAACAATAAGATGAAATATATGTCCTGATCTGACAAATGGCAGTCCAATACTCACTCTCCTTCTAGCTGTCTTTAGTCTGTTAAGTTCTCGGGTAAAATGTACATCTTAAGATGCTAAATGTAACATTTTGGAGGTAGATGTTTTTGCATTATGACAATCAACATGTTTAACTGTGAAATGTAGACTTTAAAAAGCCCATTGTCCATTTCAACATAACTAGCACATGGTCCTAATGTTGAAGCTTCTGCCCTCCCCCAAACTAGTCAAATAACACCATCATGGCTTATTATTATTCTCAGAAGAACATCACTCGATTCCATTGGCCGAGATTTTACCCAAAACCACATCAAGCATGACTGTTGCATGAGCCCAGAATGCCACAGCGGATCGGCTTGGTGCAGCCTTGTGGCGTTGAAAGACGAGGTATCGGCCTGTCGAGCGCTGTCGCATGTTCCCGTGGCCGTGGTTCAATCGCATAGACTCCCAGCGGTCGCCTCCGTTGGCAGGCCGTCTCTTGGTTGTCGGAAGCCTCCCTGGCGAGGGGAGCCACGAGAAGGGGGTTTCTCAGCCGAGCAATCTGGTCCGTTCCATTCACAAAAACGCCGCGTCGCGCCTTTTTCCCCACCTGTCGCGCTGATACGGGATGCCAGAGAGGGGACGAGCGGCATGCAACAGCTTGGCCGTTGCCCCCGCTCCGTCAATGGAGTCTGCAGATGCACTCGCGTGCCAAAAGAATCCAACGCAGGCATTATTTAAAAGTGGAATTAGTTATCAGTTATCTGCCCCCCTGACTACAGCAAACCCAATCAGCCTGGTGCTTCTGTCACATTATCATCAAAACAGTTTAGTGCAACATTGTTATTTCTGTCGTGAGGAACTGAACCTAAAGGGTTGTTACAAACAATTGAAAAGTTGACCTTAACTTCAAGTTGCTTGCTTAGTTGCTTAACGAGTCATCTAGTTGTGCATCCCGTGCTTTAAACACGCTGACGTGAGCCAGGCAGCGCGGCTTATCTCCAAAGGCGCAGAGTGTCGTGTTCAGTCGTGGTCCTGTTCCGCCCTCGCTCGCTCCTCCACGCGTCTTTTGATGTTCCGCAGGTGGAGAATACTGCTGAATCCGCCGCGTTGCTCGGGAACGTACTGCTGTTTGCTGTGCTGCTCCTTATCTACTCGCACAATTGTTCCCCGTTAATGAGATTAACTGAAGGCGTTCAGGAAATTAGCCGCAGTTTGTTCTTCCCAAAATGGAGCAGCAACCTTTTTATCCGCCCCATATAGCAGCTCAAGGCCTGCTTGTGCACCAATGGAATGAATCGTCAGCTGGTTGACTTTCGAAGCTCAGAATTTAGACGTTTGGCTGTCGCCTTTTTGTTTTTTAGAAGCAGAAGTTACAGAGGGGGGGGGGTGATGTGTAATGTGACCAAAATGTTGCTGGACAAAAGAACAAACGGCTCCCAGATTGGACAATTCCTTGCTAGCGACCGGCGGCTTTTTCGGATTGAGTCTCTCAAGGTCCTGGAAAAATATCCCGAGGAGAACTGCAGTTGTTACGGTCTCACTCTAATGAGATTGCACAGCGATACTCCCAGCTCCACTTCAGCCTGAGCCAGGTGTCTGAGCCGTGTGCACAGAGGGATCTGGATTTGTTGCACCGAGTAGGAAGAAAACATCACTACGCTCCTAAATAATTCATTGATTGGCATATGGCATGGAGAGAAAAGCCCAATGATCTCTGCCTGTCTGTCTGTGCACCTCATCTGGGGCGCACAATGTGTTCAATTGAGCGCGCTGCTGTTCCACCCTCCCGTGATTCATTTCAGACTCGCGTTCAACATCTTTAACCAGCCGCGCTAAATTCACTCAGTTGAGCTTCATCTTGTTTGCACAACATTTCCTTGTCAGTTGCTAAAAAACCCCAACCCAATTTCCTTGTCATTCTGGCCAATAAAATCCTACGTGTTTAATGTTAGACATGCATTCGTGGCCAAAGCCTGACGCGCTCGTCGGGGCAGATTTCCCGGTGCGTGATGTTGCATCGCTGATGGGATGTGCGCGTGTGGAAGGACGCTCCATCGGCAGTCGTCAGGCTCTATATCTGTAACCCAAATAGCTGTTGTAATGAGGGTCAAATTGGCTGTTCGGCTGTGAGGAAATGTGTTGTCACTGCTAGCGAGCGCAATCTAGACAACATCTGCATCGCAGCTGGCAAATAGAGCTCTCAGGCCACGTAGACTTCACACTTCCCACTGTGGCTGATTAGTGTTTATCTATCCGAGAGGAGCGCACCGGCTCTTACTCGTCATCGCGACTGCCTGCCTGCTTCACTCCAGAGAGACGCCGAGGACCTGCTGCTCAAACACACACTCGCCACTGACAGAATAGGGCAAATATTGAGCAGCAGAGGAGCAAAAAAAGAGGAACAAGAAGTGGTTGTTTCATCGCTGCGTTTGACACTTGGACGAAGCGGATACATGTTTAGCCGAGCGATACGGTCGGCAGACGAAAGCAGATCAGGCGGTGCACTTTTCCCGCCGTGTCTATTGATTTTTCATAGACAGTAAGAAATGATTTGAGGGGCAGTCAAGGCGAGATCAAAGCGGGAAGGTGCAGGAACAGGAATAATAAAATAAAAACGTTTCAAGGGCCTGTATTTATTTGTTCTTCGTGGATACCACAGCAAAAATGTGGGAGAAGTTGTGAGAGCCGACTCCTCAGAATGTGGAAAATATGAGCTGCCATTTTGCATTTTTGGATTGATCTTTACATGCAAGCAGCACCTTCCGATGTGCCCTCTAACTAACAAGCATTGAGCCCAAGTCGGGAATAAATCACCACCTTCTACTTGAAATGCACCACCGGCCGTCCCGGGCCCCGGCGTCCTAAAGCGGAAAAAGGGCCGCCATGTGTCGGAGCGTCCAGCCGAGCAAGCTCGGTCACTCAGGTCGAGACGGCGGCGGATGGCGGCGGATGGTGGCGGAATGGCGAGCTGGTGGGAGTCTGGCCGGGTTCCCGGGGGGGGGGGGGGGGGGGGGGAGGTTTGGGAGACCCCGTCTCCCTGCCAGAACATGCTGGGACACAGACCCGCCATTATAGCCAAACACAGAGGGGATGTTGGCACCGAGGGGGTACACGGAAGGCTTTTCGATTATTGTTTGGCAATAATTGAGCGCCTGAAACCGTTTTATTGAGACATTGGTACTTTGAAATGGGTCAAATGAGATAAGTAAAGTAGTTAGCCTAGTTTAGCTCGTGCTAATAGCGATGCAAAGTGCTTTGCCCCGCCGTGTGCCTTTCTCTATTAACTTCAACTTCACTGTGTTTTATTTTGGGGCTTACCACCACTGTTTCCCCCCCCCCGCTACAGTAAGCTAGGCTAAACACGTTGAGGTGTCACTCAAACTCAGGGATTAAACTCATATTAAATAACGGTAAGAGAGCGAAAGAATTACGTTCCCCAAAATGACTTATTTTACACTCAAGTGTGTCCGTCATGCTTTATGTTCACCTCAGCTCGGTAAACATGTCCAACCCGCGGTTATTTGCGGGCTTAGCGCAGCTTTCTTCGTCGCACGTCTGACGCGTGACCGGCTTCAGATCGCAAACCGTTCCGTCGGCGATGGCTTTCCTCCGGGGAAACGGGAATATGGTCTCGCATCCACCGTTGCATAGATATGGTGCGTTATGCAACTCGATCTGGGTCTGGATCATTTAACTGCACAGGCGTGAAATCTAGGGCAGGACGCCCGGCCGCTCAAGACGTCTCTCTGGGGGGGGACGCGGGGGGGGGGGGACGCTCAGGCCCAGTCACACACACTCGCTGCCATGCAGACAGACACGGAGGAAGCGTTGCTTTAAATAAACTATAAATAAATAACTGCATATGTAAAGATGGTAATCTTCAACACTGACGTAATTCTGACCTTGAAGCGCCGTGAGACTAATCAGGAAATTGGTGTTTGTTTGATATAAATTGAAAGTATCCCAGAAAACCGTATATTTAAACATGCTTGGGGTATCTGTCACTGAAACGTCACTCAAATGCAGAACAATGCAGTCTGCATTCGTTGGGAGTGAAAGGGACGTTTGTTTCTGGCACCTTTTTGGATTAAACTGCTTCAGGTGTGACCCAAGCGGTGTTTATTCACGTTGCCACGTATTATGCAATGCTGTCTCTTCCTGTTGAGTATGAAATAGGTTTTACTTTTTCAGCGAATGAGGCTGACAATTGACGCTTAATTCCCTCCGGGGGGTCAAAAGAAAAGGAAAGAGTGCAGCAGGAAGTTTCGTCGAAGCATCTCGCCTGTTTTAATGCATGTTACACTTAACATTTCATTCAAGATATATCTGTCTTCATCTCCCTGATCTCCCTCTCTCCCCCCTCCCCAGCGCCAGGATGATGTGCGAGGTGATGCCCACCATCAGCGAGGACACGGCGCTGAGCCAGCGCGGCTCTCAGAGCGGCGCCTCGGACCCGGACTCCCACTTTGAGCAGCTGATGGTCAACATGCTGGACGAGAGGGACCGGCTGCTGGACACGCTGAGGGAGACCCAGGAGAGCCTCGGCATGTCCCAGCAGCACCTGCAGGACGTCATCTACGACCGCGACTCTCTGCAGCGCCAGCTCAGCTCCGCCCTGCCGCAGGTTAGACGGGCTTTCCTTCAAAAGGAGGCCATGCTGCTGGTGTTTTATTTGCAATCCCTGTTGCTTGTGTGGATGGAATGAGATTCCAGCATCCTTAAAAACGAGATAATTATCGTTAAAAATATACACAACATCAGTTAAATATTCTTGAATCAACGCGGCACCAACGCTGTGTACTGTACCATTTGATTTGATGGTTGTTTGAACTCAGTGACACAATGCGTTTGTGCGTTCAGCCTTTGTTTTCTTGTCTTTTCCGCGTTTAACCAAATGCCACATTTTTCGACTCACCCAAACACGATTTAAAATCCCATCCATAATCCACATCCAGTGTGCAGTCAACCAGGCAGGTTTTGGCGGTTTTTCTGCAGTCAAATCAGTGAAACATAACGGAAAACATCCAGCTCGACGTTGTGGCGCGGTTTGGACCTTCTCTTTGCGGACAGCGAGCGGAGATTAGCCCCCTTCTGTAAGCGTGCCAGTAGTTCTCGTCACACGCTCTTCCCAGAGGGCTCTTGAGGTTTCCCGCCGCTGGTGGGAGGAGAAGGACTTTGTTCCGTAGCGCAGCTACGACAAAAGCCCCCGTTGCTTTGGGGTGATCTCACGTTACAGCTTTAAAGAGTTTTGCAGTGTTTATAGATGCCTCGTTTTTTTTTGGAACGAACCCTGCTACAATCTCAACGCCGCCGCTTTATTAACGGACGCACTTGCACCTCTTCGCTCTGACCTGTGAAACAGATCGTCAGGTTTTTTTGGGGGTGGGGAGATGCTACGAATGAATCCCCCTCGGATTCGTCTCGAACCGGAGGTCTGAACCGGGGGGTCGTGCAGCTCTCGCTTCGGCCTCGGGTCTTCGCTCTTCCTCAGAAGTTACACAGTGGTCCTGATACACCGTCGGGAGTACCGAAAAAATTTATAAAATGCCGTTTGTAGATTCTGCACACGTCTCCATTTGTGTTGAAAGAGAGAATTTGAGTCCCTCCTGTCCCCCCCTGCTTCATTTTGCAAAGAGAGCACCCAGGGCTGCCGGCGGGGGAAATAACATTTCCATTTTCAGACGTTACTCACTGCTCTCCGCCAACGGGGAGGGCCCCCGCCGCCGTGATGTATCGGTTGTCATTGTGTAATGACAGAGCAGACACAGTGTTCCGGCGCCCGTCGTGACACCCCGGCTTAAATAAGACGTCGCTCCGGCGGACCATCGGGATCCTCCCCCAGCGACGAGCCGGCACAAACAAATCCATTAATTAATCCGACGGCGTCCTCTCGGCCCGCGTGATATCACCGTCACTCTAATGGTTTGTGAAGAGGGGTGTTTTTTTTTAGACCCGGGTAATTGCACGGAGGCATTTAGCTGAAGCGAGAAGTGGCAGCGTCGTGCTTCTGTTTGACATGCAGCAGGTAAAAGGTTGCGCTCGCATTTTGTTGGACGATAAGAAACGGGAGCTTTTTTTACTGGGAATGCCGCCATTTTTGCAGCGACTTAAGTTGTGTGGAACAGGGAATCAAGTAGTGGGAATCTTCAATGAGGGCAACAGATAGCTCCCAGGTCCCCCTCAGTGTGTGTGTGTGTGCAGAGGAGGTGGTGGCGAATGGGAAGGGGGAGGCAGCCGAGCATCGGAAGACAGAAGTGGCCTCATTTGGGGCGGGAGGCAGGCAGTGAGTGTGTCTTTGCTGATATCGCTCGTCTGCCTCGGAAGCCCACAGCGCTGGCTGGATTAAGCGTTGGCCCACCACAAACTCTCTCTCTCTCTCTCTCTGTTTCTGCTGTCACTGCCTCCCTCTTTTCTTCTCACCCCCCCTCCCTCCCTCTCCATCAGAGGTCACGTCTCTGCTACTCCTCGCGACACTTCCGACTTATCGGAGTGACACTCGCCGTCCCCTCTCGACGCTTCACGGCAACAGTCCCCCCCCCCCTCCCCCCCTCCATTTTTTGCTGTATGCCTCCTCTCCTCACCCACTGTTCCCTTGCCTCCTCCTTCTTTCTACAGAGTGTTGAATCAGCCGTGCATGTGTCATACGTCCATCGCTGGATAACGTGCCTGGTGTGTGATGCATCGGTGCTCGGATGCTTGTTGTTTTTAGGGAACGTGGTGTGAAAGCGGCTCTGAACAGCTTAACTTTAGAACAGCTGCAGAAGATTCCAGTAGAGAGACCCGGAGTCATGTGATAAACATCACAAGAAGCCTCTTAGATGCCTCGTGCAGAATGAGCCTTTTCTCCGTATGTTGAGTCATTTCCAACCACTTTCTTATCTATCTACACAATGCCTTACTCCACATGACGCATGCTGTGTTTCGATATTTATTAACTTGAACCTTTCAGAGCCTCATGAAGACTACGGTTGAGAGTATTTAATATTCTAAATGGAACTATTTTGGTTTAGGTCATTTTTCAAGCAAAGCTGCAACATCTTTATTAGGTCCTGCATTTGATGGAACCCAATAATTGATTTAAAAAAATAAATCAATAATAATAATTGCTACATAGCAGTCAATAGATTTATTTAGACTTTACCCAAAAGGACTGTTGTTTTCACACAGTGTGCATTATCTATTAATTGTTTTAAGCCACCCATGAAAGACGTGGAATAGATGAGGCTATTGTATTAATTAATGCAATTTAGTGCAAAGTGGTAAACTATGCAGCACATGCAGCGAGGGATTCCACCCTCAGCTACGTCTCTGCAGCTGATGCAACATGAGTTTCGTTGCACAGGCCGAGCGATTTGTTCTTGCCTGTAACTATAAATGAGAAATGAGGGAGGGGGGAGGTGGGGGGCGCGTGGTGTTTCTCCCCCATGTCTCGCATTATTCTGGCTTGTTTCCTCTGCTGCGGTGTAGCTGGAGACGCTGCTCACAGACCGACGCGCTCATTCCCTCCACAGAGAGGCAAAGACGCGTGGCCGCAGCACATGTGACAATGATTACATCACAGAGGTCACTGGAGGTCACCCGTCCAGACGTCGAGGCAAAGCGGCCTTCTCCTCCTCCTCCTCCTCCTCCTCCTCCTCCTCCTCCTCGGCCAGCCAGAGACGCTAACGAGACACGGGGGCGATCGATCCCTCGCGCGGGCGGGGGAGTAATGGAAGCGGAGGCGGCACTGGATTACTGTACAGTGCCGGCCATTGATCTGCGGTTCGCCCATTCGTGACCGTCACACGGGGGCCTCGGTAGGAATTACAACAGGGTCTTTGGTACCGAAGAGGGATGGAGCCTGGCAACGCGCTCCCGTCTCACACGCCAATTGCGGCTTCGTTCACACACCGGTAATGAACCCTGCTCCCTCCCCCGTTTTTATCCGATGACCGTTCCTCGGAGACCCCCCCGGCCGCAGCGGCACGATATTTCCAAAGAGTGTTTTGTATTCACGGAATGTACCACTTTGTCGGGGGTGGGGGGGGGGCAGGCTCGCTGACATGGGCAGAGCGTGGAAGAGAAGACGCCTCTTTGCTTTCTCCTCTCTGCCCCCCCCCTCCCTCTCTGTTCCTCTGTTGCTTGTGCAGGAGGAGGCCCTCTGGGCTCCGACAGTCAGCCGGTCGGCTGGTCTCCTCCGCCGGAGCAGCGCATGATTTTCCATGATTACTGTTATTGTTTGTGGCCCAGTTCACGCCGCCTGGGGGGCCCCGATGTGCAGTTGATGCTCAGCATCAGAGTGGAGGAGGAAAACCGGTAAGGAGGTTGGTTGGTTTACCAGTAACAACCGCTTCCAATGTCGACGTGTACATGTATAGTGCATCATGTGTGTTCCATGAGACGTCCTGGAGAAACCAATCTGCGTGTTTTCCACTTCCGCCAGCGTCGATTCACAAACTAAACGCCTCGATTTCTCCAGCGCTAAAACATCTGGGTTGAAATATCCAACGGGGATTGCTGAGTTTAGTTTTGAGGCCTCGTTGTAGGAACCCTGAATCGGTTATCACGCCGCTGAGGTTCCCAGACGGTGATGAATCATCACGTGTTCACCGCTTCACGGCGAGCTGTGAGTGCACTATTAGGGGAAAGGGCTGCAGACCTCCTCGTTATATGATGCTGATATAAGAAAACGGAAAGGCTGCGATGGCGATCAACCTTATTTCATCACGGTGTTGTGAATCGTTAGACACTTCTTTATCTAAATCCCTAAACGAGGATCCAGTTGCTGGACGGAATATGTGGGACTGCTGCTAAGCTGCAGCTTTTAGTTGGCAATTACAATGTATTCATCTTTAATCTTTCCTCACACACCACATCAATTTTAGAAAGAGGCACTCTCCTTATTTGACACCCTTTGCAGAAATGTAAGCATCTTCCGGAGGTTACAGTGAACTCTTTTGGCATAAAGGATCCATCAAGTCCAGGATTTATCTTTATAAGAGCCAGGCAATATTAAATAACTGACTCTGCAGTTGGTCCACAGTTTCCACTGCGAAGCTGAAAAGTGGAATGGGAATTTGGGAATGTGTGCGAAGATGTTGGTTATTAAATTGTCACTATTAACTTTGTGGCCTCACTTAATTCGCTGTAGTTAGACGCTGACAGCAAAACATGTTTTATGTTCCTGTAAATAGTTCCTGATTGATGAACGAATGAACGTGGCAACGAGAGGACAGGATTTTCTCTTTCTAAACTCTCCCTGATGGGATTGAGATGAGGCAGATCCTCTGCTGCACACGTCTTTGGCTTCTGGGAGGAAAGGCTTGAAGAGTTATTGTCCGGGGGTTCGTTTCAAGCTGTATTCGGACTGACAGAAGAAGAGAAATGGATGAGATCATGAGTGTTCTCGGTAAAGCGTTGAGATGCATTGAAGCACCTCCAGGTATGTTTCTTTTGTTCTTCTTTTCCAAATGTCCCCAAAAAACACTTGCTGATGAATCATTTGCGTTTAGCAAGTGACAGACGTGGGCAGACACACTCCGAACACTTTGATGGCTTCTCCTTCGGTGAGAGAAAGTGCGCGTGTGAGAGCGTGTGCTTGTGTGGGATGGACGGCAATGTGTGTGTGTGTGTGTGTGTGTGTGTGTGTGTGTGTGTGTGTGTGTGCATCACTGCGGGTAGATCTTGGGTATCAGAATCCAAAGCAAGAAATAAAGAAATTCTCAAATCTTACTTACCGAAACATGCACACAAAAAGGTTACAAACCAATATTTAGTTCTCCTGCTGACGTCCCGCTGAAGTCACATCTGTTTATTTTTTTATTTAGTATTCCTAATTTTAACGCGGCTTAGCGGCCACAAAAAGAATCAAATTGTTTTCCTTTTGGATCATTTAAGCATAACTCAAACATGTGCTGCTGGGGCAGGATGTGAACGTCAACATGAACATCTGTACAAACCGTAGGAATATAGATAATATATAATAATATTATATTATAATATAAGTTGGGTTTATTTAGGAGATGCTTTGGTCAGAGTCTGAAATGAATGAAATGAATTTGTCAAATGTCACGTTCAAACACTCAAAGTTGAATGAAGCTGGATGCCTTTGTATTGTTTTTGTCATTAGTATCTGCACTGGGTTGCGTTTATCTCCCGGGCTGCCGGTAGAGTGTAGACAGCGAGGCATCGCCTCACGCATGGAATCTCTCCGCTAAGTCGAGCCGGCGTGTGAAAATCGTGTGCAGATAACTGTGGTTCAGGCTCTCTGAGGCCAAACGGCGTGCGCGTCCTTCGCCACGTGCAGCTCTGCGCTCTCATTCCGTGCGTTGGAAACAATCACAGAAACAACATGTTTTCTTCAATATCAACCATGATGCGTCTAAGGGGACCAAGGAGATACTGACCAGCATCTTCAATCATTCACCCTGATGCCCTTTGTTGGAGGATGATCCATTTTTATTAGAACGGTTTGGAGAGAATGCGTGAGCCTGGTTTTTTACATCTTATTTTACACGCAAGTCTAATAGCTCTATAATGGACACTGTGTGTGTGTATAAAGCACTGTGAGAATAGATTGATGGCTCCTTTAGCATTGGAATTTGTGAACTGCAAGTGCAATGCTTAATTAGCGTGAGGCTAGCTGGCCTGGTTGCGTTAACATCCCCCGTCCCCCACATCCCCCCCACCGCTCCCACAGCTGCTTGCTTCCTGTTGCCAGTGCTGAGAACAGTCATCCAGCGCCGGCCTCCTGTTGCCAGCTCCCATCACAGGTTTCCAATAGGACGCGTCGTGCACGATGTATCGCTGTAGTTCTTTACAACAAATATTCCATTGCAACGTCTTTTTACACCCGCTGTTAGCCTTTAGCTTTTAAACAAGCTGATTTATAGTTTTACTGTTAACTAATGGTTTTAATGTGTTGAGCCAGACAGTAAACGACTGTTTTGACTGTGATTTTCCTGGAGAGTTTGTGCTTTTTTTTTTTTTTACAGCTCCAGAACATCAAGTAATGAAATGGTGGTGAAGATGGCGTAATTAGTTGCCTGACTCATTGACTAAAAGCGTGCGTGTGCACAGAGCATCTTGTAACAGCCCACTCGGATAGTAATATTGTAATTAGCTGTCGAAGAAAACCCTTCTGTTGTGAACATTACGTTTGTTTAACTCAGAGGCCTTAAAACTACTCTACTACTACTTCTACTATGACAAAAGTCCAAGGAAATGTTTTCTTTTCTATTTATTTATGCAACTCAAGGTGGCAACATCGTGCATATCCTCATTTTTGATATTTAAAGATCGAGACCCCCGGGTTTAGGCCACTGCTCTCGATGATAGATTATTAAAGATTATCCCTGTTTTACTGATGCTTTGCCGACGGAGGGAAGAGCAGATGTGCAGCCGATCACAGAAGGCTGTGTGTTGTGACAGAGCTGCAGTGCCGCATGCTCTTCACACCGCGTACCGCTAACTGAATTACTGCGTCTTTGTGCGTTCAAACGCTTCCATTGTTCCCGACAAAGAAGCGTTTCACTGAAGCCACGAGGCGCCGCTCTCACCGGAAGGCCTCGGCCTGCACAGCTGCATTGTGTGAGCGTCGCCGGTCACATGCTTCATTGATCCCCTAAATAACGGATGGCTTCGGGGGAGAGTGATCCAGCTTCTGCTGAACCTTCTCGCTCCGTGCATGTTAATATTCGCGCGCAGGATTTCGATCAGCAGCAGCTCTTTCCTAAACTCTCCCGGCTCGCCGCTGAAATGCCCGATGGGGCTAATTACCGTGTTGGCCGATCTGAAGCGATCTCCCTTCATCTCTGACAGCATTAGTCGGGTGATATGCAGGCAACTGCGCGGCTGAGCACAGATCCCCTGGAGTTCGGATTAGTAACGTATGTTCCACGTCGGCCCTGTTGTCCGCACGACGGGCCCCGTTACAGACGTGCTCTACGGCGGCCTCGTGCGCGGACGGTAAATCAGCTCTGTGCACCTCGCCTGGCAGGTTCTTCGCGCTCAGCGGTTATCATCGCGAGGCCTCGAGAGACTGAGGATATCTAATTGTGATGAGGGAAAATAATGCAATGAGCTGTAATGCAATCTATATTCAAAGGTTATCAGGGAGCTGGAGGGGTTCTGACCCAGTGGGGCAAATGCGTGCGTGCTTGTGGGGCCGGATGAATAAACGGCGGGTGGGTGCACACTGTATGCACATTGTTTGAGGCATCTATGCACTTCTTAGTTATGGTTGTATCACTGGTGGCATATTTCATTTTCAGTAGCATTTGAATGTGTAGGTGTATGCTATATTTTGAAAAGGGATTTGCTCTCTGACAGGAAGGCAAAGGTGTGAATATATTCTAGGTAAAGCCGTCACTTAAACAGATGTTGTGTCTTTTAGGCGGGATGTCTTTTAAGTTTGTTCTTTTTCGTTACTCCAATCTAGTAGAGATAAAACTGACTGTGAAAACTTTCCTTTTTATCTGGATTTATGCGGAACTACTGCCTGAAAGACGAATGCTTGGCTTAGGTTGTTGCTACGGTTGCAATATTAAACTGCCGCAGTATTAAAATGCATCTCCAGTTTGATTAAATAATCATGTGAAAAAGCTCTGAGTAAAATACACACAGTCTCTGACGGTAAAAATGCACCAGCGCCGAGCGACTGAATTAGCTTCTTCTTTTCTTTTTTTTTTTTTTTTTCTTCCTCTAAATAAGCTCTCCTGCAAATAAATGTGCTATTTTCATCCGTGCAGTTCTCACCCAGCCACAATACAGTCACTGAAGACGCCGTCTGAGGCCACAATCACAATCACCAGACGACTGATTGCGTTGTGTTGTCGTTGGGCGTGGCGTTTATGACGCACGTCTCCGCCCCCGTCTATATTTGGCCGGTCGATGCGACGGTGCTAATTGAAGATTTTCCTCTCGTTGGTTGAACGTGATCCACTTTCACGAGAAGTAAGGCGACGAGAGGGACGGATCGATGCAGAGAGAGGGAGAGGGAGAGAGAGAGAGAGACGGCACACAACGAGAGAGCGATGACCCCGGGGGGGGGGGTGGGTCACGCTTTCATCACCCCGGTGCTCAGACGTGCGCTAATCCAGCCTGTAACTCACCCGGTAACCGCTTCGCCCGAGTCTCCCATTCAAACTGAGGAAGAGCCTCTACTCATTGTTCAATTAAATGATTGAGGTCGACAACCAATGAAAGCAGTTATTACAGCTGTCATCACTCGGCGGTTCCCCACGCAGAAGCTGAGCGTCCACACGGGGCTGCGGCGATGATCTGTGTCGTCTTGAGAGAATCAAGTTCATTAGCGTTTTATTGTTGAATGCCGAGCGATTTAGCTTCTTCTTGTGCTATAAAAACACACAAAGCAAAATGAAAAGGCGTGTTAAGCAGGAAAACATGATGTTCGCGGACGCAATTAAAATGCCATTTTCCTCCTTATTGGATAGTTGATGGCACATTGGAGACGGGGAGGTTAGAGATCCGCAAAGGTTCCCCCATGGAATTGAACCGCCGTATGTTTTGTAATATATAACGCTGCCTCCGTCTCGGCTTTGGGAACCGACGGATCCCTCGCGGTGAACGCTGCCGAAGGTAAAATAAATGTTGAGTCGGATCTTATCTCCTTCCACCCGGACCCTGTTTGGCTGATGGATCGCTCGCTCGCTCACCGGGTTGACGTTCTCAATAATTCAGCCGCCATTTATTCCAGGCTAATGGACGTAAGCGCCACCTTCCTGCGCTAATGGAGCCACTGGACGCGAAGGGACGGCTGAATCGTCTTTTGCCTTCTAGGAGCCACTTGATCACCAGACTTCCTGCTCTGCGGCATCACGCGATAGCTTCCAGATTCGTAGAAAGTCTTCCTCTCCTCGTCTTCTTGTGACGGTAAATCAATAGAGGCGGACTGATTATTTAATACATATCTATTGACTTAATGCCGAGTGGACACGTGTGAACATTGAGGACATGCTGTCAAACATAAATAACCTTCTTTCAAGTGACCGATGATTTTCTTTTCCTATTGGCCGTCGGAATTGGATTGCCAGAAGTGATCTAGTACGTCTCAGATGTCCTCATCGGGACACAAAAGGCCCAGTCAATGAACGGAGGCCCGTTATCATCATCCTAAGCGGCAGGCATTAGACGTGCAAGCGGCTGTGACTGCGCTGGTGATGAGCGCGCACCCCGAGCGGAGCGGCGACTCGCCCGCGTTCCCTCTTGACCTCGACGCGCCGCTGCACACACCGTGTGATCAGCGTCCTCCTTCAGGCTCCAGGGACCAAAGGGGGATATTTGGAGAGGAGGAATTCCGCCGCACCACTCCGCTTTGCCTACGTGCACCTACGTGCGACGCGACCCGAAGACACGTGACCTCTGCCCCTAAGTGGAGCACAGAGGAACTTCTCCTCGATCAGCGGGCGGATGCGAAAACGGCCCCCAGGCCACGTAAGCGCCACATATTCTGAGCCGCAGCGGTTAAAAACATTGCAACTGGTGATGTTAAAGTTTTTAGGAGCTGTGTGATATGTCGCCTGCTGACGGGGCTCTGGGATGAGAAGAGTTTTGTAGTCGGAGGACTTGATAATTGATCAGTTTTGACAAACAGTCACAGTTGAAGCCGGAGGCATAAACAAAAAAAGTTCCAATACAAGTTCTTCTTTGTTGTGAAATGACATTTGCATGTACAGAGAAGCAAAGTTTACTCCAATCGTTCTCCGGTTGGTCCTGAGAATCCAAAGAATATAAAGTGTGCTCGTATTTATAGATATGCCTGCCCAGTGTGCCATGAAACATCATACTGATAATATCTCTCTTCTTTCATAACGCCTCATCGTGTCTGTCTTAAAATAGAATTGCTTTGAACTGGCTTAATCTCTCTCTGCCGGAAACGGTGAAACCTTTTATTTGTCGGTTTAACAGACCTTTTTTTTTTGCCGGTCACTTCTCCGGGCGCCGTTGAAGAGAATCATCACACTCACTCGTTTAAAAGGGCGGCTCACACTTTTTTTTCTAGGTCTTTATGATCTTTTAGAATTATTTTACAGACATCCTTGCTGCTAACGGCCTAAGAAGAAGGTCCTGAGGGGCTTTGCTTCTGGTGCCCCCGTTTCTCTGATCTGTTGGTGTGTTTGTTTCGATGCTCCGAGTCACCTTCAGGGACCCACCTGGGGTCCCTGAGAGCACCTTAAGGTTACCACGGAGACACGGTGTGAAAGCAGCTTGGGCGGGGCACAGAGAGAGAGAGAGAGAGAGAGACTGCGTTTCCATGGTGACGGTGAACGTGAGGGCAATGTAGAGGAGGATACATGGAGGCGATTTGGTTGGAACAGGGCTTAAGGGGAAACTTAAGAGTGCAATAAGGGAAACATTAGGATTATGCAGGTTTGGAGAGGCTTTTTAATTTGCTACAACTTGTCTGCATTTTTGTATTTTCAGTATCTGAAAGAAAGAAATAGGCCGAAGCTTAAACAGCTCGTTTTTGGTGATGGCGTATTCACTAGTTTATTTGTAAAGGGCGGGCACATGCATGTAAAATTGCACTAGCAATGCTTGATGTACTGCACATCTGTAAATAGATGAAGGTAACACTAGTCCCTTAATGCACACTGATTTTTCAAGTAATCATTAAAACATCAAGTTCAAAATCTTAAAACGTTATTAACAGAAAACACAATCATTGCTCCATGACAGAACACTCAGAAAGACAAACCGTGAACGCTACAAATGTTGTAAACTACTAATCATCACAATGAGAAATCAATGGGACATTGTGTGGACTCATCGGGGGACGGGAGGGTGGGGGGTTGGGGGGTTGGGGGGGAGTTTAGGCCTGGGTGCAGGTCTCACAAAGGTGAGGATGGCTGGATATGTGATGGATGCTCTGACAGAACAGGTAGAAAATACAATATGCACAAATGTTCAACTGTGTGGAGCTGTGGAGTGTTTCAGTTTAGCTACGCTGATTCTTTTGTATAAACGCTGAAAAAAGAATGAGTGACTTCCGCTCTCTGAATAACTTTAGCAGCTTTTGGCTCTTTGTTTTGGTTTGACCCGGATATCCTGTTTTCATCAAGCGCCTTCGCACTCGCTGGTGAACCCGGTGAAGCATTTTGCAGTTGAAGAGCCAGATGTTCACAGTTGGCGGGGCACCTCTGTGCGCGCGCAAAGTGACGATTGTTTGCTTAAATCTTCAACCCCATCGATCGATTTTAACGGCGATAATGTGGAGATGAAATCCAAAGCCTTTTTCCACCGGCCACCGTCTCGTTGCCCTTCTCTGCACGTTGTGGCGCCTCGGTGTCTCTCTCACCGGCTCCGGTGTGGTGACACCCGTTAAGAGGTGTTTGTTTTCTTCAGCGGGGTCGGTGGACAAGAGAAGAGAGACACTGGGGCACAGATGGCCAGCGGGTAAAGAGAGAGAGGGGAACGAGGGGGGCTGGGGGGGGGTTGTTGTCCTTGACCTTCACACGCTGACTCGATTCGGACGCCCGAAGCACCCGAACCATTGACACACATGCGCATACTGTCCATAGTCTAATCCTCTAACTTCACATTGTCCTCTATTTATTTGTGTCTCTTTATTTCATTGACTGTTTCCTGCTCTGATTCATCTTTTGATCCTATTTTACTTATAAATGATTTATATTTTTTCATGTTTTTATTGTCTTATTGTCTAATTGGAGAATGTGTTTGTTAAATTACAGTTGATATGTTTTTTTTTCTTCCTTTTAAATACTATCATCAAATGTATTGAACATTTTTTACTGTGTTTCTGTCTTATTATAAAAGCTTTTTCACGGTTCTCCAGAAACTGAGAGCATATTGCCTGATTCAGTACAGATTTCACATTTTAAGGCCCGAGTACGGTCCGCACAACGTCAGATCTACCGGAGGAGTGACCTCGGTCCGCAGACCTACAGTCATCGGCGTTCCTTTCAAAGACTCCTTGAGGAGAACACTGACCTGTAGATTACATAACGTTCACTCCCCCCTTTCTCTACTTTATCCTTTTTCACCTTACCGCCAGCACTATCTCTCTCTTGCACACACATAAAATGACTTATTGGCCGGCTGTGGGGGAGAGACAACACACATGTTAACACACAAAGGGACACGCACTGCACTCCCATTACTTCTTGCAGGATGACCTCCCCCCCCCCCCGTTTGATTAAGGACTTCCTTTGCTGACTGAACTGTCCACAGCATGGCACACACACACGCACGCACACACACACACACACACACACACACACACACACACACACACACACACAGAGTGGTGATTGGATGAGCGCACGGTCCAGGCAACGCGCCCCCCCCCCACCCTCCCCTCTGATGTCACCATTTCTGTTCACACACATCTCGTCTCTGCCTCACGACGGAGACAAAGCACAACGCGCTTCTCGTCGGTCCGATCCAAAAGCACCCGGCGCTGCCCGTCCTCCCCTCCTCCCCCCCCGCCCCGCTCCACCCACGACGGTGTGCCGCAGTCCCCTGCAGTCGGCTGACACGGGCAGAAAGGGTCCAAAAAACGGGACACCTCCGCGGGCCCGGGGCCTCTCCGGTTCGACCGGCTGGCTCGAAGCGGGTCGGCACGCGGGGGAGGCGCCGCTCTGGTGGCACTCGAGCCAGCTGACAGCTGCAGGCCCGGGAACCTTGACGCCTTGATACTCCAGACAAGTCTGCCAAAATGGGACCTGTTGTGTCCTCGCAGATACATCTTTATTGGGCCGGTATTGCAGAATGTGTGTGATTTACAGATCTAGGCGCAAGAGGGAAAGAATCACGTTCCCATAGAAACCCAAATGCATAGAACGTCTTCTATGACACATCGAAGCCTTTCCCCAGTCTGGGGCTCTCATGCAGGTTCTCATTCAGAGTTGAAGATTTCTATAGTAATTTGATTAACGATCAGCTTCGTATATTTGCTCAAATCTTTACTTGGATGAACGCAGCCTTAAATCTTTCAAACAAACTCTGCATCCTAAACACCTGGAATACTGTATGTGCTTCCACGTTGATGTCTAAATGCCAGAGGGCGCGGCGTATGCGTGGAGGATGTATCCGCGAGGACGCTGACCTTTCTGAGGAGGAGAGAGGTCGTAATGAGAGGGAGGAGGAGGAGCAAGAGGAGGAGGAAGAGGTGAACTGATGAAGTGTGTAAGGATGGACGTGCAGAAGTCACGTGATTGTGCGTGCGTGTGCTTTGCTCGTGGCTCGTGAATGCGTGTGAGTGACTAAGAGTCATGTGACAGCGAGAGAAGTAGAGGCCGTCAATAATGGAAGTCACGCGTGTCCGAGGTGACTGAATGCGATCCAGTATTGTTGTGTACTTCTTGCTCTCGTTGTCCCCTGGAATCTAGTAAAGGAACAATCACGTTAAGCCCCAGCTGTTTGGATGTAATTATAAACAGCCCCGTATATTTGGTCGCTATCCTCCTCCTCTCCCTGAACATCCAGTTGGAGATGAGATGATGAGGAGGAGGAGGAGGAGGAGGAGGAGGGGGTAGCGTGACAGCTACATGTCCGTGCCTTTGCCCTTAGAGGGGAATTGGGTCTGTGCTTTTCTTCCGCCGGGTGATTCTGTCCTCTCCGTCCTCTTTCCATCGCTCCACTCTCGTCCCCTGTGGAAACGGGGGCCCGCTCTCGTCCACCGCCACACGCCAGCACTTGCAACCGAGGAAGAGGAAAAGCGAGCAAGGAGGGGACCGTCCGAAGGAAGCAAAGTGCAAAGTTTACTGGGATAAATGAAAGATGAGCACGGAAAGAGCTGACTTTGTCTCTCCGTTCCAGAGCTAAATAAATCTCCTCGCGACCTATTTTGAGAATCCGCCGCAACCTTCTGAGGTTCATCCAGGTGTCCGTCTGTAAAGAAAAGAGGGGTTGACATGAAGAGAGAGAGAGGAGGCAGGTGGATGAGAGGATCTGCACCAGGAGCACAGCGCTCTTTAAAGTGTGTTCTTTAAAATGCTCACGAGCGCCGGCGGCTCTACAAGTGTGTTTAGTGCACACCTGTCATTTCCCTCATTCCCCTCCGCGTGTTTTGGGGATCTGGTGGTTTTGGGCCTCCGGCCGCCTGTTGGCCGTGTGGTTGTTGTTGTTTTTTTTTATTTGCTGCAGCCCCGAGCCAGCAGACGGGTTAGCGAGTGTTGTTAAAAAGCCCGTCGACACGTCGCCGCGGGCAACGACAGCTGCTCCGACGCACAAACCAGAGAAACACGTTGTCGTTCAGAGCGAGATCAGCGGGGCATCCTCGCTCGCAATGGTTTTGTTTGTTCACTCGTTCACCTTCGCTTTATTCATTTCTCGTGTTGGTTTTGTTTTGTTGCCGTGTTCTCAAACGTGCAACTGAAACGTGTGACTTTCTCTGTCTTGACGTTGGTTCGCGGCCCACTCGCTCGTTGCACCACAGCTAAATAACTTTTCCTCTCTGCACAAAGGTCGCGGTCTTCTTCTTTAGTGCCAGATCCCGAGGGAAAGGAAGATTCAGTATTCGGCAAAGCACTTCCACCTCGAGCTCCACTCGTGAGCTTTCACGACATCACGTGGTCTTCGTCAACAGATGGAGTCTGCTGAGCTCTCCATTGTCTCCTGGCACCTCAAGAACTGAGTTTTCTTAACCTTGAAAACCGCAGTTGACCAAACAAAGAGCTGCTTGAGCTTTCGAGAGTGAACTTTGAAGCTCAATTTTCTCTCTCCAGTTTTATGCTTTCCTAACTGTACTTGCTCACCAATCTGGGGTCAGGATGCACTCCAGCATTAAATATTACAGCAACAAGTTAATCCAAGCGCAGTGTCTCGCTCAGTGTCTTTAATCCACCTGTAAAGGAAGTGAAAGTGGCCCAAATGCACATACTTAACTTGGAGTGTGGTGGAAACCGGGGCTTTTCGCTTCCTCGCCCAGTATCAAGTGCAGGTTTCTCCCCCTGTGAGACCAAAACGCTGCTCCTGCAGTCTGCAGCGCTACCCAATAAACTGGACCTTAAACTGCAGAATATCCCCTCCCCCCAAAAGATGGCTGTTTCTCAGAGCAGTTTCAAAGTCGTTAAGATAAAGTCCTTTGTCTAGGTCTTGGAGGACAAATGACGGGGTCAAGATGCAATCTTCTTCTTCAGGTCCCCGAGTTCACTGAGTGGGATTATAAGCGGCCGCAGCCCGGTGCTTTTTTCAGACACTTTTATTGGAATTGGAGTAAAAATGAATATGTGCGAGTAAATGCAGCTCTCTCTCTCTCTCGCGCATGCTGGACGAGCGACGTGTAATATCCGGACCAGCGCACAAGTGCTCGCTTCAGAACATTCTGCCCGCGCTGCACGGTAGCAAGGAGCTGTGAAAAGTCACACAGCTAAAGGTCGTTTCCTTCTTCGTTCGGCCCCCCGGGGGGGCGGCGCTCCGACTGGGGTCGCAGTGGTCAGTGGGCCAAGGACGGTGTTGGTCTGAGATAAGGGCAGAGGCATGTGGTTTAATTATAGCAGTAGATAGTGTGGTGAAGCTGTAGCTTGGGGGGGGGGGATGAAGTACCAAGTACAGTTGCTGCATTTAAATTCATATATATTCTTCCTGAATGCATATATTTGCAAATGCATACGGACAACTGCACAGGCGACCCAAACCACTGCATCACAGCCCCCCCATCGTTCTATTCATTCATTTTCTTGTTGTGAGACTCTGCCACCTCGTGGCCAAACCAAGTAGCACAGCCAACGGAGGTACAATTAAAGGAGACGTCCCCCCCTAAATGTGGATCGTGGATTTGTTCTTGTCAAGAGCAAGTTAAGATAAAAATGAGAACATGGATGGACTTCTCGACCTCAGATGGGTTTATTGGAATAGATTGGACATATATCGTCCTGTAGAAGAAGCACATTTGAATGTGGTGATACGAGTATAATTCTCTCTCACAATTACGTGTCAGGTGATGTAAAATATATTGTGTAAATTACTTTGAGAGCTGTTTAAAGATTAAATAACCACAGCAGAATGTTTATTGTGGGTGGAATAAAATAGCTGATCATATATGTTGTTACACTGCTGTAAAAAATCACGAATCTAAAAATAATATAAATAAAAAATGTGCTAGATGGAAAGATTCAGTTGTTCATATCAGGAAATTTGATTTGAAAATATTGTATTAAATCCTGTGGGTTTGTTCAAAGCCATCATAATGACTTTTAACAAATAAGCAAAGTTAGACGACACCGAACGTTAGACGAATATGCCGCATTCAATCAACCGTTCTTTTGTTTTGAGTCGAGTTAAAGACTTTGAGACACGGGTAGAGTTTCCTGCCCTGTTGCATGTGATACTCGTCTCCGCCCAACAGGTGGTGCTGTGTCACAAGACGTGGATTCAGTTCAGCGAACCCTCAGTCTGCAAGCTTGTGCAACCAAAACTCATTATTTACCGCCTCACGTCCTCCGTCGAAGCTGTTTTCATTTACGAGGCCATTTGGCGGCGCACGTTCGGATCCTCTTCGATGCCAAATCAAAGACGAGGCCTCAGACTCTCGACAGGTCGCAGACGCGTGCGATCGCTTTGTTTTCTGCGCGTGATCAAGTGCGGGCCCTCATGCAGGTTGACCTGTTGACAGGCCGGAAGACGGAGGGCCCGGTCTGTGCAGTGCCGGAAGATGGATGGTAAGTTTGTGGACGGCGCGACGTCCTCCCCGCTTCAGCTCTCGCCTCCATCCGTCTCCTCCGCCGTGACGATTCGGGCCTTTGGAGAAGCGGTCCGCGCCGTTAGTGGCCCCGTGAACGCAAACTTTGAGGCAATGCAAAAGGAAACTTTTTTTCCCCATGAAGTTTAATACATTTCCTGAGCCTTAATTGAGCAAGATTGCTGATAACATCTTGGAGCATGATATGGATTTATGAACCTTCTAAACATATGATTTTCTTTTTTCTTTTTTCTTATTCAGTGCCCCAAATCTGCTGAATTTGAGCCTTTTTTTCATTACCACGAGAACTTTAACCTTATTTCCTTTGCCCCTTTATTGGATTACCTAATGAGTTTCAGAGAGCAAAAGTGCTGCGGAATTGGTATTCCGGGTCCCAAAAGCGTGGTTTGTTGTTCTCCGTGAGCAGACGCAGAATTCTTCACGAGGCCGGGCGGTAATGAGAAAGTTATGAGATTGTTCTTCGCCCCTCGCGCTGCTGGAGAAGACTGATGAGCCTGAACTTGCAAATATAGTAAAAACAATCAGGGGAGTAGATGGGAAGGACACACACACACACACATATAACAGATAAGAAGAGTTCAGCTTGTACAATGTGGGAAGATTGATTGTGTCAATATCCACTTCATTCTCCTAGATTTCCTACGGGAAGAAAACCTCTGATGATTGAGACTTGTCTGCTTTATCGGATTCAAACACTAATGGGGTCGGTTTGCATTTACTGCAAATAAACGGTTTCTAAATGTGATACGTTGATGCAGCGTTTCGTGTGGATCTCGGCCACGTTCCGTTTTGACTCTGAACAATCTGAAAAAGAGTGCTCTCATTCTCCGTTGTTGATTGTTGAACGTTTTTTTTCCTATTTAAATCCAGCAGTTCTGCCCTGTATTTGAACACAAACCCCCCTTTTCTTTGCTCCACAGATTACAGTCTTAGGTTTGACACAGAGGGGTTCACACGCACGGAAGAAAAACACCGGGGGCCTCGATCCCCGGCAGGATTTTAAGATTATCATTAACCACAAAAGGGCCGCGTCGAGCCTCTGCGCCCTGTAGAGCCACTGTTGGATGTTACGAAACGGACACACAGACATCCGCTCTGCATCATTTCGCTCTGGACTCCATCTGAGAAGCATCCGCCACCCACTCGGAGCTGCGACTGACAGTAGCGCGCGTGTGTGTGTGTGTGTGTGTGTGTGTGTGTGTGTGTGCGCATGTATAAGTGCTCATTAAACCTTAAAAATGATTCCAGTTCACATGTCGGCCAACCCGCATCACTATCGGCGCTCCCAGAGCCGACACAGGAAGAGCCCTTTGGATGTGGAGTAAGGTAGCTTTTGCTGTATCACGTCTATGTTTGCAATTATTATGTAAGCTATGCACGTTAGCACGTTTGATAATTGCCACTAACCACTAAGTTCCGGTGATCACCAACGTCACTCTGGAAACAATTCATCAGATAGATCTTGAGATTTAGACGGAAGAGCTGCAAACGGTCACAAGACCAAAGTCATTAGAAAGTATCCTCTGTGGACCACGAATGTCTTTCATGTCAATTGTTGGGATATTTTTTATCTGATCCAAACGCTGTCCCTGGAGCGGCGCCTATCGGTTTATTTCCGCGATGGAAAAGTCCCAGAAGGCCTGCAAACTAGGTCCCGTGCACTGGTGGAAAGAATCCTTCTTTTCAGTCACACTGGACGCCAATGTGTGCTGCTAAAATAAAACGGGGATACAACCAAAATGTAATTTGGTCCGTAAACCACAGAGGAGCTCTTAGAGAAAATGTTGAATGATGAACCGCCTGCATTAAATGTTTTGGTCGCATTTTGTTTCTGAAATGAATTCAGCTGTTTCTTGCTGTTCTTTTTTAATCAAGATATAAAAGTGAGTATATTTTAAAAACACAGGGAGCCAAGCTGCTGTCGAGCTCCCCCATGAGCCCTAGAATGATGTTCTCCATCACTCGCAGGCCCAAAATCCCTACTGACAACTCGGATGTAGATTTCTCTGTGTGCATCAGGAAAAAGCTTCAGGACATTGTAACAAGACTACACAGCCAACTAGCACGGAGGGTGTGGGCAGTTTCATTTTGTGACTTTTTTTTATCATGCACAAACATCAAAATAGCTGCAGAAAGTAGGAGCGTTGTGGTGCTTAACAAGCACTCCAAGAAGTATCCTTGTCCTGCATTCTCCTGCACAAAATGCATCAATACCAAAGCGGCGTGCAGCAGTCGGTGTACGCACATGAATACCTACACTGAAACCAATGATTGACACCTCGTATACCCGAGGCGGCGTGTTTCTTCAGAAGCGCTGAGCAAAAGAGCGCCCGGGAACGCCAAAAGCCACATGTTTGTGATGCAGCGTCTGATGATTGAGAGCCTCCTCCGCCGCTCTGCGGCTTTGATTACTTTCCCGACGGCTTATTTCTAGTACGAGTGCGTCGAGAGATCTGAATATACAGGATGAGGTGTGATTCGGCCAAGGCGGAAAAAACGACATATTGTGATATTAAATGACAGCGGCTTCTCTCTGCTGAGAAAAAGCTTGTTCATGTACGTGTTGTTTTAATAGACATCCTCTGGTTGTGGATCACAAAAACAAATGTTTCTACAATTTCTAATGCTTATTGTTGTTTGAACTCAACATAATTCGGGCTTATTGCGTGAGAGGGTAGAGCACTAAAGGGCGACCTTGGTGTCGACACAAATGGGAATCTTAATGGTCAAGGCGTTTAGCTCTTCTGCTGCATCCTCTGTCGTCAATGGTGGAAGTGGGATCAAGAGTTCGATGAAAAACCTCAGTCCTTCCTGCACTCCAGCTGGAAGCCGCGTTTCCTGTATTCGTCTTCACTCCGCTGCACAGCATAAGAGCATTTTCAAATAATAAGCAGCTGACAAAATCTCCTCTCTGAGACCACTTAGACCACTGCTTCCCATTGAAGAAATGTCAGAGGCGGTTCACAGAGTCATAGAAAGCAGAAGTTTTTTAAAGGCTGAAAAGCTGCACCCTCCTTCTTTATCCTCATCCGCTCCGGCAACATTTCGTCCCTCGAGTCGCGTCTTGTTGACTGCTGGAGGTTTCCCACACACACACACACACACACACACACACACACACACACACACACCCGTCCCCCTCATGCTGTGCCCCCGACGACGTCTCTCTAATGTTTCAGCAGCGACAGGACCGGCGCGCCGTCCATTACTGCCTCCTGCCCACACACGACTGTTGACCCGATGGAAAAGCCTCCGCCGCCGCTCCGCTCCAGACCTCCATCTTCCCCCGAGAAGTATGTGTGTGTGTGTGTGTGTGAGTGGAGATACAGTGAGGCCTGCTCTCCATCCTCGTGTGGGCCTGGCATGTTGTCAACAGAGCATGCTAATTCTAACATGCCACCACCCCCCTCCCCCCCCCCGTGATTGATCACGCGCCGCTTATCACGTGTGCAGGCGAGAGCCGCCTCTGGAGCTATTTACGGCCACCTGCGATAGCCGGAGACGGCGTTAAATCAGCACCGTGTGCTATTGATCTATTCTCAGTGCATTTCAGGAGCCATGTCGTAAGAAACATGTATGCATCATTTCATGAGGTTTGAGGTGCTAAATCTAGTGCTACATTTAATTTCCCATTTGGTTGATTGACAAAAAATGTGTTAATATGTGCTATTTCTTTTTAAATAATCATTAGTTGCAGCGTTGCAAAAATGCTGAACATGCTATTTATATTCAAGCAGAGGGACATTGAAGCTATTTTATTACGTTTAACAAGTATCCTTTGTTTTAAACGTACCGCGTGACACCGAGTGAGGCCTCACTGGAGCCCAAGCCTAAAGTCTGGTGTGATTCTGCACGAAACAGTCAACCTCATGGAGGACGGCGCCTCGTGGCTCCTTCACCAAATAATTGCTTTCTGTCATCTCCTTTGTCCCGTGTTATTTCCTGTATCTAATTAATTTGACGTTTCTGTTGTGGGAAAAGAAAAAAAAGAAAACCCGTACTGCAGCGATGTGCAACATCATTTGCATTTTTCGAACGTTGACAGAGCGTATTTGCGGCAGCAGAAGTCGCCCTCTTTTGTTAACGCCGGCCCATCTCTTCGGGGCTGGTTTAGAGTCTTATAAAAGCGAGCGCCAAATCCTCTTTACGGATGCACACAAAATGTTACTCCTCGTGCTCCTTGTTTGCAGCTCATTTGCAGCTTGAGTGGTTGTTTGACCGTGCAGCCTTGCAGCAAAGCAATCTGTCCCGAGCTCACAAAGTGTGTTCACACGCGCACACGTCCTCAGGTTAGAGCCGCCATGCGCCGCCTCTTCCTCCCATGTCATCATTGCTGAGGGGAATTATTTTCCCTCCTCAACAAGACCTCTCCGAGCAGCATCACACACATTCCTACCGAAACAAAGGACATCTATCGGACGGACGGATCAGACGGGAGCTGGCGCCGTAGATTATGAGCGCCGACTGTTCAAACAAGGGCTTTCAAACCCCCCCCCCCTCCCACCCCCCCCAAAAAAAAAATCAATTTGTGTGAGCTCTTCGATTGATGAAAAAGGGCCGTGCGTGTTCCCTCTTGAGGGATTTAGATGCGTGTGAGGAGACGTGGCGGCACGCATGAAGGCGCGTGGCCACTCTCAGGTGTTGGTTTAATGAACACACTCTTCTGCACAAACGGCCCCAATTCAAGTATGCTGTTTAATTTGTTCGACAATAACCCGCTCCAATGAACGCAAACCGCTCTTGACCCACGGGGATCTTCCGTCCGCCATGCCTTGCCCGCCTTGGAAGCGCTGAAAGACAAAGAGTTGATGAGAGGATTGCCGGGCTGCTGCCAACGAGCTACCCGGGAGCACTAAGCCATGCCCCCTGCACATCTGTACCGTGACGTCAGAGTCCGGTGCACTGCAGCGCCCGCGGGCCAGTCCCTCATGTGACCGGTGTGCACGAGGGCTTAGTCGCCCCCGATGGCAAAGATCCTGCACGTCCACACTCGCCTACTCGGCCGCTGCAGCAGGTTGTGCACAGGTTGCTGCAGCCGAGAAGGATGCAAAGTGGCAGAAAAATGTAAAACATTGGCACGATTCTTCTGAAACTCATAATAACACTTCCAGTCTAAAGATAGCAATGTTTCTTAAAACTGAACGTGGTTAACAGAACAAGTCAGTCAAATTCGAACGCTGTCAGGAACAGAACTGTTGGATATGAATAAGGTTAAACTTTACACTGACAAATGGAATAAGAATCACCATAAAGATACTGATGATTCACCATATGTATGGCAGTGGTTTCAGGAGAGTAACATCAATCCAGCCAAGCACTCCTCCATCCCTCGAAGAAATACAGTAAAAAGAAAAGATGAATTTTGCACTGCTTTCCTTTCATTAAACATTGTACCTGGACTCTGTTTTTGTGGATCTTACCTTTATTGTCCAACACCTGTGGGAGTAAATATTTGCTTTCATGCTGCAGTCGGTGTGATCGGCCTCAGTATGGCAAAATGGGATCCGCCGCTCCACAGCTTTTTGTGGACTTGACGTCTTACCCACAATCCCAAATCTCTGCTAAGAGAGCGAGCGCTGAGTTGAAGCCACTCAGCTCGCTGGTCCACGTCTGTCAATGATGCTTAGCATGTCTGCTCGGATCCGTCCTTCGCTGACCGGAGTAGACCACGAAAGAGTAAACGTGCGCTTCTTGATCCAATTACCGCATTCCACCTCGTGGAGATGTTAGCTTGAAAGCCCCCCCGCAAAAAAAAACTAATCTAAAAAGAAATATATTCTTCTTTTGGATAGAGAATTTGATTAACCGATTCGTGGAGTGGAAAAGAAGACCGCTGTCTATTTGAATGTATAATAATTCATTTTAGCTTACGGTTTACAGAATGCATGAAAGAGTGTTTGTCATGATGTTTCAAATTCCCAAATTGGGAAAAGTGTATATACTTTTTCCCTTTTGGGAGCTATTTATCCCTCCATGAAGGATTTCCCTTCATTTAGAGGAAGAGCATCTGATATCTTCTCATCGTATTGCCACAGTTACGATTCTAGCAATTCCCTTCTCCACCAATCGAAACGACCTACACTGCAAAAAAAATCCGAATACACTCACCGCTGAAATAATGGCACATTTCCAATGCAAATCGTGTCCTTGCTTAAAAAATATTTCTATGTCGAGGTGTTCCTGGCTGTAACGTGCGTATTCACATGTGTCAATAATAGAATAGGAAGAGCCTTTTTCTACAGTGTAAAAGCGGAGCTGAGGCGCGTCGTGATGCTCCGACTGATTATTGGTGAAGCGAGTGGAGGGAGGAGGGAGGAGGAGGGAGGAGGCGATAATCCGCGCACACAGCGACCCATCGGAGCCGCTGCGGGAGCTGCGTGCAGCGGGCGCCGGGACACCATGGAGCCGCCGTCTCTGCGCGGGTCGCCACACCAGACGTCCGCCCGCTAGAGGGGCGCGGGACCCGCAGAGAAGAAGCGGAGAGTCGCCTTGTTTTTACCCCCACCCCACCCACCCGGACACCCCCACCCCAACCCCCGCCGGCGGATCTCCTTTCACCCGGAGCGTTGTGTTGTGATTTTTTTTTTCTTCCACCGGAGCTCTCCAGCTGCTGAAGCCGGCGGCGCGGCATCGGGTCAGCGGCTGATCCGAGCGCTCGCCGCGGGGTTGTTGTTGTTGTTTTTCTTTTTCCTCCTCCTCGTGGGGAACACAAACACGTTTTGGGCTGATTGCATTATCATAACGCTCGCTGTGGATTGTTTCCCCGCCAAAGGGATTATGATCTTCTCAGACATGAGTACGGGGACCAACTCCCCGAAGGTGCACCCACCGAATGGGACGAGGTTTTACACATTCCAGGCAAGTTCTCCGCACGGTCCTTCTGCTGGTCTGTCCGTGCACCAGCATCAGCTGCTTCTTTAATGCTGTGGTTGTGCCTTCCTGTCGGTTCTCTGCTGTTTCGTGGCTTTTATGTGGAGGTGTGAAAGCAGTGATCGTTGGGTGTTTCCTCTACCTGCGTGTGCTGACTGACTCCATCAGTCTCCCCTGTTCGCTCAATCCAAATCAATCGAGTTTCCCTCGACTTTGGATTGGATTTGCAATGCAGGCCACTGCTGCTTTCCCTTTTTAGAAGAATGTAAAAAGAAATAGTCCTTTGTGGTGCCTTATAAGTGGATGTGGACTGTATGTACTGTGCTCATTAATCAAGAGCTAATTTAAAAGGCTGTGCTTTTATATTTTCTCACTTTAAGATGCCGGAGGACAGAATTTTAATGGTTTCACACTCCAACCTGCTAAATAAAACATGTGAGAGTGAAATCGTGTGAACTCAGTTTTCATCTTCCTACTGTATATGTTCACTTATTCAAACTCAACCCAAATGAATCTCACCCCGCCGGATATCTATGTTTGAATTCTCATCTGGTTGCATTGTCCTCCTTCTGGTTTATGAAGAGATGGGAGGACACATGTGCGCCCATTGTGGCCTGCATCGACGACTACAGGCTGCGATTGCATATTCCAGCTCTTCCCAGAAGGCCCATGCATGGCAATGAGGCCGAGTCGGTGGATATTGATCGAGTGTGTGTTCCACATGACTCTGGTAGCCAAGCCAGCACTTTTCTGTGTTTATTTTTTATTTATTTTTTTGGAGTGGGCGGAAGGGAGAAAAGAAAGAAATGTTTCAGCAAGTTAGATTGTTCAAGAACCTGCGTTTTATACCCTGAACACACAAAAAAAAGGTGGTAACGGTTGAATTATTTATTCTTGGCATCCAGGTGCGGTCAGCAGCAGCTGCCGATGTTACTGGAAAAGGCTTTTCAAGTGAGCGCGAGTGCTGCTGGGAGCTGGGATGAGATGATGATGCAGCATTACACCTGTCTCATCAGTCTCTCATCACATTAACAGCCAGCAGCGGGGCGCTGGGTCTTGTCCCTTCTTCTAAGTCTACGTTCACTCCCCCCCCCCCCCCCCCCCCCTCAAATCAGCTTTGCCACAGTTTAGACAACAAGCAAAAGGCCGCAAAGCCCAATAAGGCCCCACTTCGTTATGTCTGCCTCTTGAATCACTTCTTCCCGTCTCACGTACGAGCTCCCTTGAACCGCGCGGCCGCCGTCACATTTGAAGATACCCGCCGTCCCCCGAGGTGTTTGTTCTGGGGCGTCATAAAACCGTCTTTGCCCTTTAATGTCATATCGTTAGTGAAGAAAAGTCTCGCCGGGGGCCCGTATAGCGGTCGGAAGAAGTTCCTCTGATTAAATCACGAAATCAAAGGCGCGCAGGCTCGCACATCACAGTCCCGGGAAAATCCCCATAAAAGAAAGCTCGCCGTCGGGCTGCTGCAACACACATGAACCACAATTCATTTTCCTCCACCCTCAAGGTGACGTGGGGATTTATTACCCTTGTTGAGGTAATAAGCACGCATCGCTGTATTGAGCCACTTCAAATCAGTGCGTTCCCAGCTCAGCCATTTTGAACACAGCTCCTGTCAGATTGTTTACCAACTCCTAATGATATTCCTTTTATCAGATTGCAGTTACACATCGGCCGGGGCCATTGGAATTGAATTGCAAAGGAGGTCAAAGCCTCAGAAGCTCCATCGGGGGTGACGGAGATGTTAAACCCATTCGGTATTCGCTGCCGGGCTCCGCAAAACATCTACGCAGCAGCGTGGCGGTTTGCTCAGTTTGTCCGCACACTCGTTCTTCAAAGTGCAATTTCTGCGTTACCAGGTGTTGCACTCGTGCAGCGGGGGGGGGGGGGCTCCCGCTCGTGCGTCCGATGGAACGGCCTCCAGTGACGTCGCTCCCAGCGGCGGGGAGGAGGTCTGTCTGCTGAACGCCGAGCACGCCGAACCACATTAGTGGGTTCGCAGCAGGGCTTTAACCTCGCGTCCCTTTGATGTGAACCAAGAGAGGCGCCGGACGGCCCGGCGACTCCCATTATGAAAACGCAGGAGTCCGCGTGGTGTCTTTCATCAAGCAACACTTCAAGGGGCAATTTGACAAACAGTGTTTCTGCTCTCTGGGCAATTTGCTGCCGAGGTGAATGCTGTTCTGGGTGTTGAGTGTTTAAGAAAAGCCAGAGTATAGATCTACAAACGCGTAGAATCTGCTGTTGTGAGTCAGACTCTCGGGACCGAAGGCGTCATGGCAGCTGCTTCGTGCGTCGCGTCTTCCTTTTTCAGAAGCCCGAGTTGCTTTGTCCTCGTGGTTAATATCCCATCGTTCCCATCCAATAATAAGCTGCCAACCTGTTAGTCATGGTTGAGCCACCTGAAAGACGAGATGTAATTGTTGCCCAGTATTTGTCCTTGGTGGTCGAATTAGCGCCGCATGTGATTAGCATCTTCAGCTGCTCGTTCTCTGCCGTGACGGAAAACGATCGTCTTCCACACGTCACGTGCGGCTTCCAGCATCAGAAGGTGTGACAACGAGGATGAAGAAACACGGACTACTTCACCTGATCAGCGACGGAGTCGTGCAGGACATTTCCATCCTTCCTCTAGTCAAGTATCCCTCTGGAGTGGAAGGAACTGAGCTGCTTCTCACTGCTAAGTCTGCAGCGGCGCCGGCGGCGCATTGGGGGGGGGGGGGCGTGTCCCATTTAGCCCGGCGCTAACCTCCACGCGGGGACATCCGGGGTGAGGCGCTGGAGCTTCTGCCGCACGCTGCTCCGGAGCTCCAGGGGCCTCTTGTTCAGGGCTGTGACTTCTGATGCATAAATCACACACACTCTCACAGGCCCAGTCGGCGAAGGTCTGCCAGGCAGGATAACTCATCGGGTGACGCCTGACAGCCGTTGGAATGACACGCAAGCACCTATTTTTTTATGCACCTGAGGGTGTGTGTCGTCATGGCGATGCCTCGGCGGTTCGACAGTCAGGGAGGGAATCTTGTCCTGGCGACCCTGTAGGGTTGTGGAAATCTGACGAGGAAATCATTGACGAGGTGGATGTTTTTGCACGGCATTTTTTCCCCTGGCTGAAAAAACACTCAAACAGAGCTGAAAAAAATCGATTCGGTTGAAAGGGAAATTTGACAATGAGTCATTTTTATTGTTAAACAAAGATTACTGAGCTCCGGTTCTCCAACCCGAGAGGCGTTTGCGTGCCTTTGCGATCATCTTTTGCTCAACTCGCCGTATTAGTGACCTCTCACTGCCTGCGGCATGTCGACTCTTTAATCTTGGAAATCCCCATTTGCGCTGCGTGATGATGGGCTAAAAGCGCACGGCGGTTACTCAACTCGTCACATGACAGCGGGGACGACGGGGCTGCGGCCTGATCCGGACGGAAGCACGTGGAGGCCTTTCGCGAGAGCTCCTCCCACAAGCTGCGCGTCTTTCCCGCTTGGCACGACGATTTCCGCGCAGATTTGAATGACGGGCGTGCAGATGTTTCCACGGCAACGTGCTGAAAACTGCAAGGAAAGGGACACCGAGGCGGAAACGGGATAAAAAACGCTCTCTCTCTCTCTCTCTCACCCGGCTTTAAGCTTCCAACCACAGCTGTCTTGCCCCCGTGGGACACAGGCTCCGCCCCCCTCTGGCGTGACCCGCCCTCTCTCCGCCGTGCGTTCAGGGACGGTTGACTGAACAAACAAAAGGTGGCCGTATGCAAATGAGCCCAAACAGGGCGAATTGACACGCGGCCTCCAGATGGAGTTCAAAGTGTTTGACCTTTTTTTTTTTTTTATCCGTTACGCTGGCGCGCGGTAATTACCCCCACGACATCCTCACCGGCGCACGCCGCCGGTCTCCCGAGGGCCGCGAATACGTGTGTTGGAGGCGTTTGCCCTATTTTCTTGGTCTTTTTTTTTTTAATCAGCACTCGTGCATTTAAAATCTGGCCGGGGCAGATGGGGAAGGGAGTTTGACCCACTTTGATGGATTCCACACCGATTAAAAGGAGGAGTGAGCTTTCGAAAGCAAGAGGCCCCTGTGGATGTGTGTGTGCTTGTGTGTGTGTGAACCGGGGAGGAAAAGGAGTAGTAGACTGTTTGTGTATCTGTGATGTGTGTGTGTGTGTGTGTGTGTGTGTGTGTGTGTGTGTGTGTGCCTGTAACTCATTGGTAGCAACTCGGTTCAATCCCTCCAGGAAAGAACACACAACCAAACAATCCACAAAAAATGTCAGTTTACAAACGCGTAAAACCTTCATCTCCTTTAATACCTCGAACTAACCAGTTGCTTTATGGAGCGTACGGACAACAACGCTTAACGGTATCATAAAATGATAATTGATCTTCCAATTCTCTGAGTGGGGAATTTGGCAACTTTTTGAAGGATTCATCATGAAAAGACCAAAACCAACACAGTAATGGTTGCTCCCACATTCACCCCCCTGCCACCAGAAATACAAGCGAGCTCGCCAAATAATAGACTGAAAACCCTCCCAAAAACGTCACTATTCACAAGCGAAAGGTTTATGTAGAACGCACAAGCCAAGCCGCTCACCGACAACCTCTCTTCGTTGATGTAACCTGCAACCCTTTGCCTGGTTTGCTGCAGCTGTCTGATCTCGTTCATCCAACCATGTGGACTTGAAAGGCCTGACGGGACACAAAGAGGGGAGTTTGAGAACCTTCTGAGTTCATGTACTGGCTGGATTTATCAGGGCATTGAATAGGAATAAAAGCGGATCACTGCAGACTCATTTAGCCATTGACATTGTGTCCTTTTCCCTGCAAATTCAATGCTCAGACACCTATCGACCCGATAACAAATCGACACTGGAAACGACGTACAGCCACACAGACGCACACAGGCGCGTACACGCTGCGTTCCCGTCCTCCAGCTACTTCTTTTGGGAAAATCTTTAATCTTAACCAATTCGTAGCAACTGGTTTTAAGTCTCATTTGAGTTGCATAACTGGTTTTGAAATGAAGTTGCTTGAACTTGAACTTCTCTCCACTGGCAATAAGGAGGCGACGGCGTAATGCTCATTTAGTAAATGATCCATTTGGAGTAAAATGGAGCATAAAGCAGGGCCCTTTAGTCAGTTTTCGGGTGTCCCCGGGGTCCTTTTGATATTCAGGCGTGTGGTGCAGCCGCACTGTGGCTGTTGGATTAAAGAGGATTCTTAACCTTATCGCAATCACAGGAAAAGTCAAGTAACTGGGTCATTTCTGTCCTCGCACCTACTCTGCAAGCTTCCGTGTGAGTGACAACGTAACTGTCTCCTTCCATTCATTTGTTCATCCGTAGAAGCTCCACCTTCGACCCGGCCGAGTTCCATCCGTTTTCGCACGAGGCGCTACAGCTCGCAGTGGCCTTTGTGAATAATGCAGAGGCAATAAAACCCTTTTCTTTGTTCAATTACACCAGATTCTTAACTGCTGCTCCCCTTGTGTTTGTATGCGTGCGTTTAATAAGGCGAGACGCCACCAGGGTTCATTCAATCCTCCTTCATTTCTCTATTAAACTAGAACGCTTTGCCCAAAGTGGGGTGGCTTGTTAAAGATGTAGTTTTTATAAGCAGAAATACGTTTTTCACAATGTTGCTGCGGTTTTAAGCTACCTGATTGGTTGCTTCTCTTGTAGCCCCCCCCCCCCTGCTGTGACCTTCAGCATTGATTTGAAACCCGCTGCCTCGCAGTCAACGCACAAGTGAGGGACGGTGCTCTTAATTAGCGAGACACGCCCGTGAGAGGGAGGGGGGACCTCCGTCGAAGAAGAAAGGAAGTCGATGCATCCGACCGCCGGCCTCCATAAACCGAGTGAGCACATGATGACGGTTTTCCTATTTGTGGCCTACATTCCTGCTTCACGGCTCCAGGCTGTGAAAGCTGATACTGTAAACTGAATGATGGCCGTTGATGTGTGTGTGTGTGTGTGTGTGTGTGTGTGTCACTCAGAGTGGAAGCAAATCAATCCGGTCTATAAAACCAGAAGCGGCTGTGAAAGTTAACAAGGCCGCGGAGGGGCCTGTGGTCACGGTCCAACGGACGTCTGCATCTTTATATCGGGTGGGGGGGGGGTTTCCGTCCCGATCCCCGTGTTTGTTTTCCGACCGGCTATTGAGACGAGCTCATAGTCCTGTGTTCCCGCTGCTGCCGCCATCCTCCCATCATGCACCGCAATGGAACCCTGAGAAATCAATATGCACCGCCTGCAGGTTCGCTTCAGACGACCCCCACCTCAGCACCGGATGCTTCCCCACTAAAGAGCTTGTTCCCGTTGGGCTGCTGCACGCGTGCAGGAAGCCAACAGAGAACTTAATTATCCGACATCTTCGCAGCTGTCCGACCCGCCGTCTGGCTGAGGGAACGTTCTCACCCGCTGTGGTTTCCGTCTCTCCGGCGCTGAGCCGAAAACTTTTTTGTTTTAACTTCTTATCTTCTTCTCCAAGAATATAATTTTTTCCTTTCAGCCCTGCGAATGAGAGGAAATCTCTCTGCCGGTAATCAGATAGACGTGGACTCGCACGGGGAGACGTTGAGACGCAGATTGGCTGCCATCTTTTTGGTTTTTGTAGCGAGACGTTCCATGTTTCCATGTTTGCTCCTGCTTTCCTTTTAAGCGAACTGCATCGTGGCTATGAAAGCACACCGCTGGCCCTTCCCCTCGTGAGGCCAGATTCCCCCCCTAAATGGCTACTTGAGCAATGTGCTGATGAACACATGTTTTGTTCAGTTTGCTCAGCGTGCCTCGCAGCTTTCATTTGCACTCTGTCTGTAACACTCGCTAAAATCCACATGTGGTTTCCCAGATGCAGCCGCCGCCAACAACCCTGTGAAACTGTATCATCTCAGTCTGTATTATTAAGTGAATAGAATAACATAATGTGTAGTTTGGGCGGTGGCAGTGCCTAACTTGTATTTACACTCCTTAAACAGTCCAATCATCAGCAAATATCCACACGTACCGCGCGCGGCCTTCTGCAGTTATTTCTATAATGAACTGAAGCGCTCGTGACCCGCTCTGGCCCGTCACGCAGTGAAGTGCTCTCTCGCCATCCATTAAAGAGCCTCTTTGTATTCAGAGGTTGATCACACGCTGCAGGCTGCAGCTATTTAGCTCCCCCGTCAGTAGTTTTGGCAGTTTAGCCCGAGAGTCTCTTTTTAAACGTCTGACGAGCGTTCGGGTTGCCGAGGCGCTCGCCGCCGCACTGGAGGCGAAGTGCGCGGTCAGGTGCTTAATTGTTGCGCGGCCCGCGGTCGTCTTTCTGCCGAACGCATGCAGGTTTTTAGGGTAAAAAAGGCTCAATAGTGAAGAACATCTGCTCTGAAACACTCACAGATTATTCATCCAAATCAATTAGGATTCTGCATCCGATGCATCTCTCAAGGGTGAAATTAAAGAACCCGTCTCTGCCAGGGGTCGACACAGAGCAGGCCGCCGGCGCGCGTTGGCTCTGATCTGCGCTAATGCGAGCCGACAGCGAGCCCGGCGCGGCGCGGCTCCGACCAGGCCCCCGTGGCCCCCTGCAGGCCTTTCCGGTGCTCCCTCAAAGGCGGCTATCGCTTCAAGGCGCGCGACAGAGGCGGTGTCCGCCCCCGCCGAGGCCTCGGCGTCCACCCTCGGTTGCCGAGGAGACGGCGGCCGCGCCTCGTCTCGCGCCTTTGCCACCGGCTCAGGGGGTTTAGATGAAGATTTGACACGGTACTAAGGGCTAAAAATCCATCCTTTCCGAGCTGCTCGAGGTTTATAATGAGGGGGGAATCCAGAGGTTTCCAGCAGTGCGGGGTGGAGCGGGAGGCGTCAGGAGCGTCCTCAACCTGAGGGCGTTCACTGCCTTCGTGCTGCGAGCAACATGTGCTAAAGGCTTGTCTGAGGGACAGAATGATGGAGAGATATCAAAGGAGCCACCGGATGAGGGGTATATGCAGGATAACAATCACTCCGGTCTAGATATGTATAGATGTGTATATATCTATGTCTGTGTATGAAAGAGGAGAGATACGCGTGTTTCTCTATTTGTTTTAGAAGCAGGAGAATAATTCTGGCACAAACTATACGGTTAGTGTGTTATTTTAAAGAATGTTGTGAATGATGAATTCGGCCCCTGTTATGTTCGTACCTGCATTCAACCTGAGTTTACACGAGGGAAACCTTGTATTATCGCAGCAGAGGTTACGCTCCCTTAAGTACCGGACCAGCAAAAATGTTTGAATTTAGAATGAAAATGTGTTAAACGTTTAACTGTACTGTGTGTATGATGCAAATGACCATCAGTCAGTCTGCAAAGATAAACGGTGTACCAGGAGCTAGAAGGCAACACGATAAGTAAAAGATACTCCATTTGTGTTGTTAGAATGCAACAAGATGCAGAACCACTGGTGCTAAAAAAACAAAAATGAGATTCTCATACAGGAGAAAGTGTGATGCCGTCTCGATCTCGATAGGCAACGATCAATCGTGACGCGTCGGGCTCATCAGGACACAACAAATGAGGGATCAGCGCCTTGTTGTCTGCCTGCCGAGTCTAACAGATTATTCATGGTCAAGTTTGCTCAAGTGCCCCCACTGAAAACGCTGAAACGCCTGTTGCCACCCCGTACCTCCCCCCCACACACACACAAATCCTCCCCGAGCTGGCGGTTGAAGTGTGTGTGTGTGCTGTGGAGACGGGGGAAAGTTCAGTGTCACTTATTGGAAACCTGGGCGTGTCCCCCCGCCGGTTGGGTTTTGGTTTGCGGAGCTTAATCCCGAGCCGTCCATCACCTGCGCCCGCTAATCCCCGCCTTCAGCGGGCCTCTGTCCTCGCCCACAGAGCGGCCTGCCAGCGGATCAGACACCTCCCCGTAACACTGCAATTAACTGTGTAATTCTTTGTACACATCCATTACGTTTCTATTTCCAGTTCCTTCAGCCCCGAGATATAAAGCGCCTGTCAACACAATATCGGAGAAAGTGCCGTGTGCTTTGCGGTTGAGTGAGAAATCTCGGCTGAGACGTCGTCAGGATGTCAGGGGACATTTTTCCAATGAGCGTGTCTCACGTAGAACTTAGGCGAGCTCTTTTCCCGCTGACGAGTGTCTGCCGCTCTCTTAAAACCAGAGCGTGTCTGGTCTGCAGTCAGCGGGGGGGGGGGGGGGGGGGGGGGCGTTTAAGCGCAACTTCATTCCGTCTTTTTCACTCCTGCGAGTCGGTTTATATGCGTCTTACTGCCTGTATCCCGTCCCCCGATGAGATTTCACAGTTAAGTGGCGGCAACGATTACTTTCTCCTCGCGTGGTGCAGATTTTATGCTCGGCAGACGCCTCGTCACAGATGCTGCACCTACTTCTCCCAGCACCGTTTTTTGTTTAAGCCCTACAATGTGATGTCTTTCTGCTCTGTCAGTCTTCATCAGAGCTCTCAGCGGGTAAAAGGCACGTTATCAGATTTGTTTGGTTGCATTGCTTCCTCCTTGAGGCCCACGGTGTCAAAAGGTATCAAATATTTGTAATGATTAAATCCTCCTTTTAATCTGGCGCCTTCCACGTTAGTTATTGTCATCTTTTTGCGAGCTGTTTGCTGAGGAACAACCGGCTGCACAAGCGTCCCGATACGTCTCCTTTTGCCCTCCAGCAGGGCGGCTTTCTGTTCAGTATGCATGAGCGTGCAGCCAATGAATGGATAAATTTGAATTTAAAATATAGAGAAAAAAGGAGACACAGCTTGCACAAATTGACCTAATCTCGGCTCAAAGTCATTTGTGTGTGTGTGTGTGAACCTGCTGACCAGCAGAAAATTCATCTCATGTGTGGGAGGTTTCAGTGACCTTTCACCCCCTCATCATTTCATCGTGTGTCTGTTTCCACCCTAACAACTGGTCTCTGGATTTTTCTCATCGATTGTGAAAACTTTCAGCAAGAATAAAAGTCATATAAGTCATTGCACAAAAGGTCACCGCAAAACTCTGGGTGATACTTAATCCAGGTTTTGCAGAATAATAAATAACCTCACTTTGCATTTAAAAAGGGAGTTTGAACAGATGTTACTTTACCTTCTGCTCAACTTTCCGCAAGCACAAACCCACATCTCTAAGGTGACAAACGTCATTGTCTCACAAAAAAAAGCTCTATTGTTCACCTCGAACCTTCATTTCTCATGAAAATGGCCTCTTGAGAGAAGTCACGATGGCCAGTGTGTCTCTGTGGTGTCTCTGTGTCAGGTGACCCATTCACAGTCCTCTCCTTTGTTCTACATGCAGACGAGCCTCCGCTGCCTGTAGTCTCGCGCGAGGCGCCGCAGGTCCTTTTATTAACTACGTTTTTATGGCTTCATCAAGTGGGAGCTCAACTGGATGTGTAACCCATCACGGGGCTGCTGCCACCGGCCCCTTCAGAAGTCATTACGAGGCCTATCGGGTCATTTTATCTTTCTATACTGATTAAATAAGTATTTATGGGAGGAATTCATTGATTCTCACCCTGGGTTCACTGACTGGAATCCCAAGGGGCATTTTTTGTCAGACAAACAAAGCTTTATGTCCCAGTCCGTTAATCTGCAGTCCATGGATGTCTGTCTTTTTCTCAGTGGCTAACTTTGAACAGTATCCCTCCAACCGCCTGCCGTGGGGCTGCAACTCAAAGTCCGATGTCTCCCAGAATGCACTGAACTCGCCTCGTAACGAGGGTTCATGGTTGTTATTTTCTGTGGAAACCGTAGAACTGGCAGACTCTGGAAATATGTGTTTTATTTAAATCATATCTAGGATTACAGAAATACACATAGAGTCATTTGCAATTCTATCATTTGAAGATGGTAAACCCTGTGAGGGTGATAAAATATTACAGGTATCGTTTGATGTTTTCTTAAAGGTGCTGAATTCTATATCGCGAGCTCACAATCGGGCTCATGATTTTATGACATTGAATCTACTTCTTTATTTCAGGTTTTTTTGTCTTTAAATCAGCCCCCAGGGGGGCCGAGGTGGTGTTCATTTCCTCACAGATGGACTTCCTGTTCGTTCTGCCCGATGCTATCCAGCGGACAGGAAATAACTCGTCGCCGTTGCCCCCGTTTGTCATTCCCGCCTCCGCCTTTCTTTCCCCGTGCCGCGGTTTGATGACCCGTCCATCAAATCGCAGCGGTCTTGGTTTTCTCTGCTTGTCGAGGTTGTTTTTGACTTCATTTCAGTCAAAAACAACTTAATTTCTCCATTTGAACAAAGTGACTGGATGGGGGGGGGCTGGAAGGTGTGACCTTCTCTATATACCAACCAACTCTATATAAAACGCTGACATGACAGTAAGACGCTTCATTGATGTCATAAATACGCCAGTCAGTTCCACTGATGTAATACACATCATTGGACAATCAATGGACTTTTTCTTCGTCCCCGTTCAGAACGGTCGGTTCTCTGTCATTAACCGGCGGCGCGCTTACTCGGCCACACCGAGCTGAATGCGGGGGATCTCCCTGGTTACCGCCGTGCGTGTCTGAGATCCCCACAATGAGGCCGTTTAATCAACATTACACAGCCTCTGACTCACCACACCGTCGCTTGGATCAAATGGAAATTAAGTTAAAAAAAAAAAAGGACTTAGATTCATTCTCATTTAAATGAGCGTGGCAGATATCCGTGGCGCTCTTGTTTGTGTCGGCCGTGAGTAGCTGCTTCCTTCCTGAACGCAGATGAAATGCAGCTGTTTGCTTTCCAACGCTCCACCAGATGATGAGCTGCAAACCTCCTCTCCGCCGCGTTGTTTCTCAGAAGTTTCCTTCAGCAGGCCGGTCCGGTGAAGCCTGAACGGATTCGTCTCCGGGAAGGAGGAGCTATCGGGGGTTATTGGATTTGCCGGCTCGGCTCGGTCCCGTGTGCCGCTGGCGATTTGCCTCCACCCAACCGCTTTCGCCTCGCTGTCAAATTAATTGCAGACTTACATCTCTTTTTTTTTTAATCTTTAACGAGTTCCGAAGGTAATCTGACTCTTCTCACCCAGAACACTTAATGCTGAATCTCCCCCTGAGGTAGAGAGGTGTGATGATTTGCTATAAAACTAAACATTTAACACGAGGTAGGATGCGGCTTCTATCAAAGTCGGCTCCAACAAAGATCAGATTCCTCTGCATCTCTGTCCCTTCGGAGGGTCTCCGGGTTCTTTATCGAGCGCCGCTGTGCATCGCCGGCGACACCGACGCCCGAGCCGCTCGCGTTTGCAGAGGCTGCGAGCTGCGGCTGCTGCTGCTGCAGCCGCCGTCACTGGTATCTTCTCAGCCCCAGTGGAACAAAACATCAAGTTGATGCACGACTCCTCCACCGTGTCTCTGCAGTATTGAACTTCCTCCTCTCGTAAAAGCCCCGGAGCTGATGGTGACCTTTACTTTAACAGAGAAACACAAACAGGTCTTATGCCGCATGCTTTATTACTGTTGCATGTTGGTATTCATTACGCGCCTCCAATGTGATGGATTTCAGTGGGCTTTTAAGGAAACACTGATTCAGTGGCTCCGTTATCTCAAGGCAGTCGCATGCTTGGCAAGCATTAATGCTAATTAAACTCACATGCAAAAAGGCCTTTCATTAAAGCTCCGTTCCTGCAGCAGTATCATCAAATTGAAGGTTATGATCCTGCATCGAAAGCAAGGCCACAAGAGTGGATTCATGGCCCGCTTTGCCGTTTGTTTTCTCCCCCTTCACCGCAGTCATACTGGTGACCGTATCTAGAAGTTATACGATGTCTCTGCGTGACGTCTGCTCCACAGAAGAATGTGCTCCAAGAATGAATTACTCAGAAGATCAAAGCAGTAAGCCTCACATCGAGGCAAATAACACAAAATCCAGGTTACAGGCATCACATAATCAGATCTGATCCCACAGCAATAAAAGCTGGTTTTTATTTATTAACTGAGTCATTTGAAAATGTCAAAGCATCCTCTTTTTACCCTGAAAGCAGAAGTGCATCACGCACCCTTTTACAATGAGGTCATTTCAGTTCAGTACCATGTTTGACCCGTCCATCCTCCTCAACCGCTTTGTGACGCGCACCTTTGTTGAAGGGGAACATTTTGTGCAGGCTGTTTTATTTGAGTCCCAGAAAGTCTTATTTTCTTAAACGTCTTCTAAAATAATTCTGTATTTGATAAACTCAAATACAAGAAAGAGAAATTTTCCTCTTTATACTAGAATCAAATATGGAATCATTTGAAACAACTGGCAGGTTGTTCACATACACAACAATGAAACAAAGCACAAAGCACAATATTTCTAAATATAGAAATCCAGACTTGCTCGCCAGCAGTGTGAGGAAATCTGGCGGATGAAGAGTCCTACGTGGTTGCCAGTTTTAGAACGTGGTTATTCAGAGATAATATGGCATGAAATATTTAAAGAGACGAGGTTCACCTTCAGTCTCACCGCCTCCCGTCAGCAGGATATTTCCATTCTTTCCCCTGTAGGTAACGTTACAAATTGTTGCAGGAGTTTGATTTCTGTGAGAACATTACATTAAAGGCCATTTTAATGTCACCTTCCGATTGAGAGAATTCATCTTGTGTGTTTTTTCAAAAACATCATTTTTGTATTTTTCTATGTAATGATCTGTGATAATCTAAAAAGTAAGAGGGGGAAATCAAGGACTTTGCGGATGTAATTCATAGCTGCTAATGGAGAGAGTGACTTCACATGTGGGCGGTATAAGAAAAAAAAATCAGTTTCCAAGGAAACAAACAAAAGTGATGCTGTGCGGCTCCCTGATAATAGCTGGCTGCATTTGAGTCTTTGCGTCTATGTTTCAAATTGAAGGCATCTTTCATCCATTTGGGCTAAAAGTGATGATTTGTTGGGTGAGACGGGAGGTCTAATTACGCACTTTGTCATTGCAGCCATGATGCAGAGCCCACTTCTGAGCGCTCTGTGACATGTGGTTGTTTGGATGCTCTTAATAACATACATCAGACGGCAGACAGACCTGCACACGCAGGAACCCTCTGATGTCATTAGTGGCTCTTTCAGGTGAAAGATTTGGAGTTTCAACGGGGGGTTGAAACAGGGATAAGCTGGAAAAGTTGAGGTTTAAAGGGAGAATTCAACATCTTGGAGGAGATGATTTGATGGTAAATTCCTAGCCCATAATTCCCTCATATTTCGCGATGCCTTTAGAGCTGTAAGAAACGTGGCTAGTTTGTAATACAATTCAATACAATACAACTCGTCACTTTTGTCACTTCCTGTTCACTAGTGCACTTAATTTTTTAATTTTTAAAATATTTTTAACTTTAGCTTTATTCTTTTATTTTAAAATAACCCATAGCCTTCTTCTACTAACCCATAGCATTAGCATTTTATTTTATTTTATTACTCGTGCACTGCTGTTTTGTTGTCTATTGTCATACTGTCCACTGTGACGCACCAACAGCCAAGTCAAATTCCTTGTATGTCCGACATATTTTGGCAATAAATGTTTCCTGATTCCTGATTGAGAGGAAGAACGTTGCCCATCGACACTGATTGGACAGAGAATTGCTTACATTTGTTCAATACGTTAACATTGAATACCAGTAAATGCTAAACGGCTGAAATGAAATGTAAAATACATACTTAACATCACACCCGGATAATCAGCATCTTGTCATTTTGAGAATACTAGCATCAAACGTGTGTCAATGGGTCACACGTGGACATTTCTTTCCTCTTTAGGGCGTCACAAGCCGAAAAGACTGGGGCCCACACCTGGAGTTTACCTGCTGTGATGTAGGACAGACGTGTTGTTGTTATTTTTTATCCTGCAGGACTTCTGTCCCCTTTATAAGTTCTCTGGCGGATCACCCGCTCGCCGTCCTCCATTGCGGTGAGGATTGCGAGGCCGGCGACGGCAGGCCGTCCGTCAGCGGAGGGGAATAATCACTTTTGTCCTCCGCGTCGATAAGGAATCAAACAGCTGCAGCGCACCAATAGCGGAGAGGTCACATGGTTTACTATGGCAACCACTGAGAGGAGTGCAGTGCTCGTTTCCACGGCGATGTGTGTGGCTGGATCACAATTGAGGCAGATGGGACGGAAGGGTGCTCCACCCTCGAAGTGGCCTCGATTTTGAAAACCCACGCTCCATCAAGTCATGTCATTAGGAGACCCCCCCCCCCCCCCACCCCCCGATTGGTTTTTGTTCCCAAGTATTCTCCTGATAAAAATATGTTATCCAAGGTTTTCAGATCGAAACGAGCAGGTTCAATTTGCAGCAGCTCTCTCAGCGAGGACGGGAGACGCATGTATTTCTCAGCAATCAGTTAAATTCCTAGAAATGTTGTAGAAATGGAACATCGAGTCGATCAAATACCAGAAGAGATGATCTCTGGAGTAGATTCGTTCTTTTCTTTAGTCCGTTTCGGGTTTTAATCTCAATCATAATCGTGATGATGCTTTGTACCGTTTTATAATCCACAGATCCTGAAGATCACGTGTTGAAATGGAAAGCAGAATTCTTACACAATAAAAAGGAGTCAACAGGGATACGCTCGTATTGCCTGTAATATGTCCGAGGTGCGTTGCTGCCCAGATTTCAGTTTTGTCTTTTTGTCTGGGGAAGCCGATGTTAATAACAGCAACAGGCAGAGGGAGGCCTTGGGAGGGATATAAATAGCAGCTTTTGCAGGCTAGGATTCCCCGTCGGGTCGGAGCCAAAGCTGGTAGCGGATCACGCCGGCCGATTAGCATAGACGCGCTCCCGTGGCTGCGGATGCAGATGTGCCCCAACCAAGCGTCTCCAAGGCTCTTATTTGCATCACACGCGTGTTCATGCTTGTGCGCAAACTTACAAAAGCGAGAAGAAAAAAAACACAGAAGGAAGGAGGTTATGAATTCACCCCCCCAAAAAAAGAGCTCGTGAGAGAACTGCCCCTGGCTCGTACTGTTTAAGAGGCCTTTCAGGAAATAGAAAACGAGTGGAAAATGCAAATGAGCCACCGGTTAAGAAACAGGGCCCTTCTACATTAGTGGAAAGAACACATAATGGTGAAGGTACCCTGCAGAGTCGTATTATAAACAAACAGTAATCTTTAAATGCAGTGTTTGCCCTTTAGGTATTATCCTTGGACCTTGCAAACATTGTAATATATAATTTTTTGTTTACATTCATGTTTGCAGCAGCTGCTATTTCGCTGTATTACCGATTATGAATCAAGGTATCGTGAAATAGCCCGAGTGTTTGTCCTTGTACTCCCTGTTGTATATTTATATTCTCATTTTTAGTTTGTGGAGCTTAATCTAAAGAAATCAGCAGCTATTTTGCCACCAAGTCATTTTGTCTTTTTTTCATGTAAAAATGCCAAACGTGTCAAACATTTACTCATTTAAGCTTCTCAAAATTGAAGATTTGCTCATTTTTTTGGTCAATTAACAAATACTTCTGCTGGATTCTGATATACATTTTCCTTTTTTTGCCTAAATTAATAATCTTAACGATTAATAGATTTGGTTACTTATCACATTCACAGCTTCGACAGGAAGTCATTCTGGGCAACAAAGGGAATCATATCACGAAGCAGATGATGAGGCGCTACAGGTGAACAAGATTTATGTTGCACAACAGCGTGACAGCATTCCGTGGTGCATTGTGGGAAGTGACTGGCGAGGCAACCCTGTGGCGGCTGCTTCCACGGTTACAACAGCAACGTTGTATCCGGGCAGAAGCCACATTACCCCGTCAGGGCGCCGCTGCCGTCCTCTTCGCCGCCGATTCGTACGTCGTAAGTCTCTGAGGATCGCTTGGTTTGTGATTTTCGGGTCAGCGTGGGGATTTGCTCAAGGTCAATCCATCCGGCTGCGACGGCAATCATCACAATGGATTCCTTTCCTTTTTTTTTCTCCCCTGGCTCCTCGGCGACAGCTTCTCTCAGCGGGCGTCTGTCGAACATCGCGTTGCTGTGCGTGCAGCGCGCGGTAAGGTGCGTTTAGGGAGAACGACGAGCGCCGTCGATGAAATAAAACCTGCACACTCGGGACTCGTAGGATCCTGTGACCTTTTGGCCTTGTTTCTCCCCTCCGACAGCGGCGTCCCGAAACCATTTGCTTGTTTTACTACACGTTGCAAGTCTGAAGCAACCCAACAAGCTTTAATTAAAAAACTTCAGAGAGTGCACGAAGCATTTCGAGTCAACGCTTTAAATAAACCAGCCGTGTGTTCAGAGCTCTTCGCTCGCCCACTGTGGGATAAATCTGGCAACCCGACAGCAGATGAGAGCCTTTGGTTCATATCAACATACTAATGCCTGCGACTTGAGGCCGAGCTGGCAACCCAGTAGCCGCTGAGGTTTGAGGCGGAGCTGGCACCCCCCCACCCCCAACCCCCCACCGCCCGCCAGGGCTCGCTCCACATGGTGCAACGGCCTAAAAAAAAAACTACAGGGAGCAGAGGATGGAACGGGCAAACCACCAGAGTTGGCCAGTTTCTGCTGTTGTCATGTTTGGCCCTTCGGAATTTACACAGAAATAACAACAAAGCTGCACCCTTGGAGGACTAGCAGTGTGGCATTTAGCTGCTTTAGTGTCACTATAAGAACATCACTTCTCTTCCCCAGAAATACAGAATAAAATGACAAAAACTGAAATGAAACAAAACAGATGAAATTGCATACAAAATGAATCTGGATTTGCAAAATTAAGAAGTCACTCCACTACTTATAGCCTCCCGCCTTTTGAGCAAAATGAGCAAAATGCATCCCCACATCTCCATCACCCCTCAGTTGGATGTGTTGGTCTGTCGGACTCATTGATCCTTCACACTTTATATTTCTAAAAGCACCGAGGGAACAAATCCGTCCTTCTGGTAACAATGAACAAAAGCTCTTTGGGTTTGCGTTTAGGGACACTAACACTTTTTGTCGTGTACTGTGTTGTAATCACACGTATTCTTTGATACAGACGTCACGGAGTCCAAACCCTCTTAGAACTCCACTCACAGCTTTCAGCGTCAACCTAACTCATGTATTATTGAATCAGCTTCCATGCTATATCGCTCATGCCCTTCCTCCACGGCGCCACCTGCGACCTACCAGCCCTTTCTTCACCCTCACCGTGACCCCGCCACCGCCCGAGGGGGCCCGAGCACTCGTTTTTCGGGTGGATGCCGTAAAGCGGCTTCCTCTCTGTATTCTGGTCGGCCGATCACCAGATGCTGCCTGCCCGAAGTACCGTTAGCGCGCATCTCTCCTCGCAGGCATTGAAAATGTGGCTCCTTCTCGACAGGTGTCTCACCGGCGTGTCACGCGTGAGATTTATCTCGATGCAGATGTTGCCGTGCTCGTGGTGCAGGCAGCGCATCCCTTTAGGGCCTTCTTCTCGTATCCACCCCTCCGTTATACTGTTGACACTTAACGGCGAATAGAAGGGCTTCACACGCCAGCGTCTGTGCCCTCGGATGTATTCCGTGGGATTTGTAGTTTGCATCCATAAGAGTGACACGGTGCTACTTTAAGTGCATGCTAGAGGGTCGCTGCATCGGCTATTGTCAAAGCCCCCTAAGAAACACACCGAAGAACCTTCTCTCGTCGACTCCCTTTTTCTGGTATCAACATATTTGAGTTACTGTGAAAACGAGATATCAGAAATCTTTTGCGTTTTTTGGACCAATTGATAAATAATAAATAGGTTAATCGACATTACTGCTAAATATTTGTGTTACTGATTCCGTATAAACCCTTGCTAGCTTAATCCATTCTACCTCCTTACGGGAGGTTGTGTTCGACTGGAGAGGATCAAGTGAATTTGTTCTGCACATTTTTTGCTCTTTTTCCTTTAAAGAAAGTCCTGCAGCATGCGAGCTGTGTGTTGAGTGATGGATGCCACTTGTAACGGGACACAGGGGCCAAAAAAATCCCTCATGCAAGCAAGCGAGCAAAGCCAAACATCTGGCTGATGCGCCCCAGAGGATCTCAGGGACATTAGCCGCCCAAGGACAGGTGTCTCGGTCCTCCCCCCTCCCCCCAAGGATTTGTAAGTGCGGCTTCCCTTCGTTCTATCGTCTTTATTCACAGTCCGGAGAGATCACGGCTTATTTATAGAAGATGGATCCATTGTAGCCGAATCCCTGCATGTAGTCCAGTGAACAATAACATATTTGTTTATTCACAAGAGAGAACCGTTTTTTTCATTCATTCTGTGGCTCTGAATGCTTTTCCTTGAGTGCAGGGCGGGGGGGGGGGGGGCACCGCTTCGTGCTTCAGACCTTTTATAAAATGCCAGAGATTCACAGCAGCAGGTCTTCAACACTAATTCATCCTGAACAGCGCCAGAGGCCATTTGACTTTCGGTGTTTACCTGCAGAGGGACGGGGGGGCATACTGAGTGTGTACGTGCACTTCTGCCCCAGCGGATTGAATGTACATACAGCCGTATGACATAAAAACCTGCCCCCCTCCCCTTCGGTCGGATTGACCTTTAAAAATCCAACACGGCCGTTGCGAGACGCCACGGACGACACAGGAGCATTTGCCGACGCTACGGACGACCGTTTCTGAGTCCGTTTTTTTCGGATTCCGACCTCCGTCGCCTCGGATGCCATCTCGCCCCCCGCGTCCGCCCCGCTGTGATGTTCATTCCGGTCCGTGTGATTCATGCAGGGATCCTGTGCGCCGCGCGGGAGGGAAGGCTGGAGGAGAGCGATAACGCCGCCTGCTCAGATGACCAGAGGAGACAAGAGCAGGACACCAAGACGAAAGGGACGACTTTGTATTAGATGGTTGATAACGACCGTAAAGGCACCAATTTCACAGACATATTGTGCCATGAACGTCATTCCCGTCGTGCACCTCCAGCTCCATCAATATATAATAGACTTACACCCTTTGAGAGCTTTCCAGGTGCAGAGGCAGTTCCAGCTCTGCCGAGACACATATTTTAGTCGTGTCTTCTTCTTCATAGACGTGTGTCTTTTTCGGGGTCAGGAGGATACGGAGCACATGTTTTTCGTCTCTGCTGCATTCGGCTCCTGGACCGCTGGAATCACGCCGCTCTTTCCCCATCTCGCCTATCTTTTTCATCTCAGCGCGAAAGAGAGCGTCGGACCCTCTTTGATGCGCGCAGGGCGTTTCGTTCACGGAGGCCGGATGATGTTATCTCCCTGCTGTAATCTTTGCAAGTCCTCGTCCGATGAATCCTCCACACGCGACAACAAGCGGCTCGGTTGCTCATTAGCTCATCAGTCGACTGACCTTTGATTAGCAGCGCTGCTCGTTTTCTGGCTTTTCATCTCTGCTCTCGCCGTTGCAGTGGAACTCACGAATAGACCTCGAGTCAACATTTGAAGCGCCGCTTTTGACAGATTTCTCTGTCGGTCGACACTGTATTTCATATTCACGTGAAATGCAAATGCAAAAAAGGGGACAAAGTACATGTAATTATTTAAAGAATGACGTGTTTAGTACATTCAAAACACTTTTTGAGAGTGCCAACGTGATCTGTTCTATCCACGTAGAACGTAGACGTGCAGCTCCGCCGCGGCCCGGATGTCCGGCATCACTGGGACCAGATGAAAAGAGCACGACCGAGAGACTCGGCCTTCCTTCTGTGTAATAAAACGACCCCCCCCCCCCCCCACGCCTTCCCCTCGCCGACCTTTTTAATACGGGCACAGCATCAGCGTGCAGCGGCGTCCGTTTGTGTCAGGGGGCCGTGCGGTGGAGGAAGGGATGTCTATGGGATGCTTTGTTCCAGGAGCCTCGCTCTCATTTCCCCCGGTGAACGCCAGGCGATCCATCTGGAGAAGACGCCCGTCTTTGCACAAGAAGCCCACCGAGATCCGTTTGTGTGCGAGAGCAACGCACCAGCCGCGCATCAGCTGCGTTTTAATTTGAAAAACTTTAAACGACATAATTAAGTGGACTAGTTTTAAATTACGGCCATAATTCTGAATTATTTGAGCTAAGAAATGGTCATGTGAGTTTGCTGCGACAACAAGGGAGAAATTCACGTCCATTCGGCATTGGCGGATGTCGTGGCGAGAGGCCGGGGAGGGGCGGCGGGTCCTTGTCCAGGAGTTCAAAGGGATCACAATTAGTTATTAGGCTGCGGAAGGGCGGTAAATTGTCGGCTGAAATTTCCACTCTTGAGATTTATGACCTGGTGTCGAGGGGCCTTTACAGGACAGGGGCGACCCCTCTTACCTCGCGCCCGCTAGAGGCTCCACTGTAAATCACGTCCCGCGCACTCTCAATGCCACCGAGCTCTCTCTCACCGACCCCCCCGCCCCCATTTCTCTTTTTCCTTTTTCATTCTGCTGCCCGCCTCGCTCTCCATGAAATAATCATCTCCCGTCCACAAGTGTTTTTTTATTTTTTTAAATCAGCGGATGTTTTCCTTTAGTCCTCGCGGTGCAGTGAGCAGAAGCCCCGCGCCCCCCCAACCCAACCCCCCCCCCCCCCCTCCATCTCCTCCCCGCTGTGTACGACATCACAACGGGGTCATGCAAAGTGCATTCAGGACAACAACTTCATTGTCCTCTCTAAGAACGGGCTCTTTTGTCCCTTTAAGCGCGTTTGTCTGTCCAATTCCCAAATGAATCACAGGCAATCAAGCTGTATAAAATCAATGCATTATTCAAAGTTCACCGGTCTCCTTTTGTTCACGCCGGGTTCGTTTTAAATTCATGGCTAATTGTGAATGATTAATCCCTGCTTGCTTCATTTGGCACAAATGGGAAGTGCCATTAGGTCTCGTGTGGATTTCTTGTGGAGGACAGACACTTGCAGGTTGAGTCGATTGTGTCACAATGATAACAAAGATATCCAATCATGCTACTGTGAGCTCTTCGGACTGAGCAGCTCTTACAAGTTGTGGCGAGACACAAACACGGAGATATTGTTGTGCCTCACGCAGGTAGTGGCCATAGTCGGATTGTGATCGAAGGCGGCGGGCGTCCTTGCTGTCGCTGTGACGGGTGAAAGGCAACAACGTGAAGAAGAAGAAGGAGAAGAGACTGTTGAATATTTAAAGCTGAGGAAATGAGCCCGCTGGCTGAGCTGGAACCTCTGGCTCCTCCATGTCCGATCTCCGTCTCCGTCATCGGTCTTACTTCGTCTGCCTCAAGATGTAGGCCGAGAACCTTTAAAGCTGCTATTTAAATGTATTTACTTTTAATTTATGTCATGATTACGGGGATATCATTCCACTTTAGTGCCGCGTCGTTTGCATGTGTAGACAGTCGTTATCTGCGGGAGATCAGCGGTCAAATTAATAACAGGAGGCTCATCTCATCATTTATTTAACCGTCCTGTCCCTTTGGTCTCACACTGTAAATATAACACAGTTGATCAAATATTAAAGAGCTTGCTGCATGCCGGAGCTTTCTGTATCTCCGATGTAGAACGCGAGAAAGCACAAATGTCACAATACGGGTCCTGTTTGGGAAAGTCCCAGATAATGACTCCAAATTACAGCTACACTGCTTTGACAAAGAGCTCTTTCATTTCTCTTTGCCATGAAAGTCGTCAGCCTTTCGCAGCGAGTCATTCTTAGTTGCTAAAAGATGAAACTCTGCACTGTCACCGGCTCAAGGACCTCAGATCTTTAGTGAACCCTCCGTTTGTGTCCTCCATTTCTTGGTTGTGTTTTTTTTTTTTTTTTTTTTGTCCGAGCGGCTCTCTGCATTTCCCTTCACGCTCAATCAGATCGCCGTCAATCACACCGCCACGGCTCCGTCCCCCCCGGGAGCGATGCACAACTGCCAGGGTCTGTTTTCAGTGCGGCAGCATCTCAACGCCGTGTCTTTTTCCTTCCTTTCTTCCTTTGTTGCGGTGTCATTCTGGCCGGACCGCAGGTCCACTCGGGGACGAGGCCTCGCCCACCGTCCCATTTACAGATTTACCTTCTGGGCGTGATGCTCACACACACACACACACACACTCGCACTAGCCGACACATTGCAGCGCGAGGCAGTTTGCCCAGGTAATGAGGTGGTGGGGGGGGTGGTAATAGTCCAGCAGGTCATGGATAAAATAGTGCTAGAGAGAGAACCTCAGCCCATCCAAGTGGAATTTTATACTTCCCAGCTGTCTGAGTGGACGATAAAATAAAGCTCTAAACCTTCATCAGAAGCGCTGATGAAAACGACCTTGTGTGACTCGTTGAAAGAGGAAAAAAAAAAAAAAGAACCGATGCAGCATTCACAGCCGGGCGGCGTTGGGAAACATCGAGGAATGTCAGCACGGCCCTCTCGCGTTCCCCCGGGGGGGCCCCAAGGCCCCGCCCACCCTCCAGTCTGCATGTGTGTGTGTGTGTGTTCGTACTGTGCCGCTCCCACCACCTCAGCTTGAACCTGCACAGAGGTGGAAGTCCGTTTAACCGATGCACGCGAGCCCCAGCGTGCACATCTTCTGCTTTTTATTTATAAACCGGCGCTCCGGTTGCTCTGCGTGCTCGATGAGTCGTCTTTGCACCTCGGTGCATTCAGCCACTCTATCTTCTCCGCCGCATCGTGAGGTTATTTATGAGAGCAGTGCCTGCTGGGCAGCGTTGTGGGAATAACAACTCGCCAGTTTGTGTTTAACTAAGCAAAAAATATATATATCATTGAATGGTAACAAACTCCCATTCGCTGCTTTTTCCAGTTTTGTGAATAATTCAGTGTGTGGTAACAGAAAATACAGGAATATCTCATTTGTTTAATTTGTTAAAAACATTTATAAAAAAAACACTATTCTATTTGAATTAAAGAAGTTCAACACAAAATTATATTTTTCTTTCAAATTAAGTAGATTAGAGAGGGAGTGGGAGTATTTCCACAGTCAAACTTGTGGATGCAGAAATAATTAAGTAGAAACTTTCTCTCTCTTTGTCCTTTGATCTCAAACTTGTTAATAGCCATGAATATTTATTAGCATATTTTTGCTGCCGATTGTTTAAAAATCCAAACACGGCCTGAAAAACGACATTTCCCTCCATGAAATGCATCAACAACTATACTTCTATTGAGTTACATTTCTATCAAACACACATTTCTCATCATGTTCAGCAGTCGGCGATGGATCGGTCATAACAAACAAAGGACTTGTTCGTGTTCCACTTATTTCAACATTGAATGTCCATCAGAAAAATCCTTTCCCAGGATGCAGTTTATTCGTATGGAAAAGCTATTTTTAGGAGACAAGGTCGTTGGCTCGAAGTAAGGGAGAGAGAGAGAGAGCACAATGTGGGCTGTTGCTGAGGAAGGGGAAGCTGGCTCTCTCAAGCATTAAGGCAAATGATGCGGTTTTCAGAGGGGCTTTTTCTTTCGAGGAGGTGACTGTGATTATCTGCCCTCCTATAGGAGGAAGATTTAAGAGCTCTGAGCTGAAAAACACATTTGGAAAATACAGTGAGACAATTAAGCATTTTGTTCCATAAGGCCAGAAAACTAAATATACTGACATACAACACGTATGAGACGAAGCAAAATAATCACTTCATTTGCAAATGGACGTGGCCTGCAAAGAAAAAAAAATAACACAATATTCTGAGACTGGCAGTGCAAAGCGTAGAGCTCATTCTCATAACCCTCTGGCCACAACTACATATGCTTGGGTACCAATGCACACGCATAGTGAACACACACACACACACACACACACACACACACACACACACACATTGCTGGTCTAAAACAAGATTGCAAACGCTTGCAATCTGACTGTACAACATATGTAGTGACTGACAGCTCCGTTGGTCCGTTTTAGGGCCACCCTCTATAGAGGTGGATTGGTTACCACGCCAACACTCTTTCTCCTTGTCTCCTGTTGCTATGGTAACCGCTGGGTTGCAACAATTGACCCGATCTTCATCCAGTGGTTAACTGAGCGCATTTTTCCTCCCAGTTTAACCTTTTAGCTTCGGGACTTTTAGTGGACCAGTTACACAATTAGGTTGTTATTGGCCTCAGTGATCTTTGTCCTTTGTTTAGAAGTTACACACATAAGACAGCGAGTGGGGCTGCTGAATTGGATCCAATGAGCGCTCCATAATATTAACTCGGTATGAGCTAATTCAATCGTGGTCCCGAGAGCACACGTGGGGAGATTTAGTTATGGACTCACAACGCACGGCCAGAAACATTCCCGTCCCCAGTGACCGCTCGGGGTCACTTCCACATGTGTGGAGCTGCTTCCGCACCTTCCAGCCTCCGGGATTAGAAAATCCACTCGTAAAAGACCAAGATCATTGCAGATTAATTGGCCGTCCCACCAGAGCTCAGGTCCTGCAAAGACCTGCAGCCCGCAGATCACAGCGCCCCCCCCCCCCCCCCCGCAGGGAAACAGAGGCATACGCTGCATGTTATGACCACCTTTTTGAAGACGCAAGTAAATCCACTTGATGTTTTTGAAGCCTTTGCTGCCGATACAGAGCGAGCGAGTAATAACTCTGGGATTTTCATTCTTTGTGCCGGGGGTTTGTTGATCTATAAAGTCTGAAAGGATTTGCTGCACCACTGTAACTGTAAGTTATTGTCCTCGTCTCCTGAAGGGCCGGTTGATGTAGAATAGAGAATAGAATATGTGCTCAGAAAGATGGATCACCATCGTGTCCATCCGACGGCTTTTGAGAACTCGTGATTATAATTTGAATTCGTGTCGAGCGTGTTTTTATTCAGTCACAAATGCGACACAAGTGAAGTGGTGATATTTGGGCTGCTGCTGGTTATTGTGTCACATGTCAAAATCCAACACAAGCGCCGCCGTCACTCAGGAGTCCCATTGAGACAGAGGTGTCTCTGTTTGATCCCTTTGTACCTGCCTGACGTGACCCGCTGCAAAAAGACACGTCCCCTCCGTAAAAAGAATTCACTAATGAATTGAATTTGACTTTGATCTGAGAGCTTGGTTGTCACAAACAGCTCAGAACTGAGTGAGTCTGTGGATCCGAACCGCGTGAAGGAAAACAAATGTAGTTCACACGCATTAAGGCTTTTTTCTGCGTCCATCTGCAGCAAAACTCGAGTGAGAACCAAGCCGGTGGTGGCCGAGGGAGTGCAAACTACAAGTTTGTGTTTTTAAAATCTATTAAAAGTGTAGATTTGTGACACAGACGGAGAGACGCGGTATTGTTGACTTCTAAGCGTTCTTCTAAGAACTTTACTGTAAGTGCCAACTCGCGAGCGGCTCCTCTGTGGTGCCAGTACTCTTCTCCCCTCTCCTCTTCACTCTCGCCAGATTTCTCTTCTTCTTTTCTTCATCTTCTCCTCTTTTCCCCTCTTTTTCATCTGCTTCCTTCTCATCGTTCTTCTCCACTTCCTTTCTGTCCTTCATGTTCTCTGCCTCTTCTTTCTTCCACTTATTTTCTTCTCCTCCTCTTCACTTTTCATCCTCTTTTAATTCTCTTGCTTGCTTTATCCATTATTTATATATTTATATTTGCCAACACCGTCAGCTGCTTCAACATATTGGGAGAAATTCAATTGTCTGCATTAAAAACCGGCACATAAATAAAAGCTTTCTATCTTTATATTCCAACTATAAAATGCTTGCATGGCGTTGTGGTGCACAGCATTGTGGTGCACAGTGTTGTGTTGCACAGCATTGTGTGTAGCTGACCGTGATGCTGAGTCGTGCCCTCTCTTTCTCCCCTTGTGTCGCTCAGGAGTTTGCCGCGCTGACCAAAGAGCTGAACGCCTGCAGGGAGCAGCTGCTGGAGAAGGAGGAGGAGATCTCCGAGCTCAAGGCCGAGAGGAACAACACCAGGGTGAGGGGCGGCATCGACACGCCATCTTTTCAAACACCCAAGTCGTTTTATCGGCCACTGATGTACCGTGAGGACTCTCTGAAGCATGTCTGTGGCCGAAGAGAGCGAATCCTTCAGTCAATTTGAACCAGAAATAAACTTCCACCCACTTGAATTTTAATTCTGAAGTTTCAAAAACTCCACAAAATTCCTGTGAGCTGTAGAGATGTAGGCGTCATGAGAAAGCCTAATCTATCCGGTGTGTGCGGCTTTACGGCTGCAGAAGCGCTGAAGCAACCATGCGCACTGTTTGCAATGCCCAGACAAACCTCATTGGCTCCCTGCATTTCGCCTGAACATTCTGCACTCACTTCACACGGATGGTTGCTCGGCATTAAAACTAGGTCCAAATGACACCAATGTCAATACTTTTTTACTTATTTTTCAAAATATTGATCAATCTAAGATTTAAAACTTTTTTTACCCAATAAAGTTTTTTTTTAAAAGATATTTTGCCCTAATGTTTTTTTAAACATTTTTTGACCCAATATTTTTTACTTTTTCTGTATTATATTTTTTCCCATATTTTTTTTTACAACTTTTTTTCAAAACATTTTTTACCTAATATTTCTTTTCCTATGATGTTTTTTGACCTTACATATTTTTACTTTTTCAAAATATTTTTTTTCTGATGTAATGTTTAATTTACTTTTTTTTCAAAATATTTTTTTCCCTATGATATTTTCGGAGCTTATATGTTTTTCCTTTTTTTTTAAATGATTTTTTCCCAATGTAATATTTTATTGCTTTTTTCGAAACATTTTTACCTAATATTTTTTTTCCTATGATATTTTGGACCTTGTTTTTTTTCCGAATGTTTTTTTTCCGATCTAATTTAAAAAAAAATAATAATAATAATATTGTCACGACTAAAGACATGGAGCGTACTAACTTGATTCTGTAGAGCTGAAGGCCTGTATCTTCAATAAAAAAACATTTCCTTTTTAAAGCGGTAAGCACACTCTGCTGCTGACAGATAAGACCCTGTTTTCCATCCCCAATGCTGATTTAGTGTGGATTCTCAGTCGTGCACTATCTGCCTCTGGCTGGAGGCAGAAGATTTTAGCACAACAAGCAGCCGAGACAAACAGAGAGGAGGGAGGTGCGGCGCATGGGACGAGGACAGACAAAAGTCATTTTCTCCCTCTCACTTTATTATCACCTTGAATCTCCTCATAGGCAATTACCAAGGATTTTTAATCAAGCTTGCTTCCGTCGCTGGCAGGGATATACAGCTCATAATGAAGTGTTTGAAGGCATGTGCAGGCAGAAAATGGACTGACAACTCATGCGTTTGCAGTTGAGAGACACACAACTAAATGACCTGCATGTAAAGTGACTGAAGTCATGCAGGGACAAGATGAGACGGAAAGGAACAGGAAGACGCTGTGGCTCACCCTCAGCCAGAACTCCATTCACTCCCTGATTGATCCAGCCGGGGACATTTTGTTGAGGGAATTTTTGTCCTTTTTGCTATTAAATTTGATTTTGTTCACCATAGCAACAGATACGAAGGTATTAAAGTGCATATTACCGGTTGATTGTTGACCTGCACATGAAGATTTTTTTACTTATTCTATCAGTTACATAAACCAAGATGAACGCATGAGAAAATATCTTGGATGAATAGATGTTTGATGGAGTATTTCCATTACGGTTCGCTTTTGTCTTCCTCCCTGCACACTGTATGTTTCCATGAATCAGATCGTTCCCGGTTCTCTTGAATAATTAGATCACAACATGCTCGCGGTGAAATGCAAGTAAGAAAGACAATGAGTCAATGAGTCAGGAGTGAAGCCACAGAGTTTTCTTCTGGGAAAGAGAGAGAAAGGTCATTGATCCTTGTCTTGGATGTAATATTATGTCCTTGGACAATTTCCGAGAGACAATGAAGTGCTGAGATCTGCATCAGCAGCAAAACTGCTCCAGTGTCTCTTTTTTTTATGACACCAAACGAGTCAAAAGAGGAAATGAAAGCAGATGATGCTGTGCGCTGATCTCCCTCCCCAGTCACACCCTGGCTGTGTACCGCTCGTCGTTGCATCTCATCCCGTCTGTCCTTGTGAACCGCGTCTCTTGACTTGACGTGCTATCGTCCTAGCGGCTCAGATTAGCTTAATCCATCCTGGGCTCTGCCGGAAGCTTTGCACTCACTTCTCGCATCTTTCACACCTCCACTCGGAGAAGCCGTATTCCTTTCTAAATAGTTTCATCATGTCGTTAATTTGCCTTTAGGCTGGAAGAATACGTTCATGCAATGCCTCATGTTTTTCACATTGTTCACTGCCCTAATTGTGCTGCTGTGAGGAGTAGTTGAATGGCCGTGTCTTTTGTCCAGCTACTGCTGGAGCATCTGGAGTGCCTGGTGTCCAGACACGAGCGGTCACTCCGCATGACGGTGGTGAAGCGGCAGGCTCAGTCTCCCTCGGGGGTCTCCAGCGAAGTCGAGGTCCTCAAAGCGCTCAAGTCCTTGTTCGAACACCACAAAGCTCTGGACGAGAAGGTAAGTCTGCGTCGGAGCGGCGTTTTAATCTCACCGCGTCAGTCTCGCGTTTGCAGATTTCCATTTACTTCTCTACTCAAAATGTAGAAGAAGATCAATTTAAGAAGAAAGTGCAACAATCGTTCAGACCTTTCGCTCGATTTCAGCTCGGTGAGAGTTAACAATCATCTGCAGACTTCTGATTCGTGTGTATATTTATGTTTCCAGGTAAGAGAAAGACTTCGGGTGTCACTGGAGAGGGTGTCCGTCTTGGAGGAGGAGCTCACAGCTGCCAATCAGGAGGTAAGAGCTGATAATGAATGATATGATATACTAAGACAGGACAGCAACCAAACCAGATGTTCTTTAATATAGAAACACATTCAACACATCTTCTGCAGCGCCGAACCCCCGACTGCCTCCTCGACCTCTCAGGTCGGGCCGAAGGTGCCACAGCGGCTCTCACGCCGCCGATGGTCGCGTTCCAGCTGAGTGAAACCTCAGGCTGCCGCTGTGCAGCGTGTCTGACACCCGGGCCTAGAATCACAGGAGGGGGGGAGGAGATGGAGATGGAAGGAGGGAGGGAGGGAGTGGGGGAGCGAAATAGAGACGGCAGGTGGGAGGCTGAGGCAGGTGTGTGTGTGTGTGTGTGTGTGTGTGTGTGTGTGTGTGTGTGTGTGTGTGTGCGTGTGTGAGTTGATGAGAGTTGGTGCCGTTCACACAAGGCGACACACAGCTCGGCTTTTTAAACTGTGAAGTCTTTTGTCAGACGCGTTTCTCGGCCGAGGTTCCAGTCGGTGCGTCTCGCTAATGGTTCAACGCGACACCTGTCGCCGACGGGGGGGATTGGACCCTGACGCGGCGGAAGAGGCCGTTAGAGCTGACGGAAAAAAAAAAAGAAGAAATGTCCACACTTCATCTCGGGCTCCGGGGAGGCGGGCGCAGAAACCGCTAATTGATTTGTGACGGAGGTCCGGTATGGGGGGGGGGCGTTCGGACAAGATGGCGGCACGCAGTCGCAGGTGTTTACGTGGCCGCAGGCTGATTACCGCTGGGGATTGTGGTCTGCTGTTATGGAACGGACTGTGTTGGGATTTATCCAAGAACAAATGCTCGTTTATGGCGGAGCGATAGACGCTAATCAACGCTGTGACACGTTTAGATATAATGAGGGACGCTCCAGCGAGCCCAACAGCCAATTTGCACCCATTCCTCATCTCTTTTTACTCTTAATACGTGCACAGCAAATTCTAAATAATGGAGTACGGAGAAATAGATATGCGGTCCTACCTTTCTCAACTGCTTTAATAATTTAAATACTGAATGTAGCATCCCTTCAACTTGGAATAAACAGGCTTGGGAGTGTTTCCAGACGAGTGTACTTTAATTCAGATGAGTGTGCATGGCACCAACACCAACACCATGAAAACTAAAAAGGGAAAGAACAAAGGCAATTTAGCCAGATACAAAATAATCCTTTGACAAATGCACTTTAGCATACATGGATAACAGCATAGCAGGCAACAGTCATAATATGAAATGAATTTACATGAAATACAATGAAATACAATTACAATGAAGCACATACCTCGCTCCGCATATCAAAGGGTGCTATAAAGTGGTAATCCAGGGAAGGCCGCCGCCATTAGCTTAACTTATTAAGTTGCTAGCTAGCTAGCTTGAACAAATGTGAGCGTGAGCGATTAATCACGTGAGCAGATAGTATGATGCCAAAATAAAAGTCACATAAAATCTAAGTAGGAAACAGGATCATCAAAATAAAAGAACACTGCTAGTGGTCATTTACACTGAACTTGATTGAAATAAAACTAATCAACAACATCAGTAAGGATACACAGTCCATAGAACAAGAAGGCCCCTTACTTGTGCCTTTACTCTATTTAAAGTCCTTTTTAGTTATTGCATTATGATTGATCGTAGTTTAAGCTGCATTGCACCAGAACCGCGCGTGACCCCAACTCTCACCTTGACAAAATCAATCATTTATATTTTAACAACCCCCTCCAACACACACTTCACTCCATCGCTGACCTTCGTCACATTACCTCCGACAGTCCTCTCCTCTGCTGAAGAGATGAGGAAATCACGATGCACTTCTCGTGCCTCTTCTCCATCCGTCTGATGTCTGCCTTTGATACCACGTAGATCCACATCAAAAAGAAAATAACAGGCGCCATGTTCATTTCACGTCCGTCAAAATTCTCCTTTTTGGTAATTTCGGCAGCCGCAGATGCTTCTGCAGCTCCTTATTTGTTGTGTGTTTTTCGGTCAGAGGTGGTGTTAAATTACCCGCAATCTTAGAATAATGGCACGGAAACACACGGAGGCATAATTCTGCCCTCGTTAAAACCGGTGAGCAGAAACCTGGTGCGGTTTGGTTGCAACAGCGAAGAAGAAGCCGAGCTTTTGACAAATCCCGCCGTCAACTGACTCTGGATCTGTTGTTGCTGCAGCACCGGTCGGGTTGGGACTTTGAGTCAGATCGCGTCAAAGTCACTTCAGAGCGTAGTTTGTTTGATCTTGTTTCATTTGCCAGTAAATATCTGTTGCTTATTAAAATGCAAATTTCTCCCACTTCCCACATCCTGATTTATTTGCCCTGAGAGACGATGACCTTCCTGTAACTGTATCGTCAACTCAATTTGAATGCAAAATGTTTGCACACTATATTTTATACTGTGATGCATCCGAAGCAAAAATTGAAAATGATTCACGTGCAGATTTGAGTTTCCTCGGTCTTTGAGAGATTAAATCAGCTCCTTTTTTTTTTTAAACGTCCTGTTAAAAAAAAAAAAGGATTCTACAGTTAAACTCAGTTTACAGTTAATGCATGAAGGTTTGGCCGCAGAAATAAAAAATAAATGTATTTTAATTACACTCGCCAAGCAGAACTTTGGAGTTTGGAGTTTTGGGGACGGACTTTGACTGACGGGTTTTTAACTTTTTTGTAAATATCATAATCATAATTCAGCCGATGAAACGAAGCGATAACCATCGTGATTCCATCACCGCCTGCGTACTTCCAGCATTGTGTCGGTTGACTAAACGATCATTTAAGACCTTCAAACAATGAGGTTTTTCAATACTTACTAATCTTCTTGTGTCTAAAGCCACATGGAAGGAAATGCGATATTGCAAATTTAAACACGTCAAAGCTTGTTTTGTATGGTTGTAATCAACTGTTTGCCTCCTCTGGCTCTGATCTGTGTGCTTGTTTCCGTCCGACAGATCGTGGCCTTAAGGGAACAAAATGCTCACATTCAGAGGAAAGTGGCGTCTGGGGACGGAGGAGAGGACTTGCTGGACGGCAGTGAAGCTCAGCAGAAGGTCCATGGCAAGGTGAGCCTCTTCGGTGGTTAAACGGAAATGTACTTTTGTTTTAACTTCCTGGTTCTGCCACAGAGGATGCAACAAGAAGATGTCAACATGAACAGCACAACACAAACCTCGTGGTCCTGATCTCCCAACTGTTTCTTTCTAAACAAAAACGAGCCATTGATGAGTGAAAAAAGCAATCATTCGAAAATGTGTACGAACCACAATCTAATGTAAAACAAGCAGAAGAAAAGACACTTAATATTTCATGAACGAGTGAAATCTGCCTATGCAGTTTTGAGGTTCATATTAAAAAATTGTGAGCATCCAAAAGATGTTTGAAACTAGATGATGTTCTATTTGGTGTTTCTTGAAGTAGAAATACAATGAAGTAGAAATACAATTTATCTTTTAAGGGAAAATCTCAGCTGCCATTTGTCGTCTTTAAATGCCTGTATAAATCCCTGTTTTGTGCTATTTCACAAATAATTCCTGCACAATGAGTTTCTCGCTGGTGTTTTAATTGCGTAACGCTATTAAAGACATTTTTAGGTTCGCACACATTTCAGTCTGCTGTTGTTCTGATGGTTGGGGGGGGGAAGGATTGACAACCCTGCAAAAACTTGTATTCCTGGCAGCACAACCCCCTCCGGTTGACTGGAATCAGCTCCTGCAGCGCACATTGAGCCATCGAGCTCTCAAACCTGTAGACCTGCAGCGGCCTGATAACCAGCTAATGCAGTCTGACACCTGATTTTATATTTCATTCAGTCAACATCTGTGGTTCGGTCGTATCGCCCGTCGACCCCCAGGGAACAGAGGCGCTCTACACCTGGTTTAGTTTTTAATCGAGATATGAAAATAAATCTGGGAAGAGATGGAAAGGCTGATAAAAAAACAACAGCAAATTTGAGGCAGTAAAGTGGGCAACGTTGCTACAGTGTTTCCTTCATTCACGCCAGGTTGTTGCAGAATGGAGGAAAACATGCACGTAAAAATGTCTCCATTTTGAATGCATTGTTAATCTTGCATCATGTACTCCTATCTTCAATGTTGGTGGAAAAACCAATATGTCTGTAAATGTATTAAATCACTGCTGAGAGAACCAGGGACAAAATGTACAAAACCAAGCCTAATAGAAAAAGGTGAATATTAAGACGTATCTGCTAATTCAGATGCAAAACCGCTCGTACAAAGAGCGGGAAGCCCTTTTCAAACAGGTGTGTGAGCTCGATAACGGCTGCATAATGCATCTCCTGTGGGACGTTTGGCTTCCTTAAAGTTGGACCCCTTTTTTTTTTTTCATTTTACGAGAGCGGCCCGGCGCCGCCGTTAAAATCAGTCGGCGTGATTTAGTGCGCCTTGTTCCGCTGCTCCGCTGAACCATTGATCCCAGGCAGCGGGCGCAGAGGCCCGATTAGGTTTGTCCTCGCGGACGCATGGCCGAGGACGGGCGGAGACGGGGGGACGGAGAACAAAGACATCACTTTTCCACTTGCACCTGATTTACAGTAATTACATTTGAATAAAAAAAAGACAGTGTGTCGCGTGAAAGCAGCGTGTTGTTTAGCCGCGATAATAAAGTTGTTCACTGACGCGTTAGACCCCTGCTCATGTTACCTCCCCCCCACCTTATTAATCCGCCTCGTGCGGGGACAGTGAAGTGTCAAAGCAATTTTCCAAGCGAGAAGAGTTTGGAGTGATTCTCAGTCGCTCTTCTTTGTCGCCATCCGAAATCAAAATGGGGGAGGCGAAGCGTCGAGCTCCTGAACTTGAATTTATTAAAGTGCTAACGTGTGTAACTCTCCAAAGAAGAAATGCCATCTGAAGTGGCAGTGACACTGATTTCTCAAGACCCACTTTAGCGCACCACAGAAAAGGGGAAATGAGAAATTTGGGTCCATAATGTTCCTATTTTGCTGCATTTTGAAGTCAAACTTCGGGTGTTCAGCAAAGGATGTTCTGAAATTCCATTGGTTGAAACATGTTGTGGTGCGCCATTAACCCCTCTCTCCCAGCGTCTGTCCAACGGCTCCCTGGAGTCGGCCGACGAGGCGAGCCAGGTGGTGGAGCTGCAGGACCTGCTGGAGAAGCAGAACTACGAGCTGGCCCAGATGAAGGAGCGCATGTCCTCCCTCTCCTCCCGCGTCTCCGAGGTGGAGCAGGAGCTGGAGACGGCCCGCAAGGACCTCATCAAGTCGGAGGAGATGAACAACAAGTACCAGAGGGACATTAAAGAGGTTACCGAGGACACGCTCGCACACTGGGGGGACACACGCGCGTTGGAAAGGGGCTGACGGTGACATCAAAGAGAGCCTCCAGTGGTTATAAAAAGCTTTTATTAGCATAAACTCTACACACTTTATCACCACACATTTCTCACACACACACACACACACACACACACACGGGGAAGTCCATTTAAAGGCCCGCCACGTCTATTAAAGCACAAGCGATAAAAATCAAAAATAGATTATACAGCATTTATATTTTACAACTACAGGGTCACTAATATGCTGCATGATAATGTGATTAAAAGTTACTATAAGCGGTCATTGTTTATAGTCTTTTTTTTTTCTTTTAGCATTTATTATTTAAAGCAAACAAAAGCCACATAATTACATTGTAATGTGTTATAAAATATTCTAATTGTATACTCCTATTAAACTCATAATACACAACAAGTATTTATAACCTCATTATAAAATGATCATTATCATGAAGCAATATGAATATGCATGATTGCTGGTAACTAGAATCGGTGCTATGAGCAGATTACCATAAGAGAGTCACTGTCGTGGATTAACATGACTTTACATTAATCACACGCAAACAAGCCCTACAGATACGACAGAAAAACAAACGTCGGCCTCCTTAAAAACTCCGTTTCCAAGCGTCGACGTGTAAAAAGCTCTGAGAAATCAGCCTGATTCACGGCAATCAAGGATCCCAATCATAAGCCAATTCAGCACATGTCTGCTGAGGTGGACTGGATATGAATATAAGGACCCCCCCAACCCCCCACCCCACCGTGACTCCCGGCTGAAATTGCTATTGATTGCTAAGGACGCAGGCGCAGGCGGTGATTATGGCCTGTGGCAAACACGGATCTATGGGACCCGCCCTCCGTTATCACCCGGCTCTGCCTCCTCTGAGAGCGGCGCATTCAGCCGACTTTTTGTGCTTGCTTGAGTTTGCAGCTGCAGGAAATGAGCTCGCGGGGATAAAAGTTGGGGGGGGGGGGGGGGGCGCTGTGTGTTTACATCGTACCCTGGTCCTGTCTTAAATGCAGCTTATAACAACAGCTTTATTGCAAACTTGTGTTGCTGTTACATTTGTATATAACATGTTATAGCAAAATTCTGCAGCATTCCTAGGTCAGCTTTTTGTGCGTCCCTACAAGGGACCAAACCAAACTCAAGTTTTAGATAAAACCCTCTTCAAAATACTCCCCCGATCCCCCCCCCACCCCGTGTATATTTTCGGTGGTGCTCTGATTGCTCTGACTATGTGGGTCTGCTTGCAGGCCATGTGTCAGAAAGAGGACATGGAGGAGCGGATCGTAACCTTGGAGAAGCGCTACCTGAGCGCCCAGCGCGAGTCCACCTCGGTGCACGACATCAACGACAAGCTGGAGAACGAGTTGGCCAACAAGGAGGCGTTCCTCCGACAGGTCGGTATGACGCGAGTGTCCCAGGTATCCAGGTGTCGGGCGAGTGAGTCTCACCTTGGAAAACGGATCTTCTCTTTCTTTTTATTTTTCTCAAATGGAGCGTCCAGGTGCTGAAGTGGAACTTTCACAGATGTTTTGGGGATTCAGACGGTAATTGAAGGTGCAGCTGGTCGTGTTAGACGGAAAACCTCTTGACATTGTGTCAAATGAGGTCATTTTAAATTACCGCCAGAAAAAAAAGGGATTTTTTAATTGACTTTTCCTAAATGTTTACCTTCAGCAGAAGCACGCAGCCGAAAGTCATCTTCATCACTTATGCGACGCTGTACGATACGACAGGGCAACGGTGCAAATGTATTCTCCTTCTGACGATTCTTCACAGTCAATTAGGAAAATGTCTCGGCCGTAGAAGAAGAAGTGACATTTTTTGTGTGCGCGGGCTGCTCTCCGGAGGGTTAGACAGAATGTCACACTAACACGAGCAGAAGTAATCCTCAGCGCACACTGACACCACCAGACACACAAGCGTCCTCTGGCTTTGCTGTCAAGAGAGTTGCTCAGGGCGGAAAAGCCATTTAAGCTAAGCTAAGCTAACCGGTGGGCTGACTGACATTAGAATTGGCACCAATGTGCACGTTGAGAAAGCGCATTCACAAATTAAATTTACTTAATTTAATTAATTTACAAATTAAAGGCTGTTTTCAAAATATGAGCACCAAGTTGGGTGAGGGAGCACAAAACGAATGCTCTCACGGTACGCACAGAAATAACCTCCCAAGCCTTCGGGTTTAAGCTCCCGCCGCCGCACACAAACACTTCTCCGGCAGTGTGGTGAGTTTACTCGTCGTGGTGCCAGAAGCTGAACCCGGGCTGATCGGGCTGCCGATGTTTGAAGACGAGTTCTCCCGGGGGGAGGGAGGGGAGGGTGCGAAGGCTCGGCCTTCCTTTCAGGAGCGATGGAGGGGATGAGGGAAGAAAAGAAGAAAGCTGGATGGAAGGGGCAAAAAAACACACACCGCCGTGCTTCCCGAGCGTCGTCTCACACACCGCTGGGCGTGTAAATTATCAACGCAACGCATCCGCGGCCCCCTCCAGTCTAACTACTGCTTGTTGAGCTGCCAGGCCCGACGCTTCGGGGGGGGGGGCGAGCATCTGTCGCCGCCGGCGACGGCTTCCAAGACAGCCCCGAAAGAAAGGGAATTAACAGTGATCAGAGCCCGGAGGAAGGCGGGGAGAGACGTGTTAACACGCGACAAGTCGCCGCTGAATGCTGGGTTGGATTTGTGCCGTTGTCATGTATCTGAATGTGAGGTATCTGCCTCTCTAACTCTGCGTGGTGCTATTTTCAAGCAGGGTTGAGGCGCTGCCAGGGACTTCCTATTTAAGATATGTGTAATTCTATTTTCTGCCAGGCGATGATGCTCTGCTGACATCAAAATGACTAAATAAACAGTGGACGGAGCTCAGAGGATGGAGAATAACTGTGTAGAAATAATGACTTGAATATAGGCATTAATATTAAATTGAGACTGCTTCGAAGCACGTTTAAAAGCTTTAACCACTTTTTATAGGAGAACTCCTCAATCTTCTGAGCCTCTAGCGGGCCAACGTCCTCGATCTTCTCGCTGTTTGTGTCGCACAGATGGAGGAGAAGAACAGGCAGCTGCAGGAGAGGCTGGAGCTCGCGGAGCAGAAGCTCCAGCAGACCATGAGGAAAGCGGAGACGCTTCCGGAGGTGGAGGCCGAACTGGCCCAGAGGATAGCGGCGCTCACCAAGGTATCAACGCGCGGTGTCACGCGCTCACACGGGTGTCCACATGTTGTTCATTCTGTCCTGGGGTGGCCTCTTTCTCCATCCCTCACGCTTCGAAGCGCTATAGACGTCCGCCTTTTGATTTCGCTGCGGCGGCGTTTCCCTTTGTTCGCCCTCCGAGGGTGTCAAACACGGCCCTCATCGGGGCCCCCCCTTTTTTTTTTTTTCCCCCCCGCTTTGTGTCCCGTCTGCGCTGCGGTCCATCTGTAGGCGGAGGAGCGCCACGGGAGCATCGAGGAGCGAATGAGGCACTTGGAATGCCAGCTGGAGGAGAAGAACCAGGAGCTGCTGCGGGTGAGTCACCGCGGAGGCGTCGTGCCAGGCGGCGCTAAAAAAAAGGCGGCCGCTCCTCAATGAGCACGACAGCTTGAGGCGATGAGACGTTGTCCGATTCATCAGCAGTGACTCTGGACCAAATCAATGTTTCCAATGGAGATAGTAGAGATAGTAGGTACCCGGTTTAGGAGAGAAGAGCGTATGAAATGTAATTACATCCGTAGGAAGTAGGTTAGATGTGTATAGCCAGCAGGGTGCTGACCTTTAACCTTGAATTTCATCATTGCAAAACTTGCAGAAAGTTGAGCTTTATATTTCAACAGCACTTAGAACAACATTTTTAATTGCAAAATCCATCCAAAGAGTAGACGGTCCATAAATGATTTATTCTATTCTACAGAATTATGTAGATGAAGAAGAATCAAGAATGAAAAGAAAATCAATCATATATCTTATTGTTGTGGACATCCGCCCCCCCCCAGGCTCGACAAAGAGAGAAGATGAACGAGGAGCACAACAAGCGCCTCTCGGACACGGTGGACCGACTCCTCACGGAGTCCAACGAGCGTCTCCAGCTCCACCTGAAGGAGAGGATGGCGGCTCTGGAAGAGAAGGTAAAAGCTGCCGCGAGGAACATCAGCAGCTGGATCTTCTCATCCACTGACTCCTTTCTTTATTCTCTTTGCAGAATTTGTTAATCCAAGACTCTGAAGGTTACAGAAAACAGTACGAAGATTCAATACATGAAAAAGTAGGTGGCAGGAATCAATAAGTGACGACCTCGTCTTTTCCTTTAATCTCCTGCTCTTTTCACGAGGTTTGCTGGGAAATATCCACAGTAGTTTTTGGCAGTCAGTGCGACATCTGTGCGATTGGCGCTCCTGTCATAACATCCTGTCAAATTGCGGTTTTCCTCCAGACACATCTGGCAGAGGAGATCGACAAGCTGAGATCAGAGCTGGACCAATTCAGATTGAGGGCAGGATCCCTCACAGAACCCACCCTGTCCCGGTACGATGGCGCTGTGCTTCTGTGCGTGTGTGTGTTTGTCTCAAGTGACCTTTGAACTTCTTGTTATGAACCGTGACCAGTCAGTATTTATTTTTTTTTTTTAAAGTGACGTTTAAAGTCTGGTGCTTTTAAGAAATGGGTCCAAACCAAAGTTAGATTCGGTTCACTGGAGTTTGGGAGCAGACAATCAAGAAGCTGCATGAAACCCGGACGGGTCTGATGCCAATTACACGTCAGTATTTGGGTTCAGACTCAAGAACAGAAGGAACACTTTAGGTTTTATAGATTCCTCACTTAGCTGCAGTGAAGGAAGCGTCTCTATTACTAGTTTATTCAACTGGATCAGAAATACTTAGTACTTGGTACTGGGCTTAATAAGCGCTCAGTAGCAGTGCTGTTATTTCATCCCTCGCAGAGGAAACAATCCGCTCGGCCACTATTGTTAGAAACACTACTATTACTGAAGTCTATTCTTGGGTGTTTTCTGGCCTCCTTTCAATGCTGCAGGAAGTTCTGACATGTAGCTCTGTAGCAGCCTTAATCTCCTCCATGGACAAACTATTTGCAGCCACAGAGGCGTGCATACCTGGACGCTGGTCCTTCAAGAAGTACACATAACACCACAACATTGTGACTATTAGGTACGCTGGAGGTACCCAAACACCAGATTGGACTGGTCTACCATCTGCTCTCCTGTCGAACACATATCCAATGCACACACAGTATATAAGTGCAAAACAAGTCCACATACAGCATCATTATGGTTCATTTTATTACGCTGAATGTTTGTGATCTACTTCACAGCCCAGGCAAAGTATTTGTACATGTGAGCGTAACTCAAGATGCAGCATTACTCTTTACAACATTACAATTGTTCCTCAGGTCTCATCTGGACACGTCGGCCGAGCTCCGATTCTCGTTGGGATCTCTGGCCGAAACCCAGTCGGACCACTACCGCTCGGCCAAGGTCATCCGGCGCCCGCGGAGAGGTCGAATGGGTCTGCGTGAAACCAAGGTGAGCCACGGGCTCTGATTCATTCAAATATTTGAACTGTATTAAATGTGAAGTTCGATAATGGTCCGCCGCCCGTCTTGGCGTGCAGGCCAAGTCGCTGGGGGAGCACGAGTGGCGCTCACAGCAGCTGGGCGTCCTGGGAGGACACCACTTCGAAAGCGACACGGAGATGTCCGACATCGACGACGACGACAGGGAGACGTTGTTCAGCTCCATGGACCTGCTGTCGCCCGGCGGCCACTCGGACGCTCAAACTCTGGCCATGATGCTGCAGGAGCAGCTGGACGCCATCAACAAGGAGATCCGGTACCTTCCTTTACTCATCGTGCTGTTAATCCATTTTAATTTGAATTAAATTAGCATATGTTTTTGAAAGTCACATCAGGGAAAGCTTTACTTTTTTTAATTGATATTTATATGTTGGCTTAAGCCCATTTTACATGCAGTTCTTATTGCTCTTTAGGAGTTTCATTTTGAAGTTAAAATATCCTAAAATATTGCTAAATAACTTACCTCTGATTTAATTGTCATCACGCTACTCACAGTAGTATTGAGTTGTCTTTCTAGCACATCTGCAGACCGTCTACGAGCCGAGCACTTTTCTCTCATGCACTGAATGTTGCAGGAAACAGGATCTGCGTCCCGCTTGTTGATGCTGCAATTATCCGGTGCCGATAAGTATTCGTAACCCCCGCGCGAGCAGCTCTGTGTGGCTTCTGGTCTCTGCTCATTTACATCCCCGTCAATAGACGCAGTGTCGCATTTCTTTCAGGGAGCGCTCACTTAAAATCTGATGGCGGATAGAGATCATGAATGCAAAGAGTCGAGCGGTCGGCTAATTACAAAGTTAAACCCGGCGTACGGCCGCCATTTGTGCTCTCACTCACTTTGGCCTTTAATTAGTTTGCTTTGTATTTAATGGGATTTATTAGGAAAATCTCCAGAAATCCTCCTCCAAAGACTCAACTCTGTTGGAGGGATGCTGATAAAACGAGTGCATCTTTTTCCGTCAAGCTGCACGTGATGCTCTTAATTGCCAAATTTGCCGAAACTCACCGCTGACTTCCCCTCTCCCAAGGCTCATCCAGGAGGAGAAGGAGTCGACGGAGCTGCGCGCGGAGGAGATCGAGAACCGCGTGGCCAGCGTCAGCCTCGAGGGCCTCAACCTGGCTCGAATGCACCACCACGGAGCCTCCATCACCGCCTCGGCCACCGCCTCCTCCTTGGCCTCCTCCTCCCCGCCCAGCGGGCACTCCACCCCCAAACTGGACCCCCGAAGCCCGGCCCGCGACATGGAGCGCATGGGGGTCATGACGCTGGTGAGTCGGTAGAAGACACACGTCTTCGCACAGAACGCGCTGTTAAAAATAGATGCTAACATCTGTCTCGGGGAGGTTTCTTGCACCGTCCCAAAAGCATTTAATCATTTTAAGGCCGTGAAAAAAAAAATCTTCTCATTTATTCTACTTTCACAAATAGTAGTTTAATAGTGAAATCTTCAAACGTACAAAAAGGTCCTCCTCGGGCATTAACACGTAAAGTGCAGAAGATTTTCCTTCCGCATTAAATATTCAGCGTTGTGATGGTTTTTGTAACAATGGGACGCGGTATAAATATGTATTATTTCACCGGGTGGAGTCCGAGGCGGCGCACTGATGAACGAATGATGACTTCTGGTGTGAAATGCGTCGTGTTTTTTTGATGATTGTTTGTGATGTTCAGTGCTGTGATTGACAGCCGGAAATGTCTCTCGGGCCAAAAGGGATTAGACGTCCTCCCATCACACAGCAGCATTTTATTTCATTTTTTAGGAAAAAGCTCTGGGAATTTTCAGGAAGGACAGATTTCATTTCAGAGGTCTTACCACTTCGATGAATGGAGAAATGAATGTCCGCAGGGCAGCTTAAGCTTCATCGTGCAAATAATCCCCTGTAGTCCACCAGAACCTCGTGTCCTTCACATAGAGGCTGTGATTGCATTGATCAGTGACACCCTCCCCTGTGACTTGATGATCATCTAGCGGTGTGTAGCAGGAATGGTCTTTCTTTCATCACCACAATGGGGACGAGTGTCTTTCCTGCTTCAGCCGTTTCTTTTCTCTGCCCAACAGCCCAGTGATCTGAGGAAGCACAGGAGGAAGGTACGCGCTTCAGCGACACAGAGACGCAAAGATCCACGGGCGTCCGAGGGTCTCGTTCAACGCCCCCCCTTTCTTTTTTCTGCCCTTCGTTCCCGCAGATAGCGGCGGTGGACGAGGACGGGCGCGAGGACAAGGCCACCATCAAGTGCGAGACGTCGCCCCCGGCGACGCCGCGCAGCGTGCGGATGACGCACACGCTGCCCGCCTCCTCGCACAACGACGCGCGAGGGTAGGGCCCCCCCGGCCGGCTCCTCGGGGACGAGCGGCGCGCTTCCCTCGCACGTGGTCTCTGAAAGTGGCTTGTGTCCTCAGGGTGGGGTCGTCTCTGGAGGCCGAGGCCAGCGCCCTGAGCAGCGTGGCGAGCAGCCAGGACTCGCTCCACAAGCAGCCGAAGAAGAAGGGCATCAAGTCCTCCATCGGGCGGCTTTTTGGCAAGAAGGAGAAGGGCAGGATGGCACATCTGGCACACAGACACGTCATGTTAGATCCACAAGGTGGGCGCCGGAGACGGGTTTGACTTAACACCTGGTTTGCATGGTTTACATTTACTTAAACCAACAAAAAAAAAAACGGGGACATGACCTGAACAATCAGCTCTGTATTGTATAAACGCCGTGCCGATGCAAGTGTGTGCTACACTCATCTGCACAAACAGCCTCCTCCATCAAACTGAATGCAACATATTTGCAATGTCAGTTGTAAATGATACCTGGTCAATTATACTTCATTTTGAATTTTAAAATCAATGTTTTAACGGCTTTGACCAACAGAGCAAAGCAGCTCAGCAATTGCATCACAGATGTGTTCAAATTAAAATATTTGATTAATATCATGAAATCACAAAATGATGTTATGTTATCACAATTTAATTAATATAATCAGCACCCTTTGTAAGACTACTCGGGTCTAATTCATATATTTATATCTTTTATTGTCATATTACGTTTTATTTATTTACTATCATGCATTCCCTCATAAGCACATTCCTCCCCTCCTCTCAGCGACCATGATGGACCCCGACATGGCGGGCCAGGACATGGGGGTCGGCAAGCTGGGAACTCAGGCCGAGAAGGACCGCAGGTTGAAAAAGAAGTAAGCTTCGTCCAAAAGAACCAGCACCAAAAGCCCAAACAGTCCCTCGTAGCACAGCCTGCATTTAACACGTCGGTGCGGACAAATGGCCTCGCTGAGGTCGTTGTTTGTAGAGGAGATTGTGTGTGGAAGTCTTCCAGCGTTAACAGTAAATAGTCCAACCGGACCGCCCGTGTTTTACCGAGCGCCCTCTATGAAAGCACCGTAACGCAACGCCGCAAATCCAATCTTTCAGTATGTGCGTGTGTTTGCGTGGGACTGTGTGCATTTGCCGTGACCCGGTGCCAAATGATGAATGTCGTTTCCTCAAAGTGCACACGGAGTCGTCACGACCAATAACTTTGCCCCGTCCCCGTGTAGTCGATAGAGAGTGCCGACAAACGTGTTGTTTTTCTTCCACTGCACTGACTCCTCCATAGCGGCGTCCGGGATCTAAGGCCGCGCCTCCACCAGCACCTTGCATCTTGGCGCCCTCCTCCGCACCGCATGCCATTCTGAGCTGCCTGCACTGTTTCCATTTCAGCATCTTGATCGATCGATACCGCCGTGGTCCTCGTCGTCGTCGTCCTCGTTGTTGTTGTTGTTGTCCTCCCCCTCTGCTTCTTCTTGCTTTCCTCAAGAGGTAACGACGTGTACCTGAATGCATCTGGGCATCTGAATGTGAGGCCATGGAGGGGGTCTTGCCGTGTTTCAGTGCATTTCTCATTTCCTGCACGAGACGTGGTCGGGACTGCACTGTAGAAGATGACGTTTATTTTTGTGTTTGACTGGTCCACAGATGCTCCTATAAACGAGCGTGTGTGTGTGTGTGTAAGTGCATATGAAGGTCATTAACATTTGTGTACTTTTGTCTCCCCGTCGCTCTCTCCTCTTCGCTCTCTGGTTCTCTCCTCTCTTACCCTCCCTCTCCCCTCTCATCATCCTCTGACTCTAACAAAGCGGGTAAGTTGTGAGGACGTAAAAACTGACCTGCCGGATGTGACCGTTGTCTCAGCCATTTCGCCCTGTCTGCCATCTCTCCCGTCTGTCCGCCATGCGTCCCCCTCCTGCCCGGGAAGGCCGGTGCCCAACGGCCGCCGTCTCTCATCCGCCTACGTGTGTCTTCTTCTCTCTATCCTCCATGGCTGTTAACGACGCCACTGCGCGCTTTCTTTCTTTTGATTTCATTTACCATCCGAAGACGTTTCCCCCCCCCCCCCCCCCTTCTTACAGTTGAATTAGCAGGTGCATCCCTGGTGCCGGACAGAGAATGCGCCGCCGCTAAAACTGGGGGCCAATTTTGCAAACCTGGAATGTCTTCCTCTCCTTATATGTGTCTCTATATCTATCTGTGTGGAATAACCAGCCGTGACGCCTGGTTATGGGAAATGTTCTTTATGTTTTGTCGTAACTGTTTCCTTACTTCCCTTTCCCAGCTATGTTCAGGGGCTGCACTCCTCCATGCATTAGACCTGACCTGAACATAACATAACAACATGAGCTATCGCCTCATGTGCTGGATAGATGAGACTGTGATTGTAACCTGGTCCCCCCCCTCCCTCCCTTTGTACCATGTGTGCTTTGCTCCAGTGCCCTTTCGCTGTACTGAGGCCTTCAAGGAGTCCTACATGTCTACACGTCTGTTAATAAGCAAAACTCTTTCCATTCGTCAAATTTTTTTGACAACACCCTCAGGGAGAGCGTTGTTTCTAGTGTGTGTGTGTGTGTGTGTGTGTGTCTCGGTTTTTCCAAAACGCCATCAACAAGGAGTCTCCGGGCGAGAACAATCTCTCTCAGCAGAATGAACTGGGATCAGTGGGGCGATTCTGCTTTGATGGGCGACGTATTAAAAAATCTGACGATATCTAGAGTTACATGTGAGAAAATAATCCTGTGCACATCAGAGTTGTGTGTTATATCAATAACATATCAACCTTTTTGACGATCCCTTTACAGTTCTTCCAATGTGTTATTTGATATAAGTGTGAGTGTGTGTGTGTGTGTGTGTGGTGGCAGAAGGACGCGGTTCCTAGTCTCTAAACACTGCAGGTGTGCGATGAGGAGGATGGATGTCGTGAGTTCAGGAACACAAAGCCTGTGTGTTGCAGTGTGTGTTTCCGCTCTCTGGCAGCACAGAGATGAACGATAAAACACTCGCAGATAAAAAAAACAACAAAAGTGCTGTAGTACTCTCCTCTCATGTGTTATACACACACACACAATCCTGTTCTCACACACACTCTGGGGATTGGTGAAAGCAGTGAGCATGTGGAGGAGCTTATCGCGGCGTTGCGTCGGAGTTTAGAAACGGCGTGCGTGCGTTCACCAAAGGTCTCCTCTGTCCCGCCCCTCAGACACGAGCTGCTGGAGGAGGCCAGGAGGAAGGGCCTACCTTTCGCCCAATGGGACGGTCCGACGGTCGTAGCCTGGCTGGAGGTAAGACGTCCCCGTGGTGTTTGGAGACGCCTTGTTCGTCCCACCCAGCCGAGCTCAATGCTCCTTTCCTCTGCTCCTTTCCCCCCCCACCCGGGGCGAAGCTGTGGCTGGGAATGCCGGCCTGGTACGTGGCGGCGTGCCGCGCCAACGTGAAGAGCGGCGCCATCATGTCGGCCCTCTCCGACACCGAGATCCAGCGGGAGATCGGTATCAGCAACCCTCTGCACCGCCTCAAACTACGCCTGGCCATCCAGGAGATGGTCTCCCTCACCAGCCCCTCGGCGCCGCCCACCTCCAGAACCGTGAGTTGTGCACGGCGCGTGTGAGCATTGGTAGAGCTGATCGAGAGGAAGGGGGAAGCCATTTGTGAGCACCGACTGTTTGTGTAGTGGAATCGACTTAAGTTTGTGTTCTGAGGCAGCACGTCTCTGCACGCCGCGGCCATTGGTCGTGAGCTCTTTGTCCGTCTTGTCCCATTGGAAAATATCATCAGTGGTGCGCTTTCGTTTTACGCTCTCCCACCTGCTCCTCCTTTTCCCCACCTCCTTCCCGACATCCACTCATGCAACTTTCATTACCCAGCATGCAACCCCCCGCCCCCCTCCCCGATTAATCCAGGACCCCCCCCCCCCCCCCCCTTTAAAGAATGCGGTTCCATCGTTGGTCCTGTGCCTCGCTGTGAACGACCGTGGCACAGAATAAAGGGTCAATTCACACAAATCACTAAGGAGTTAGTTGAGATTTCTGCATCCACACCTTTAAAATAAGGTGCCCAGTTTTGATTGGAACCCCATTGAACTCGCCATTGACCTCACGTCCTCTCTGCGGTTTGACAGAACTGACCCTTTACTGGTACAATATACACGTGTTTTTTTCAAAGGTACTTTGGTCGTCTGTGTTGTGCAGCTGTGTGTTATTTGTGCGTGTACCGCCTACACCGGGACGTTCTGCACCGTGTCCGGTTTTTTGTCCTCTCTGTGTGCCCTTTGACCCCCCCGCCCCCCCCCCCCCCCCCTCTGGCGGGTTTCGGGGGGGCCAGTTCATGATCTGACATGTGATGCTATAACACTATTGGCTTACAGTGGTGCTGCTCTTCTTCTTTAACACTGCTTGCCCCTCCTACCGGACGCGTACTACCAACCCTGCTGCCGCCGCCGCCGCTGCTGCTGCTGCTCTGTCTCTCGGGCTCTGCCCCACCCCTCCCCCCACACCCCCACCCGTAGCCGTCGGGCAATGTGTGGCTGACCCATGAGGAGATGGAGACCATGGCAGCCCCTTCCAAAACGGTCAGTGCCCTTGTGTCCTTTGCGTCTGGGTGTGAGAGCGGATATCGGAGGGGGGTGAATGAGGAGAAGGTGCTCTGCAGTCTGGCTGGTCGGTTCATTCCCATCGTAGCTCGGGGTTTTTTCTTCCAGTAGCACCGCCCAAAACTCTCTAGTCTAGAGGTTATCAAGCAGCTTCTGCATGTCTCAACATCTGGCGTGTCTGCCAAGATGCAGCATCTGGATCGATAGAGATGTGATGTGTGGTGGGATTAACTTCCACGTCGTTGGTCAGGCCGCTTTTAAGGTGCGGGGGCGAGTGTTTGTGGTCACGAAGCGGATTTCTCATCTCATGTGTCTTAGGAACGAAGGTACTCAATAAAGGTTCATCTTCTCTCTTTTCCTTCTTTCGATCAGAAGTCCGACTCCGAGGAGGGCAGCTGGGCGCAGGTAGGAAACCCCCTGCTGTCCCGTCTTCCTTTTGTCGATGACATACAGCCAACATTCACACGTAAAAGCCTCAGTTGCTCCTGTGAGGTTCTGAATGCTCAATCGTCCCGTCTTTTCCACCAGACCCTAGCTTATGGCGACATGAACCACGAGTGGATAGGGAACGAGTGGCTGCCCAGTCTAGGACTACCTCAGTACCGCAGCTACTTCATGGAGTGCCTGGTGGACGCGCGCATGCTGGACCACCTCACCAAGAAGGACCTGAGGGTGCACCTCAAAATGGTGGACAGCTTTCACAGGTACCGGACTTCTTTTACCCGCGTCACCGGTGAAGGGAATGTCTTTTGTGTCACATGACAACATGCACGTATGCTTTTTTTTTCCCCCAACACCAGAACAAGTTTACAGTACGGGATCATGGGTCTGAAGAAGCTCAACTACGACAGGAAGGAGCTGGAGAGACGCAGAGAGCACAGCCAGCACGAGATGAGAGGCAAGTGCACCGGACGCCAACCAGAGCACAGCGAGCAACGCTGTCAAATGAATGAAAACGGGACGAAGGTCTTAAGGCGGGACTTCTGTCGGTGTGTGCGCGCAGACGTTCTGGTGTGGAGTAATGAGCGGGTCATCCGCTGGGTGCAGAGCATCGGCCTGAGGGACTACGCCAACATCCTGCTGGAGAGCGGCGTGCACGGGGCTCTGGTCGCCTTGGACGACAACTTTGACTACAGCAGCCTGGCGCTGCTCCTCCAGATCCCCAACCAAAACACTCAGGTAGCGGTCCAGGCGCCTTTCAAACGGAAAAAGCCGGCCCGGGTCAGAACAGGCAGATTTGCCAGCTGTCACTCTGGCAGGTCGTCCTGTGCGTCCCTCGCCCCGTCTATAAAAGTAAAAATGGATACGCGAGTGACGCAAGGCGTCGCGCTGCCGCTCTGCTAAAAATAGCCGCCTTTGTGGAAATCGTGTTTTTCTTTTGTTTGTCTTTTTTTTCCTCCTTCAGGCACGTCAGATTCTGGAGCGAGAGTACAACAACATGCTGGCGCTGGGCACCGACAGGAGGCTGGACGAGGTGAGATCCTCTATTATCCAGCGTCGATGTGGTGACACACAAAGCTCAGACCCGTGACAATAACACACTCTTACGCGACCCATTTATATTCAGGATTGTTACAGTTAATTAGCTCACATAGTCAAGTCGGAGATAACTTTCAAAGATCTTTAATTGTGGTTAAATGACGCTGTGGAAGCATAAACTGTGTATTTAATTTTCCCATACCGGGGAGAATTAAATGCACGAGGCATCTTTCCGTGGTTGGAAAGTCTCCGCAAACCGTTTTTATATCAATGCTTGGATAACGTTTTCCATCAGTGCGACGAGAAAGACTTCCGGGGGCCGTCGTGGAGGAGGCAGTTCCCGCCTCGGGACGTTCACGGTATAAGTATGATGCCCGGCTCAGCCGAGACGCTCCCCGCCGGATTCCGCCTCACCACCACGTCGGGCCACTCCCGCAGGTTGCCCCCCGAGGGTGAGTCCCCCCCCCCCCATCCGCCGCTCATCCACCGGTTCTTATTTCTTTCCGTGGCTCTCAACAGGGGAGGGGGGGAGGGGGGGGGGGGGGGCACAAAAGTTGGACCCCAGCCTTGTCGCCGCCCCCCTTTTGCCGTGTTGTGTGACCATGTCTCTTGTTCTCTCCGCCGTCCTCAGTCCTCTATGAGGCGCTGGACGACAGTCCTGACGACATGTATTTGGATTGGTTTCAAGGTCAGCTATGTCCCGCTAAGGGCTGCGGCCCCCCACCCCCAACCCCCCCCCGCGTGTTTTATTATTCTGCATACAATCCCTCCTCTTCACACGGTCTCTCTCCTCTCCTCTCTGTGGTCCCTCGCCCCTCCTCCCTCTCTCTCCCTCTCTCCTGATTCTCTGATATAAACTCAAAGGGTCTCGTTTTTTTCGTAAAGTTGCAAAACCGTCCTCGCTGCTGTAACCCTTGAAGTTACCGTATATTTGTGTCTTTATCTACCAAGATTACTCACAATGCAATGAAAAATGAAAAGGTTTGTAAGTAAAAAGATATGTTTTGCTTATGTAACTGGAATTTTTGGCTGCAAATAAAACCCCTGAAAATGGATGTGGTGGGCGACGCCGCTTGGGCAATAAAGACGCAAATAGGCCTTCGCGTTGAGCGGCAAAACAAAGCGGCGGCTGGAGTGGGCGCTGCTGCGTGACGAGGTGTACATAGTCGACAGTGTCCTCAATGTGTCAATGACCCACGCGGACAGTTTGTGTCTCATCCCTCTGCTGTTAAACAGGAACACTGGCTGAAAGGGGCTTTCCTTAAAGGATCATTGCGGGTTATTACTACTTGGTTCTTCTGTTTGTGTCTGTTATTTCGATTTGTTCTGACTACAAAGAACCAAAAGTCATTGTTCAGATCTGGGAGAACAAAGTCATCAAATATATTGGAAAGAAAACACAAGAAGTCTCAGCAATTAACTTCAACGTTGCGAGTGACAACATGAGAATACAACTCAAAGACCCAAGTTGTAATTGTAATAAATGATCGTTTAAAGGGATGCACAGTGCATTAGTGTCGCCCCACATTAAGCCCCCCCGAGCTGTCAATCATCCCGGTGCTCTGATTCTGGCCAGTGTTCCCCTCTCACGAGGTGTCCCAGTGACACTGATCGGTCGTCCTTGTCTTCTTCTGTCCCGCCTGGTCCCGCGACGTCCCCGGCGTGGAGACGTCCTCTGAGCGTGTGATGCGTGGCTTTCTCTCCTGAGGGCGATGCAAGTGGCCTCCGTCGTGAGAGGAGAGCTTCGCTTTGCGATCGCACTCGTACCCCTTGAGGACGTCTAATCTCGTGTTTTGAGTTTTGCCCTTCACCCCCCCTCCTCCTCCGCCCCTCCCCCCCTCCCTGACGAGGAGGAACTTTGGTATTTAGACTCAAAGGCCCCGTCTCCTTTTGTCTCCACGCAGTCGGATCCTCTGCGGGACAGCGGCTGGACAACTCCACGGTGAGAACCTACTCCTGCTGATGGGAGGAAGAGAGGCACCTTAAACTGTACGCTGTATGTAACACGACACTCTGATCAACACACAGCTCCCCTCAGAAACCACTGAGACAGACCTTTTTGTTTTGGGTTTCAAACGACTTGGCGTGTCCAAGCCGTGTTTTTTTTTTTTTTTTTTTTTTCTTGTGGCCAAGAAGCCGTGACGAGGTGGTAGGAGACGACAGCGGGACACTTTATCACACCGACGTGTCCTCTTTAATGCCTGTCCAAAAAACGGCGGGTCAGAAATCTGCTTCAGATCAACGACGGGCGACAGTTAACAGTTTAATCTGCAGTGGAATCGTTAGCAGAAATGCTAAATCTACATGCTAACTCTTTAGTTTTACTTTTTCAAAACACTACCATGACTTCTGTTTGTATTCCACATGCTACGAATGCTACATCAGACACATGACATCATGACTTTTAGCACCTTGGACAGCGAATATGACTTATTGAATAATAGCTCAGTGAAAGAAGTTCACCCTTTTGCAAAGACTCAAGCTCGTCAAAGTATTTTTTTCCCCCCATTGCTGTCCGATCTGAACTCTTTTTACGTTAACAACAGTTGCAAATAGAATGTATTTGAAGACCAGCCCATAAAAAGGTAGCGACCACACCAAGCACACGTTCACATATCAGCTAAACGGTACCTCGGTGTAAACGGCTCGCTGTGCCTCCCTGCAGGTTCCGTTCTGATGGAAGATGAACTGGTGGAGGGGCTGCACAGGCCGAGGGAACGTACCATTCGGATGACACGCACTGCCAAGAAGCCCTGCTCTCCTCTCTGACCTTCCTCCTCCTCCTCCTCCTCCTCCCTTATAATGTGGGCACCAGATGCCGGTGCTAAACTGTCCCGCGGGCTGCCCTGTTGTCACCGTTTTTACCTTTTACATGTACAGTAACTTGTCGAAGCATAACGTACTGTCTATTTCTTCTACAGGAGATGTGTAGGTTATCTGTAAATAAGTATGCCATTTTTTAATATATACACACATCTGATCTATGTACAAAAAAATATATTCAGAGTTTGTGCAAAAAAAAACAAAAAACAACGTTCCTCCACCTCATTTAGTGGACCATAGATGAATATATATGCTGCTCTTTAACCCGTCTCCATCTCAGCCCAGCATCTCTGGATCATTTTGTACATATGGGTTTATTTTTGCATCGTGCTTGTGATGATAAACCGGTGAGAGGAGGAGACCTGATGTAGGAAAAACACAAACATCCTCATCCTCCTTTCTCATGGACGCGCTGTCATGAAAGCAGCGTTTTTACGAGGACGTGTTAACGCACTGGGGGACACATAACAAGCACTTTGACACGACCGCATCAACCCAACGGACCGTTTAGTAGCCAAACACCAGAGATTTGGTTTTCCAAAACTTCTTTTCAGAGAACAAAAAAAAAAAAAAAAAAAGCAGGACGACATTCGTAGAACCCGTCAATTGTTGTACTGTATGTTTTTGTCAGGCGATACAATAAATAACACAAAAGGACACACACTTAGCCACGCTGGCCTTCTGCCCCCCCCCCCCCCTGTTAACAGGAGAGACTCCACCTGCGATGAGTGTGTGCGGCCGCGTTGGAGTGAGGTGACCTTTGCTTGCTGTGATTTGGTGTTACTGTTAACTCTTTGTTTGTCGGAGTTTCCAGGGTAACCTGCTGTTCGGCCCCCCGTCACCTGTCTTTTAGTTCTTTCTGATCGACGACTCGTACAGCGCTTTTCATCGGTTTTTACATCTTCGACTTGCACGAGTAAGGAATTGTTTTAACTTGTGCCCATTTTTTTATTTTTATTTATTACTTGTAAATGATGGTGAGCAAGCACATTTTCATTGTCAATAAAAAAAAATGTCAGTGAATTGTCTTAATTATTTGTCATTCAATAAAAATGTGTGTGGCTCTGCTCATTGGTAATAAAAACAGTTTGAAATCATTCAGATTACACGCAGGTAGTGATGTCATTCTTTTAAAAAAATGGAAGCACTGCTTCCTGGAGACGGACGTCTTTGAATTCCCATCGGTTTGGTTCAGTTTGTTTTGCAAGAATCGATCGGGCTTTCTTCATCATCCAACAGGTCGACTCAATCTTCACGATATCGCAGCGCTTTTTCCGCGTGCGTCTCAATGTCTTTGAACACTTCTGGGTCCTCGATGGTTGGACTGATCTGAAAGGAGAAATAATCGTTCCGTTCAAATCAGAATCAACAGAAAGCTGATCAAAAATGAAGGATGGGATATCGAAAAAACAAAAAGTAATTATATTTAAAAAGAAATTCACAATGGGAAAACAGTTTAAAAATGTCGAGTACGTCAGTGAAAAGTAAAAGGTTGCTTGGAGGAGTCACTCAAGTATATTCAAATAGCAGAAAGGTCAGAGGAGGTCGTGTTTCGTGGGTCTCGTTCCCATTTTACGGGACTGTAGTAGTGGCTCACTAAACAAACATCTGTATCTCTACACACAGAGCTGAGGCTCCGCCCCTACTCGCGTCCCCTCCCTCACAGCGAGTCGTACCTTGTACGGCTTGCCGTTGACGAGGTTCGCCAAAGAGGAGCGAGGGATCTTGCCGGAGCGCGTTTTCGGCAGCGCTTGCACAAAAAGCACTTTTCTGAAGGCGGCCACCGGCCCGATGGTGTCCCTCACGAGCTTCACCAGCTCCTTCGTGATGTCCTCCTGCTTTTTCTGCACGCCTGAGGAAAAACGAACGGGAACGAGCACATGTTAAAAATAAATAAATAAATAAATAAGGATGTGTAGCACCCATGCAGATGTTTTACAACCCTTGCGTTAACGCTGCACCGCGCGTCTGCCATGTCTCACCGTTCTTGAGCACGCACAGAGCCAAGGGAACAACACCCTTCAGCGCGTCCTCTAGACCAACCACAGCACAGTCTCCGATTGCAGGGTGCTGCATTACTGACTGCAAAACACGCGCACACACACACACATGCACACACATGACGCATACATGCATCGCAACGCCATGGAGAGGGGCCGGCGAAATCTGCTCTGTCGTCCTCCTCTTACCTCTTCCAACGCTCCAGCCGACAGCCTGTGGCCCGCCACGTTGATGACATCATCGGACCGGGACATGATGTAAAGGAAACCCTCCTCGTCCACGAAACCCGCGTCCATGGTGTCATAGTAACCCTGGTGGTGAGTATTAGAGAGGAAGGAGTCCAATCAGAGAGCGTTCACTGTGTGGCAACGAAGGGTTCTGCCACCAGAGGGCCCCCTCGTACATTCACACGTGTTGGAACCGAAACAATTGCTTTTATTTTGAAATCACACAGCTGCGCAGCGGAACGCGCGGAGGTGGCGGCATGTCTCACGGGGAACTTTGTGAAGTAGAGCTCCTTGAACAGATCCCGGTTCTGCCACAGCGACAGCGCGGCACCAGGTGGCAACGGTGGTCTGAGGGAGAAATGGTATTAAAAATGTTAACCCTCAATGAGCATTAAGAGAAGCCTATCAGATTTGACCCAATAAAGCAATGGATACCAGTGCAGACACACACACACACACACACACACAGCGCACTGGAGAGCTCAGTTGCTCCGTCTTTGTTTGTCCAAAGATTGACAGTAATCCCTCTTCTTGACCGAGATGATCCCATTTCGAAAACCCGAAGCGGGCCTCTGCGTGGATTTGTTTCTCAGGAGGAGAATGATCCAAAACGTTATGATGCTGAATGCAAAACACTTCATTTCATCAAAAAGCAAGATTCCAGCCAACATTTTCTCGTCATTTCATATTATTTGAATAATTAAATTGTATATACATACATCGATACACTTGAACTTTAACACACAATGCCTCGAAGCCATAACACATTCCAATGAGCTAACCCTAGATTATGATTTTACGAAGCCGTGGTCACAGACTTCCTGGCTACTAGAAAGGGAAATACAGCAACACAGCTGTTCCCGTCTGTTTGGCGGCTCCTCCTGTGGTCGGCCCCTCGGAGCCGCAGAACACATGCGAATTCCCTGGAAATCCCCCCCCCGTGTGTTGGCCGCCAGTCAACACCGCCACTTACCGGGAGCGGAGACGCGGAGGCGGCGGACAGCGATAACTGACATGTAGCAGAACAGAAGATAAACCACGGGGACTGAGGGGCGGCTGACTAAGGGAAATGAGTGAGATTTAATCGGATCACTGAGGGTTCTGTCAATGAACGAGATGCCCCGACGCGGCACAAACGCATGGACTCGGCTCACCTCACCACGATATTTCCCAGCGTCCTCGGCTGCACCTCCCGCATGTCATCGTCGATCACTCTGACTAGTGGAGGGGAGAGAGAGAGAGAGAGAGAGAGTGAAAGCGTGAAATGAATTCAGCAGCTCGTGCGCTGCAGCCGGGACGCGCCCGCTTACCATCGTAGCCTGGCACAGGTTTGCCAGCCTGACCTGCAGGTGGCGTGAGCGAGTTGCCCAGACCGATGCACGAGGAGGTGATGGCTGAGCCGGTTTCTGAAGGAGACACAAAGAGACGCAGAGACATGAACGAGGGCGAGCAACGCGGTCTCAGTCAAAGCACAACATCGTTTCCTGCTTCCTTATGCGAGTGTTACACCTTCTAACGTTGGACGCTTTGCTTCTGTGCGCAGCATTAACATACAGTGATTGACAGCTGCTCTGGAGAGTCCTCGAGGAGCAACCTCATTACACATCTCATGCCGCAGGAATACGAGGACAGCTTTCACTAAATGACCAAGATGCAAACGCGAGCACGAGCTTTTTTCACAAGCGAACTAGATCATCTTCCCTCGATGACGTTTTCCGTCCCGTGTTTTTCATGGCGAGCCCGAGTGTGGAAGACACAGGCCCTGCTGTTGGTTGATGGGGGGGGGTTAGCTTATCAAAGGAAGAGAGGGGGGGGTTGAAGGCATTTCTCAACCTCTGAACCGGCAGCAGTGTTCGTCCCATTGATCAGCAGCAGGTCAGCTGCTCCCTGCAGGGTTCAAACCCCGTCAGTGTCTGCAGAGACAGCATTAAGCAGCGATGATGAAACCCTTTTAGGGGGGACGGGGAGGACGGGGGGGGGAACAGCGCGGCCCACCTGGTCAGAGAGCAGAGCGATGACTGATGACAGACAGTCAACAGCTGCAGGAATCTTTTAAACTCTCTGTAATTGCTTCCACTTTTAGCCACGGACCCCAAAAGAAGGTTGTCGGCGATATTGGCGAAGCGATACGGCCGTCCGGAGGACTCGCCACAGCCACCGGCCCGGGCATGTTTAAAACCAGCAGCAGCCGGGGAGCGCTGGCGGTGATTCTGGCCCCCACGGGGCGAGTGCTTGTTTTCAGGGAGCTAAATGAAAAAAGACAATTTAATTGGACCGTGACATTTTACAAGGGGGACGGGGCGAACCGGCCGCACGTCTTCCAGGCGTGAAATCGAGGCAACCTGAGTGAAAACCATCCGACTAGATTGCACTTAAACGCTTCCCCCTCACGCGTAAGAGGAAAAGACGGAAAACGGACGAGTCACTTTTCTAGAGGCCGACTCAGACGCTCGCTAATAAACTCCGTAATAGATGGTGAACTCCTGGAACGGGGTTTCATTACTTAAAGCAGATGGTCTCTTAAATGACGTAGATATGAGACTGTTGACACGCTCAACCAAAACCGCCCCACCAAAATATAATCCACAGCGGTTGGTTATCTGTCAGGACCGCGTCTGCTCGAGATGAAATGAAACAGATGAAAATGCTTCCGCTGCTTCTATTCTGGTCACATTGTGCCGAGCGGATTGAATGTGCTGGATATGAAAGGCAGGCGGCACCGGCTGAGACAGGTGAGTGCATTGAAGAGTGAAAACATCACACACACACACACACACACACACAGGCTGTGTGGTTGTGTGGTTGTGTGCCTGCATTGTGGGTCTTTGGCACACGCACACACAAAAACACTCCTGGGGTACCAGTGTTGGTCTACTCCCATCACCGTCTTCCCCTTCCTTGTCCGCTCCGTCTCGCTCCCCCTGCACACAAACTAATCAATCTTCTGGCCAGTGGGAGGCATCTCGAGTGTGATGAATGGGGAGGGAGGGCGGGGGGGGGCAATACGTTGGCGCTATCGAGTAGCCGAGTTTATTAGTTGTGTGGCTTGGGAGGAGAGTGAGTGGGGAAACAAACATGGTGCTCTCAGTTTGATGACAACCAGACACCGAAGGGCCGGTTGGCCAAGAACTCGACTGGACCGGAGACGAGGAAGCGAGAAAGAAGAGAACGCACCGACTACCGAAGGCTGGTGATGTTTCCCACCGGAGACGGAGGAAAATGAGATGAGCACTTACATCTCACACACACACGCACACACACACACACACACACTCTCTGCATGTCGCCAGGGAGCCGGATGCCGGTGTGTTAAACGCTTCTCCCTTTGATCAGACCCTCTGAGGCTCCGACAGACAGCACCTGGCAAACGCCACAACGGATTGGCCCGAGTCGAGGGCGTCCCATTCCGTGCACAACGTCACCTGCTGTCAGCCCGAGGGAGACGGAGAGACACCTGAAGCTCTACCGACTGAGTCCGTCGTCCGCTCGCTGGCGAGGCAGCCAAAACCTGCCGACTGGAAACACACGTTTGTTGCCAGGCAACACCAGTGACATCAGCAACCTCCATCCTCGCCCTCCTGCAACCGCCCCCCGCCGCCAATGGCACTTGATTCTTAAAATAGCGCACGTATTATTATCAGGCTTCAGAATGACATTTTCTCATGTGAACGCGAGGGGAACCGGGCCGGGCCGGTTTCGCTAATTCATGCGTGCAAGTCGGCGTGGAAAGAGGCGCCGAAGCTCGGCACAATGTAATTAGGGCCAAGGAGCGAGATGCGAGAGGAGGATAATGAAATCTGCAGACGGCCGCTGTGGCAACGCCGCTTCCATTCGTAAGCGCGTGACCTCCCGCCCGCTGAACGTCACGCCGCCACCTCGCGTCAGCTGACACCCCCCCCCCCCACCCCTTCATTAGTTCCACAGGCGGGGACCTGATGTGGAGCTGCGGGGAGGAGAGCGAGAGCAGCTCTCTGTGTGAAATACGCAGCGAGGAGACATTACATTACATTACATGTCATTTAGCTGACGCTTTTATCCAAAGCGACGTACAGTAAGTGCATTCAACCATAGGGTACAAACTCAGGAGAACAAGAAACAAGAAAGTGCAATTTCCTCAAATAAGCCAATTTACAATTTGCTATAGATGAGTGACGTTACAAGTACAATTTAAGTGCTACAATTTGTTAGTCTTTAGTCGAGGCAGAGTCTGAAGAGGTGTGTCTTTAGTTTGCGGCGGAAGATATGAAGGCTCTCTGCGGTCCTGGTGTCTTCAGAGAGCTCGTTCCACCATTTCGGCGCAAGGACAGCGAAGAGTCGAGATCTAGTCGAGTGTTTTGCTCTCAGTGAGGGAGGGACGAGTAGTTTAGCAGATGCAGAGCGGAGAGTGCGGGTCGGGATGTCGGGTTTGACCATGTCCTGGATGTAAGCTGGACCCGATCCATTCACAGCATGGTACGTGAGCACCAATGTTTTGAACTGGATGCGGGCGGCCACCGGTAGCCAGTGAAGAGAGCGGAGGAGTGGAGACGGGCGAGGAAAAGGCGAGAAACAAAACCATGAGCCCTTTTTTTTTTTTTTTTCCTCTTAAATATCTTCAGCCGGATGCCGTCGGCTACCTAATGAGCTGTTTGCAGCGTCGGGAGATGATGTCAGACGGTAATGAAGTAGATGATGCATCGTTTTAAGCCGGGAGCCGCAGACACACAATAAATAAATGATGATGCAACAGATTCACACCGAGGCGCCTGGAGGATAAACTTGTACGTCAAGAACCGATACTGTCGTGGAGGACAGCGGTTCAAACGGGTTTTAATCAAGAGTCAAACACATTTGTTTTCAATTGGGCCCGGAAGTGATTTATCTGCTTGATGAATGTGCTGCTCTGTTCACCTTTCCCTTCGTCTCTTTGCCCGCGGCGACTCTTCTCACCATCGATTTCAGCTCAAGGCTGAATATTACATCACAGGACTGAAAGCAGGCAGCGAAAAAGATCTACGGGCCGGTGATTGATATTGTTCGGTTTCTATCTATTTCTTCCGGTGAGCTACGAGTAGACGGACAGAGATCCGTGTTTATAATTGAAAGCCAAATGTGTGGGAGACAAAAACAAAAAAAAAGGAGATCCGAGCAAGAAAAAAGCAAAAAGCTTTAAAGCCAAAAGTTAAAAACAAACTTTGCTTTTGGGTGTTTTTACTTTAATGAGTTTCTCAAAAGGAGGAATCCATCTTTCGTTTTTTAAATAAACGCGCCTCCAACGTTAAACAACTTTGTCGGATGGGAAGATGATGGTGATGATGATGATGAAGATGCGACAGGGGGCCCACAGAACTCACTGCAGCCAGAAGGAAAGTTCTGGTTGTGGGTTTGCGGTTGCAAAGTAGTGAAGTTGCCTTAGCGAGACACTTTAATCACCAGGCTGGTATCAACTTTTATGGTAACAATTCCCTGCAGAAATGCAAACACTTGCTGTGTCGGGAGAACGAATCAAAACAGGACGTCCCCGGTGTTTGTCTTACACGTTCTGGGTAAACATGTCTGCCAGAGGCCGAGGTGAACGTTAGCATTATTCAGCAAATGTTGGTTTTTAACACAAACTCTGATAGACCAGGGGGGACTCGTGAATACGTCTAGCGTGCCAGACTGTCTTTCACTTGCAGGCTCGAGGACAAACTGTCCCGGGGCGGACAAAGGGAAAGCAAGTGTGACGGGCGGTGACCCCATCTGGCGTGAAAAAGCGGAGGGCGCGTTTGGATCGCTGCGCCAGCCGGCAGCTGCCAGGGGTTGAGTTTAGCAGAGGGTGAAAAATCCAACGGGATTTGCACATCGAGACAGAAACCAAGAGGGTGCCAGAGGTTTTCCTCCAAACTCAATGCAGCACTTGGTTAGAATCGCCTCAGTGTGACGGGGGTTTGGTGTGTGTGTGTGTGTGTGTGAGGAACAAACCTCCCTTTGTTCAAGTTAGATGAAATGTTAACGGCTGGCGTTTCGGAGAGAAAGATGAGAATCAGCAGCTTTGTTCGGGCCGGAGTCCATCCGTCTGGTCAGAAACAATCCGAGGCGGGACGACGTCAACGCGCGGGCACCGAGCCGCGATCTCAGCGAGCGAGCTGAGCTAATTCCTAACGCGCGTATCTGATCAGCGCACGGCGGGGTCAGCTTATCGAACCCGAGAGGGGATCGATTACATCTCTGCGATATTACAATAGCGAGCGCTTGGCACTGCCTTGGCGCTCGGACGGACCGGTCGGATCAGTGTGTGTGTCGCCTGCAGCATCGATCCTCGAATCCACGATTGCCGTTCTCATCCCGTTTCTAAATATTCATGGGAGACAAAATTAAAAAATATCTAAAACTAGCTAATATTCCCCTTTTTGGGCAATTACAGGTGTTAAAAACACATTCAATTGATTGCGTTCTGATTGCTTCTGTTCCGTTATCTCTTTTATAACCACATCACTTCGGGGCGCAAAGCAGATTCAACGTCAGTGAACTCGATGATACTCAAAGGTCCGACTCCTGTTCAGTTGCGATTGAGCAGTTCCCTCCCATCACTTCCAATCATGGGTCTCATTTTCAGATCAAATGAGGATCTCAGCCGTTATTCATCTGCCCTCCCGCCTGGTTTGGACTGCCGTTCAAATATCTAGTCCAAACTACGTCATTCTGTGGGCCCATGAGCTCTGAGAGAAGGTCATTAAATCACACACGGGGTTCTTTAACGTCACAATGACTCCGGTATAAAGGGTCCAATCCGCCCCCCCCGTCTTCACAATGAAGCATCAAATGGGATCCATCAGAGAACGTTCTTCATAATGACTCGCCGCTTTCAGGGGAATAGCGATTTCCTGGAGTTAGATCTTTTCTCAAGGTCAGGTTAATGTCAGCGGACTAATGAAACACAGCAAAGGGCAGATTCATTGTCTTCTCCTACTGATGAGCTTAAGAGTCTTAAAGATCAAATTAAAACATCACGCACAGTTCAGGTTAATAAAAGTACACTTTGAAAATGCTTCCTCTCCATCATAAGAACTTAATCCCTAAAGTTTGGAGGGTAAAGAGCTTCTCAACCTAGTGGAGGGACCTGATTAATCGCCTCACACGCAGCGTTTGAGAGGGAATAAACGTGTTTAACAATTTTGAACTTCATCCACCAGAACTCCTGGTATCAGGTAATATTTATATCAAAACACTTCAACGGAGGGCCTCAGTGAGGATCAGAGAGCAGAAACCGTCCCTACCAGTCTGCCACCAGTGATCCAGGACGGGAACTCCGAAGCTGCTCTTCGCCCACTCCAGCGTCTCCACGTCACAGCGTTCGCCCGCCAGGAACAACGAGCGCAGCCTGCAAGGACACCGGAGGACGTCTTGTCAATCAACGCGAAGAAGTTCATTCACAAAGCCGCTTTTCATTTTTCTGATAGTCGAGTCGGACCTTCTACGCTATTAATATGCATCTGGGTCTTCGGGTTGCAAAAGGCCTTTTGCATATGAAAGGAAACGCACACTAAACGCGAATAAGAATGTGTCTCAGAGGTGCCTTTCAACGCGCTCGGGGAGTCAGTGTTCAGCGGATGATTCATGGATTCGGCCACGTCTGGGTGTCTTAAGTCTACTGATTATATGTCATCATATTACATCACCTTGATCCTCTGTGCAGCTTATGAGCTTCTGAGTTATTGTTTGGAGCGCACGAAGATGAGCAATGGAAACCGGGTCACATCCGTTGTGAAAAGCTGCCGAATGTGATCTTTGATCTCTTGGTTGGTAAATGTTTTTCGGACCTTCTTGTGGTAACGTCACGTGTTCCCAGAGCCCCGCAAAGTCCATCTGAATCTGGGAACTGCTACCCCCAATGCTTCACGAGGCCCTCCCTCCGTGACCTTCAGGGGACCTGGAAACACAGCAGCTTCCATCTTCGGCCTCCCCTCCCCCCATCATTTCTCCACAAAACTCGGAGCCCCCCCCCCCCTGCGAGTAACCGGTCACAGCGGAGCCAGAGATGCTCCGCTGATTGCTTCGTTTTCACCCCGTGAACCGTCGCTTGGGGCATCGGCTCATCGCTCGCTACCCTGCGCGGTGGCAGAATGGCTTTTCAGCCGCAATCAGACGTACAGTCACAATGTCGTCACGCCAGCCTCTCCGCACCGAATCACAGCGTTTCTCCTCCTGCCGTCTCCCCGAATTACATTGCATTATTTATTTCACGCACTATTGTCTGAATAATAACAGAATAACACAATCCCAAGCCACCGATGGGGAACTTATTACCCCAGTATGTGCTTATTGTACATTTAGATGAGGTAATAGTGTAATCGTATTTCAATATGATTTCATCACAATATTACTCCCAGGAAAGAAGTTAAATCGTAATGTTGATTTATGCGTGCAATGAAAATAACTACTGGAGGCTGTTAGTAGTGATAGCACATATTCCACATCTCTGTAACGCTGGGGAGAACGTGTTGAGCAATGAAAGCTGTGCTAGTTAGAAAAGATAAGGCCTAATCTCCGCAGCGTGACCTCGGGCCATTAAAGCAGAAAGCAACACTCGGCCGGTTAAGCGGATCCACGTGACGGCACTTAGTCACGTGTTTTAAGTTCACAAATCACCAACATGCCTCAGGCTGATTCCCACTACATCTTACAGTGCAAATCATTGAATCTGTTACAAGCGGCATCGTAAATGATTAGCTTCTCGAGCCCTGATGAATTGATAAGCAGGTGTATGCATGAATGCTGCACGACAAAACCTTCCACAATCTCTCTCACATCACTGCTGACAAGTAATACTGAGCCCCCTGATAAGGGTCCTGGGTTATTACAGCGGAGCCGGCCCCCCCGCGGGGAGCAAACACCTCACAGTGTCAACAAACCGCAGACGGGGCGTTTCTTCCTGAGCTTCACAGTGAAGCTAAAGGGAGTTTTCGGACAACCCACCAATACACTTTTAACTAAAAGCGGCATTATTTGCCCCTCCGTGTGTTCTATGAGGCGATAGATCTGTTCTCAGATTGCCAATTTCAAAATAACGCATTTATTTCAGCAGAAAACCCCTTTGTAAACAATACAAATGAATGCACGCGTCCTGAGTTAAGAGGCCTGCGTTAGAACAAAATCCTTTTTCATTGCTTCCTCTGTCTTGCTGCCTCGGTGTCACGTCATGGTGGCGTGTTTCGTTCAGCGCTGAAGGGAAACAGTGTAATCTTTCACCGGCGTGCCACAACCGAGGGGAAAAGACGCATTACGAGAGATAAAGTGGAAACACAAGCAGCCCGACGGTGGTTGAAACAAGGTCTTTGTCTGACAGTCGAGCCAGAGACAGAGTTACTCCGTCACTCATGGAGGCCACAGGTCATCTGAACTCACTGTAGCTTTGTGATTGTGTGACAGCGGCACAATCGACACCAGAACCCTTTCCGCGTTCAATTTTCACTGCGCCGCACAATTAATCGTCCTGGTAATCGCTGCATTTCAGACAGATGAGTAGCGTGGCTAACTGACATTCAACACGGTGTTTGTCGTCCAGCCCCATTAGCACCCACGGGTGCAGACAGTCGGGGGTTAACAGGCTCCTCAAAGCGCGACTGACGGAACAGCGACACACACAGATTCCTCATTTGATCAGCATATCACTCCCCGACTATCGATCGATGACATTCATGCTGACCGACGGCAGGTCACGCACGCCGACGCAACGCCACAGGCCGCCCGATGTCACGCCGGAGATAAGAGGTCCGCCGAGCACTCGGCGTCTCGTGATGCTCAGACGCACGTCTCGGGGGTAAAGGCCCGCGATGGTCCTCGCACAATGACATCTGTGTACGCGCACAAAGCCGCCCTGTTGGTGTAGGAACCGTCCTCTCAGTGTGTACGTGGACGCTGGAGGGGAAAACCGCGTGTGTCAATTCGGTCTCCTGTTTGCAAACATTATGTAATAAATGTCCTGTTTAATGATTTGACACCGGTGGCGACAACAAATCCTTTTTTGAAATCAGTACGAGAAAGGGCTAACGTTAGCTAAACAACGTAGGTAACGTTAGCTAAACAACGTAGCTAACGGCTAATTTTCACCTGTTACACTGAGTACCGCGTGTTCAGGCTTTATTCAGCAAAAACGGGCGAGTGCGAACCGCAATGTGATCTTAATGCGTTTACATGCAGACTTGTAAAACTAAAAAATAGATACGAAAGAGGGAATCATGATCTGTCTTACGCACAGCTTATAACACGTGATTAAAACGGTCAGCACAGACACATTTAAATAAAAAACAATTTTAGATGACAAAGTAAAAGGATAAATTCAAGATAATTGGATCAATAATGAAATCAGTATTGGTCAGATTTAATTTCCATTCATTTCCAGATTTTCTTCTTTTATTTTTACGTGTCACCCGTCTTAATCTTACTTTGTTACAAATGCGGCAATGCCGTTAGTTAGGCCTCGTTTCTGGCTAATTCCATTCAGTTAAGAAGTGTCGGCGTCTACCTGGAGAGCGGGTGTCTTCTCCCGAGTGAACAGTGGGGGTCCTGCTGGCGGATGGCGCGGATGGCGGTGGGGGCTGTGAACATGGAGGAGGCCCCGTGTTCCGACAGGACGCGGAAGAAGGCCCCGGCGTCCGGCGTCCCGACGGGCTTGCCCTGCAACACAGTCAGCGCGCCGACAGCTGTTTGAGCCCGACGAGCCCGTCACGCGGCACCGCGCTAAACCTCGAAGCACGCCGCGGCCACGTTTCCACAACATGCACAGGGCACCTGTTCAGAAGGCCGCCTTCCAGACAGATGGGCTCGAACCCACGGATCAGAACACACAGTGAGGACACAGGAGAAGAGGAGCCTGCAGGCGGAACGCCTTCTACAGACGCCTCGTCCGTGTCATCCTGGTATTCGGCTCGAGCCCGACTGAGAATAGTAAACAGCAGCGGGTGGTTCTGGGTGTCATTTTTGCTCTGAATAAATATTTGTGCGTGCGTGTTGAGGGAAGACAGAAGCGTCGGCGGCATAATGCCCGAAGAAAGAAGCCGCCTGGCTGCAGTCAAAGACTGAGTTCTAATGTAACGAGTGAGAAACCCGCCTAAAAAACGCACGGTGGAAGATCACACAGACACACACACCCCTCGTAGCTGCAGCTAATACCCGTCCGCATAACAAGAGGCCTGCGAAGAAATATCAAGTCGGTGGCTTTTGCTTGGGTATGTTTTATACATCTATTGCATTCCGTTGTCACCTTGCACATCATGTTTGGGTAACGTTTTAAAACAGCAATACAAAACCTTGAATGAGGTCGAATGTGTTTTTAGTGGCCGTGCGATGAAGTTTTAACGGTTTCCATCGATTGAGATCGATTTTAGAATACTGCTTCTGCTGCACAGCAGTTAAATAAAAGCAGAATTGTCTTTGTAACGCCCGTGTCTGTGGGCATAAAGTGCACGTGCCGGGGTCACATTGAACGGTGGAAAAAAAAAGGACTAAAATAGACTGGAGAGTGGAACACGGCGACGGGGTAAAACACAGTTCACACAAACTGGAGCAGTGAACCAAACATGGATATATTCAGCTTGCAGCTTTTTTTGGGGGCAAAATTGTTCAATTAATCCAACTTTATTTCAGACTCGGTGTCCAGATGAGAACACGCTTTCCCTCGTCTACGGGGACGTACCTCGTAGAGAATTGTGGAGTTACCATGGAGCAGAGGACCGTAGCAGATGTACGAGTGGCCGACCACCCAGCCGAGATCGGAGGCTGCCCACCAAACCTGCCAGAGGTGTAAAGAAAAGTGTCGCTTAACAGGTGGAAATAATTCTAATAACATGGTTTTCATCCCACTTGAAATGCACTTAAAATGCAAATCAAATAGCTAATGAATTGAGAGAAAACACATTTTAAATATGTCTGACTGTTGAGTCAGCATGTGATCCAAATGTTAATTCAAGTACAGAGCAAACTCTCGCTCTCTCTTCTCTGGCCGCCAGCTATTTGTCCTCAGATGAGGCCTCCGACTCGAGGCGGCGCTTTATTGCCTTACATCTCCGGGACTGAGTCCATAAATATTCGACATGGTCCATTTCAGCATCACTGCATAGCCCGCAGTGTCTCGCACAACACCCTGGGGGGACGAGATAAAAAAAAAACACACACACCCAACATCAGACGGGTGACAGGTAGCAGGAAGAGACGGGCGTTTAACATCAATCTGCACACAGCGGCTCAGCGCCGCCGTACTGAAGGTAATTAGGTTTTCCAATGACTCCATTGTCCTGCTTTAATTAGTTAATGGTGCCGTTTAGATATTTTAGCGAAATAATGTCAGCCCCAAAGTCCCAAAGTCTACGATCATATAGATCGTCTCAAACAGATAAGAAGACGGCCTGGCAACAACGGCGCCACGAGGCTGATTTATCCATTTGATATCATCCAGGGGGTCAAAGACCAAATAATACCCTGAAGGTTCCGTACCTTTGGCGTTCCAGTGGTTCCGGACGTGTAGAGGACGTAGAGCGGGTGGTTGGAGGGGACGGGGACACAGTCGTGAGGACGAGCTGTGGCCATCTCCTCGTCCCAGTCCAGACTCAGCTGCGGACTCATTGCCGCTTTCTCCTTAAAAGAAACGGACAAAGAGCACAAACGATACAAACTCCCGATACAAATCAGTTCACCATAAGTGGGGAAGACATCATGTATTCTATCCAGATGTTTAAACTCTGCTCTGACTCCCGTTCTGACAGCCGCTGACATCCGCCACATTTCTAAAAGTCTCTGATACTTTAACTTCATTAACATTTAAATCATCCCGGGAGGCCAAAACAACAACAAAAAGGTCCCTTTCTGTGCTTCTCAAGTAACTAAGACATCCTTTGATATCGCACGGACGGCTCGGGTATATTTAAACCATCCGGCTGCTATGAGGCTTGGTGTCTCTTACCATGTTGGGCCGGTTGTAGATGAGGACTTTGGAGGGCCTGTGGGAGCTCATCTCCAAGGCTTTCTCCACCAGAGGGATGTACGCCACTTGTCGGCCCGGCTCGATGCCAAACGAGGCGGTCACGATCATCTTGGGCTGGGAAACACCGGGATCGGGTAAGTGCAATGTTTCATTGCACGGGGAAACTCAACGTGCGTTGCATTTAAATTCAATTATGCTCCGTTATCGGCAAAAACCCTGGAAAGTGTAATAAGGGTTTGGATGGAGGAGGTTGGGACGTTAGGAAAATAGTGGCAGCCGAGCAATCAGAGGCTGAGAGGTTCTCCGGGTGTTTGATCAAAATCGACTCCCATTAACACGAAACCCAGCTGAGTCCCGAGCTCTCCTACAAACTATATTAGACATTTTCCCACCTTGGCGTGATCGATGCGGACGGAGAGCTCTTTGGAAGCGAAGCCGCCGAAGATGAGGCTGTGAGGGGCGCCGACCCGCGCGCAGGCCAGCATGGCGAACATGGCCTCGGGCACCATGGGCATGTAGATGACCACCAGGTCTCCCTTCCGGACACCGTTCTTCACCAGGACGCCTGCCAACCTGGACACCTGGGTCGAGACGACGCGAGGGCGGAGAACTGTGTTCACGCGAATCCCCGCACGCAAAGCGCCTCGCTGTCCGTGATTTGTCACACACCAGGTGAGTAGTCATTACCTGGTCCTGAAGCTCCCTGAAAGAGATGACCCGTTTGACCCCGGTCACTGGGCTGTCGTAGATGACGGCGGGCTGCTCTCCGCGGCCGCTTTCCACGTGGCAATCCACGGCGTTGTGGCACATGTTCAACTTTCCCCCAACAAACCTGAAAGACGGCAACACGATCAAGCATCATGTTCAAAAGTCTGAAATTGGAGCGGCGCGGATTTGAAGTGAACATTATTGATGATACCTTCATGTTGTCGAGGAGTGACACTTTCCTTTTATTTAAAACGTTAAGTAATTTGTTTTATTGCATGTAAAGTAGAAATACACTTTTACGTGGGACAGCTCAGTGGTAATGAGGTCAAAGTTCAAGCCTGCTCTTTCACCCAAGTAGCCTTAATGAAATAAATAACTTGCTTATATAATGAATATAACAAGTCAGAGCTTGCACCTCGATCAGCTGAGTGGAAGTGACAGAAATGTGACTTTATGTATCATGTTCATTATTTACTCATTTTGTCCTTTTTAAACTGATCTTTGTAGCAAACGCGACCTCCCGTTTTCTCTCGACTTGCTTCGGTCGTTTTTCATTTATTTTGAAGTTGGACGATGAAGCGAGGGACAATAACAAAGCGTTTGCCGCGTTTGAGGAGCAGCGGCCGGCGAACAATGAACTCAAAGGCGTCACTTCACATTCGCGTCAACTCAAGCGGAACGAAGAGGTGAAGCCCCCCCCCCAAAAAAACTCACAAAAATCACCATACGACGTGAACACAGGCAGGTGAATTACACGTTTCTCCACGGTGTATTTCTATTTAAATAGAATCAACAAAACGAGTCCATTTCTCCGCTCATGTGGTGGTTAATCATTAATCGCCTCGCGGTGTTCAAACAGGGTTTGTGCACGTTACTAAAATGTTAGTACTTCAGGGTCGTGTGTTATTTAATTTTAATTTAAAGGCCTACTTGACCCCCCTCCCTCCCTCCCCATATGCATTGACAGACGGCTGTGAACGCAACGGGTCTTCAGCGCCTCGGCGCACGCGGCACTGAAAACCTACCAGTTCGGAAACGCCGGATCCCGCGCGCGCAACGTGTTGCGCCACGGCTCGAACCAGTCGACGTCGCGCGCCGCGTCCCCCCAGAAGGTCTCGGGGTGGTCCCTCGCCGAGGCGAAGGCTCGGCCGTACGCCGCGTCCGATGCGTAGCTCCTGCGGGGCCGCGCGGAGGACGAGGAGGAGGAGGAGGAGGAGGAGGACGCACGCGGTCCCGCGGGTCCGACGCCGCGTTGTCGCGCCGCGCAAACGCTCCTGCGCAGCGTCACCGGGGCGCAGAGGTTCGGGCGCAGTAGGTGTTTTATTTGGGAGTGCATCGCTGCGAAGCTGCTTGGAGGCGAGTTTGTCTAAAAGCAAACTAAAAGAAAACTACTTCCTCTCGCGTCCCATGTGTTGCTGCATGTGCCGCTGCGTGTGCGGGGGGGTCACGCGCCTGTAGTCTGGGGGCCCCGCAGGGGGAAAGGAGCCTCCCGAAGAAACTCCCTTTGAACCACGAACTGCATGTGGCTCATTGACCCACTTTTGTTATTGCCTACTTTGCAGTGCCTCGACTCCTTTTTCCTCGCCTCCTTTCCTCGCGCCTCGGTCCCGCCCACGGGAAACGAGAGCGGAGGAGGCGAGGAGAGAGGAGGCGAGGAGGCAGCAGGCTTACTTACTTTGGATGGATTCCATTTGCAACGTGGCACAATGTGACCACAGTACCACTCCAAAGTTTGGACACACTTTCTCATTGCACACCTAAATATAAACGTTTTGTTTTTAAGTGCGAAGCATTACAAATGTCTAAATTAAAATGTAGAAATAAAGAGTGTGATATTAATTAGGCCTGGTTTTAAGGGTACGTCTGAACATAATTGAGTCATGAGGATGGGGTTGCATACACGTCTCCTTTCTTCACCGCCGTCATCCAGGCCGCTGGTAAATACCCATAATCCAGCTGACCCCCCCGTGACCCTCCTCTCCCCCTGGACGTGACCCCTGCGCACTGGTGCCCCAGTATATGAGTAACTCATCCATCTGATATTTCAGTTCATCTGTGTCTATTTATACATGCATGATCAGAGCAGTTTTTTCCATTGGGCGGTTCTTGGACCCCCCCGATGAAGCCCCCCACCCTCCTCCTCCTCCTCCTTGGCAAAGGCCTTGCAGCTACTGGCTCCAAATGTATGAAACTGAAGCGACCTGGAACTGTTTGCGGGGTAAACAAACAGTGATCAAACAGTGATCCTGAATTATGGATGAAAGTCTTCTTGAATCCATCTTATCCCGTTGCTTTATTGACATAATGAAACTGTTTTCTCAATAACCTGATATTGATCAAAATCTCCTCACATTCCACACAGCATGTCAATTACAAGCACAATTCATGTGTAACAATCAAGAGGTTTGCAGGGAAGAGACGCCTCCCTTTGTCCTCTCATTTGTCCGGCCAAAAGGTCTCTCTAAATCCCCTCAGCCTCATAACTCTCTTTGTAAGAGCGCAGGTTCTTCTTGGCAGAATGCACATCACATTGTTATGCTCTCTGGCGCCGGACGAGCACAGAGAGAGAGAGAGAGAGAGAGAGAGCGAGCGCCGGCTGGCCTGCGAAGCCCGATCAGAGCTAAACTGTCATCCAATTCCATCCATCTTGTCCTCCTCTCTGATTCGCTGTAATCTGCGTGATTCTTTTGAAGCCGAAATCTGCCGGCTGCCCTTCAGAAAACCGTTTCAAATTCCACAAATGATTCATCTCCGAGCAGAGCGTCTGAACGGATTCATAATAGAATGTGTTTGAAGACGATGATTGCCGTTTTACATCTTGGACGGGCTTTAGACGCTTGTCTAAAAAAGGTTGAAAGGTTTCCGTCAACATATTCACGGGTCGGAATACCTGAGACATTACAGCTGAGGGAATTCGCCCAAAATTGAACGTACAAATGATACAGTCATTATCGTTTATTCCCTTATTTAATGCCAGTCCAGGCAGGAGGTGAAGATAATCTTTTATGCATTTTACATGTGTAACAGGAGCTGCAGCTCAATATGAATGAGTCCTCATTCCAGGCTGCGTGACTCTAAACTCCAGAGAGCTTTCTTCTCAAGTTAAATGAGATTAAATCAATCGCGACCTGCTGGATGCAACAAGCAAATGTGCAATTGCACTACTTCCATGTTGTGTGTTCCATTATTTCCATTTGACAAAGTGGACGTGAGCTGTTTACCTGAAGGGGGCGTCAACATCTCTGTTTTGAAAACCCCGGTGTGCCCGTGAGCAAGGCATTAAACCCCACTTTCGGGTCTGCGGCATCACAACGGTCTTCATTGGAAAAAGAATGTGTACGAGGAATTTCTCTGGATTTACAAGGAAAACAAGGCCACAAAAAAAGTTAGGCTTTATTTTGTGTTTTGGTATGAATTGAATGATACTCGCGGAGAGAGCTAGGCTAAGCTAAGCTAGGCTAGCTGTTTCCTTCTGTTTTGAGACATAATAGCCAGCTTCTGGCTGAACCCTTACACATAAACCACACAGATATCATAGTGGCATCGAAAGGGGACTGAACATATATTTGAAGCATTCTTTCAGTTACTTCTTGAGCACTGATAGAATTACTTTCCTACGCACATTCAGAGCTCGAATCAGATGAGCATCTCACTCCTTCTTCCGTGGGAATGGAGACCGTTCAGAAATCAATTCGCTCGCAGTTAAAGGGCTTTAAGAGCGCTGCAGCGTAATCCCACCTCTTTAAAAAAAAAAAAGAAAAAGCAGGCCTGTATTCCAGCACATATGGATGGGAGCCTGTAATCTCCCCGTGGCCTCTTTCCCTGCGCTCTCTAAGCCCTCGCCCTCTCTAGCCGTCCGTCCAGCACACCACTTCACATCTGCATGCATCTGGAAATCACCAGCCGCCTGTTTTAGGAGCAGTTCCAATCAAAAAGCAGATTCAGGATGACAGAATATTGATGAAAATCGATGAGAATGGCAATTGCCGTGGGAAGAGGCTGAAGTGCGTTTTCTTTTTTTGTCTTAACACAAACAGGAGGGATGAGATTCTGATTTCAGCCTCTGTGACGTTGAGATTCTGCTCCGGACAGACGTGCACACGGAGGCCAAAGTGTCGGCCGTTGCCTCAGGTGTACTTTTGTATTCACTCAGCTCGCCTTTTGTCATGCTGAGGTCGGTGGTTTGGCTCCTTGTGCTTCTGCTCCCCCACCACCCCTCTACCCCGTCATTACCAAGGGTTTGCTTGTTTTTGTTGAGCACTCCCCCTGTGGAGTGCAATGAATGGCCAGGTACGAGATACGCGCCACAGCAGCAGGCCCCATCGGGCGCGCACGTCTGCAGTAGATGAAGAGAGTCAGCGGCTGGTGGAACATAAACACGAGGATTAATCCTTAAGCCCCCCCCCCCTCCGACAAAGGTTCATCATTCAGTCCCTATCGGCCGTGTAGCCGAGGGAGGAGATAACACGGCTCGCCGGTTCCCAATAAACCTTAAAGGCGAGCGTTGTTGCAATCAACCGATCTCTGAAGCGCAGCGGAGGAATGGATGATGCGCAGATAAGCACCTACACTCTTTACAGCACGTCGATTAGGTACAGCATGCTAACCGGGGGCCACCGGGGGGGGGGGCTCCTGGGAACCACGGAGCCACATGTTGTGGGAAACAATGACTTTTCATTCTTATAATCGGGGGTCAGTTTATTGATCCGTGTCAGTAAGGGAGAACAGTGGTCCTACATTGTTATCATAGTGGAGGTGTGAGGTTATTGCATCGTTCATTTAGATGAGCATTTATTTAGAGATATTAAGAGAATAATAGCAATAAAAATGAACCCACGTCTTATATGGAGGTGGATTAATTCCCTCTCAACCACTCCCTCCCTCCCTCCCTCCCTCCCTCCCTCTCCCTGTGTGATGCTGCAGCCCCTGTAGTCTCTCCAGTCTCCAGTAAACAGCAGTCATGGCGACAGTGGTCCAACCGCTCTCTCTGGATCGAGGTAAGGCTTTCGGAGCTTCGCAACCTGTGCGGTTATTTTAAAAAGAAGATTTTGTATTCAAACTTGGGGGAAGATTCGGGTGTTTTTCGTGCACGACTTGGATTCCGCACAGCTTGTTTTTTTTTTTTTTTTTGACGGCTCGTTATTTGAAAGCTATGTGAGCTTGCGCGGTTCCAAATGATAAATAAATAATCAAATAAATAAAAAAGAAGCGGTTCCGCGCGGTCGTTTTGTGGAACGGTGCGCTCGTTTCCTGCGTGGAATCACGCTGCTGGTGTGCGCGTGTCCCCAAATTCAGCATCGTGTTTTTTTCCCGACAAACGGGACACCTCGCAGTGCGGTTTGTTTATTCCCATCTTTATTACGTAACATCACCCGGTTGCCGCTCGCTTCTCCTTTGCTCTCCGCCTGTGAGAATAAAGCTGCAGCTACTGAAAACCCACTCAGTGTTGTGGGGGATAACTTTTATATTTTAATTAGACAGGTGCAAGTCAAACACGAGCAGTTCTGTCTCTGCACTTGTTGGAACCGTACAGCACGCAAGAACAACGCAACGCAAAGTCTTTACGCTGAATTGCAGTCGGCGCTCCGCCTGTTTGTGCAGACAGGTAGTGTTTACCCAGAGCTGAGGTGGCACGTGTAATTATAGACCATGCCACATAAACACACATTTCTGCATCCCCCTTACCCCGTGCACGTGCACAGTCATGCATTTCCATCACACTCCTGCTATTATGTATGTGTTAGGAAATCGCGTTCGAGAGGGCTCGAAGCAGCTTTATTAATATCATAAAGATAAGAATGACATATTTATTTTTAATCCCTTCCCTGCCTTCGGTGAAATGTGGCTTTGCAGAGGAACCTGATGCTGCGTCCTCCGTGCCAAGTGAAGTAAAGCTATCAGCTCCCTAGACTCCTCCAAGTCACAGGAGGTGACTATAAATACTCTTCATCGGGAGCATAACTTATTATGCAGGGCTTATTCTGACTGGTGTTACTTGTTATGTGGAATAGTAGCCTCGATTGACCATTTCCTGCTTTTAGAGCACGGGAGCCGTGCTTCACCGCGCAGAGGAAATGAAATGAGTCAAAGCTCGCGCCGTCGGGGCAAGCGGACAAACAATAGGAGACCACTCGTCCTGCAGAGCTTAGCTGAGGCCTGTAAACACGCAGCGGAAGATGCATGTCTTCCTTCTTGGTCAAATGTCAGCCTTATCTGATCTTAGTCCCTTGCTGGGGCTCTGATTCAGACGTGACCTCTGGGGGGCCGAGGGTGGGGGGGGTTGATCCATATTCACATGTGTGGCATGAATTTCAGCTGTCAGCGGCTGGTAGCTGTGACGGCAGGAGCAGCAGCAACGATAGTATCACACTGAGAGAGGCAGCACCACGGGCTCCTTTTTCAGCTGCTCGTTTTAGAAAGCACTATAATTGCTAATGAAAAGGCGGCGGCGGCGGCGGCGGCGGCCGGCGTCTCGTGCAGGCAGGAGGCTTCAGGCGCTGAGTCAAACACAGGCGGGGAGGGGACGGGTAGAAATGTTCATTTTCCAGAGCTCCCACTCGGCCTGTGGGGGTCACAGCAGGATGAAACGATCTTACATCACTGGCCTTCCTGTTATTGTCAGAGGAAATAACTGTGATTAAGCACCGGCACCCGTGAATAATTGATTTGATCTGCCTGAATATCTTTAACACTTGCGTTCTCTTAAAGGCCGTTTGCTGTGTGTCCAAGAGTCTGACACAGAATGAGCAAAGAAGACACATGTGTGCAATAGTGTGTAAGTTGTGTGAACTGAGGTAAACGTGATCTCAAAGAACAGCGTAACATATTCACATATACAATATTCATACTTTTTTTTTGCATAAAAACAAAAGTATTTCACACATTAAAAATGACAACTGACGATGCGAGAGAAAAAGTTACTGTACATCATTTCTGTAGCGGGAGTGTGCAGACCAAATTGGATCCATCCAATTGAGATTTCACTCAAAAGCACAGATCTTCACCTCACCATGACGAATCACCAAGGCTTCATTTTCGGGAACCAGTGATGCACAAATGCATTCAATGGTACAAAGTGGTGCTGGCGTGGCTTAAAATATCCATTGCATGGGAATGAGCCACCATTAAAGATAATTGACTCCATGGCGAATAACATAAATCATATATATTAGCAAGTCATAATACGTGATTCCATAATTGAAAAGTGCTGTAGTGGGCGTATTGTAGTAGTATTTATCAGCTGTATCAACACAGAGTCTTCAGTTCTTCCTCAATTTCCCACAATGACCTTTAATAACCCCAAATTCAAGCAGCAAACCTGTTGCATTCAATTCTTCAGAAGGATACGAAAGCAATAGACTTTCATTTGCAACGTCTTGCACCTGCGCCATGTTCGTCATTAAAGGGTCGCAGCATTTGCATCTCAGCCCCACTTGATCTACTGCAGAGGTTCATCGGCCCATCGGCTGTCCGGTAATCTGCGAGGATGAAGACAATAAATGCCCTTTTCAGAGGAGCCATCAGACCTCCCAGAGTGATTTGATGGTCGTGTTACGAGGGGCGTCTTTTTCTGGCGAGTAACGAGAGCGAAAGATGCTTTTTCTTCCTTTTGAAGGAGCCGTCAAAGCTCTCAGGGACGATGACCCAGTTGCGCCCACCGTCTCGTTTGCTTCAGCTGGGTTCGTCAACGTGGAGCGCGGAGACCTTCCCCGAGGCGGATGTGAAAAAAAAACGTGTACAGATGTTGCGCACATCTGGACGCGGCGAATCCCGCGGAGGCCCCGCCGGGTCTCTGGGTTGAGATTGAAGTCAGAACAATGAAGCACTCGAGGGCTTGAACTGGATTTCTCTCCACTGTATTTTTAGTGGGAAAGATTTGGTCCAGCGGCGTCTGAGATGTTCAAACGTTTTTACTCAGATCACTGAGACAAACATTAAAACGCACAAGTGGGCGGGTTGGGATTTTGGCTTTGTTTGGATTCCAGTTCTCTGGCAGGTTTTATGAAGTTTCAGTTCATAAAAAGATGTTTCGCTGCTTCCTTTTGTCGCTTTTAGAGAATCATCATCTGACAGATCCAGGGAGCCCTTTTTTTTTCTCGTGCAAACAGAACGCACGCAAAGTTGCCGTCGATGGTGCATTTAGCTGCTAACGAGTCCGAAATGTCCCTCAGGAGCCTGTGGACCCAGAAGGGGTGCGTGTTGAATGACTCATCGAGACGCAGCTACAGCCGAACGCTGATGCGGTTCAGGTGTCTGACGGAAAACACAGCAGATCACAAACATTGACTCAAAAACGCTGACTCGTCGATGGGTTTTTGGGCGCGTTATTGCAGCAAAGAGAGCTTGCATGTGTGATGAGGGGGAGGAAGCTGGTGTGAACGTATACTGAAGCGTGTATATAAATGACTGCATTAAGAACCAAACCAGGCGCCTGTGTCCTACTTACTTGCTACTTTAAACTTTGCACTCAGCTAAGGTTTAAAGTTGCAAAAACGTCACGTTTTTATCATATTTTACTTCTTTTATTTTTTTGTGTGTTTCCCTTAACTGGAAGTTAAAACAATTGAGTCACTTATGTGTTATTTATTACCCTGTTTGCCTCTGAGATGTGGGAGTAGAAGCACAAGCATATCTATAATATGAAAGCATCTGAATCAAAGTGCTGCTAAAGTCAATAGTCATCGTATCACCGCTCAGCCGGGGGTGTTCATGCGTGTTCGCTGTTGGTCACGGATGGGATTCCATTCCGTGTGAGCCTCCAGGCCGAAGTTATTCATAGCGTGTGCATATAACAGGCGCGGCGTGTGGGTGTCGAGCACATACTCAGTGTTATCTTTGACTGGTCTTCGTCTGTTCTGTGTGTGTGACACCCGGCGAGGTCCGTTCACCCTGCAGAAGGTCCTGCGGCAGCGTCGTTGTCGTGACAACGCAATCCGCCTTTCCTCTCTGGCCGGATGTCCCGCGTCGACGTGGAGCGTGCACGGCGGCGGGGTGTTGAAGTGGCTCAGAGCTGCACAATATCGTGCGCTAGAAATAATGCGTCAGACACGTGTCGGTTTATCGGAGCTGGGGTCGGGCAACAGATCTGTTTGCACGTTTTCTCACGTCGCTGTAGGGACATGACGTATACACGTACGTCACAACGTCTAGTGATGAGAAGCTCGTCCGTCTGAGGCTGATGGAACTTTAAAATGACCCAAATTCAAGTTAGAGAGATTATATCAGGAAATGACGAGGCATCACTTTTCATCAGCCAGATGAAAGCGCTGCAGAAATGTCTGCAGAGTCAATCTTTGAAGTCACATTCCCAACGCCTCCAGAAAGTCCTTGATGTGGATAAAGAAAATGGTGCTAATGAGCACGCGAACGCCAATAAAGGCTCAGAGGAGGAGGAAAAACTCTTTCCCCAGATCGCCCATGACCTCCGTTTAATGAGAAAAGAAATGGTCATAAACCACAGAGACGGATGCCCTCGCTTCCTGGAAGTGCACCAGCTCATTACGAGCGCTCCGTGGGAGCTGTGCTGTCCGGTATTCGGCGTAGAGGGAGAAAACTGTATGCAAAATATAAATATGGCACACTTAGCACACACTGACAGCTCTTTGAATCCCAAAACGATGAATTTACTATTCCAATTTATATTTCATGAGTAATAGAATACGAATAGCCCGAGTTTGCCTGCTGGCTCCCTGAACCCTTAAAGAAGAATTGTATATGGTTTGTCTAGTTGTGCAAATAGCTTTGGCATTATTAGCTAAATCCTCACAGAAAAAGTCCATAGATCAATATTGTGATGAATTACTACATGATACATGACAATTACCTCATCGATCCCCTTGTGTTCGTGTAGACTACAGTCTGTAGTGGTTGGTAGTTGGGGTGGGACATGTGACTGACAGCTGATTGTCGCCCTGATGCCAACGTTGGATCAATCCTCTCGGTCTCGATGGGCACCGAGCTTTCAATTTCGAGCGGATCAATATGATCCATCGCGTTACTACGGAGCGCCGGAGGGTGGGGGGGGGGGGGCAGGAAATGGATTTTCCCCGCTGCACATTTCCTCTTTGTGACCTTGTGGAGGTTTCACACAGTCAGAGCTGGAGACCACTTCCTGTCTCGTCTCCCACTGCAGAACGGCCAAAGCTCAACCCGCCATTTATCTTTAATAGATCGAGCAAATGAAATGAGTTACAGCCTTTTCACAGGGGGGCAGGAGAGTGAAGATCGCAGCGGGTGTAAATCAACAGCTCCAACGCCAAAACCGCTCGAACCACTAATCTCTCGATGTGTGGCCACACAGAATGAATAAAGCGTAGATATCGAACGCCAGCGATCCAGTGATTGAGTACCAGATGTCCTCCCCTCTCCCCCGGTTATGTATCTCCGTTCGGTCCGCCGGTCCCACCGGGAAGGAAATGAATCAGCCCGACTGGCAGACTCATTGAGCCCGAGTAGACCCCCCGAGTCGCGGCTTCGCACCCCGGGGCTTAAGTACAGTGCAAATGCGTCGTAATTCTTTAAATGTTACTTTTGGACGGGGGAGTTATTCCCTCGCTTACTCGTTCTCGTAAGCTAAGCCAACGCAAAGGATCCACGGATGCTTTTCTCTGGTCCTCGCCCCCAGCTGGCCTTGACTCAATCCATTTCCATCACCCATCACTTTCTGGGCCGTTTTGGGTCGAGTGCCAAGCTCACACCCGTTCTCTCCCCCCTCCGCCCCTCCCTCTCTCCCTCTGCCAGATGTTGCCAGGGCCATCGAGCTGCTGGAGAAGCTGCAGGAGTCGGGTGGCGTGCCCGGTCACAAGCTGCAGTCTCTGAAGAAGGTCCTGCAGAGCGAGTTCTGCACGGCCATCCGAGAGGTGAGTCACACCGACATGACTCACCCCTTCTCACTGTTTTTTCTCTTCTTTGACCTTTCTCGTGCCCACGCTCCTCGTTGCTCTCATGTGCTCGCTGTGGCGCGATGTTTTGTCCTTGGAGTTGCTTTCGACGAGGTGGTTGTTTACTGGTTTTGGTGATGGTTTCTGTGGAGAGGCCCTCTGGTCATCAGGCGGTTATTTGAGCTGTGCACGCTGACTCCTGCAGAATCTCTTTTGCCACGAAGGAAGTTGTCTGCAGGCGTTTTGGGATGTTGGTTTTATATTTATGGTCATATTTACAGCACTTTAGGGACTGCATCCCTAAGCCAACACAAAAACTTATTACTTATAAAATTTCTTATTACCAGAATCCTGCATGCTGGACGTTTCCGTTTGGTTGCAGTTACAGTGCTGTTAGATTAACTGCACATTAAGAGAATTGAATGGCAAATGTATTGTTAAGAAGCATCACATTTTTCAACCGGCGGCTGAAGCTGTTAATATAATTTTTCCATGACTTTGAAAAATGATGTTAAGTGAAAGATATATATCTCTCTCATTGAATTCATTGTGCAGAAAACTGGTGCTAAAATGTGCTGAAAAGTGATGCTTCGATACCGAGCGGGGAAATGAGCTGTAAAACAAATAAATCTGAGAGTGTGACTTCAAGTCACATCAATCACAAATGAACGCAGCGTAATGAAAATGCTCTGTTTTATTAAGGCGCAAGCTGAACAGCGACGGGGACATTTTAACGGCGTTAAAGATTTAAACGGAACATTTGTATAATCAAGAGGCCATAAAACATTAGCGGCATCACATTAACTCGAAGGTTCAAACTGCTCAGATTGAAGATTAATCACATTTTGCAGGTAAGAATATAATGTCAAACGTAAACCGCCGTTTTTTCTGCTCTTGCTCTTCATTAACGCTGACGGCCACAAATTAATCCATCAAGTTTTTGCACAATTCATCTTGTATATTCAGCGTCGTGTCTGTTTTGATGTACTGCAGCATCACCCGGAGCCGTGTGTTAGTTAAGCAAACATCAACAGAGAGACGGATGACGGATGACGGCGTCTCTTTTTGCAAGTCAAACGCAAACAATGTGAACACGGAATTTGTCCCGGAATGAAAGCAGACAATCAGACAATGCTGTGAAGTGGCATTTGGATTGAGATTGCACTGCGTCACAGCCCAAAATAACGCCAACAGTAGTAAGAGTGTTCATTTGTGCCAACAACCAGGAACTGAAAGTCAGCTCTCTGTTCATCACTTCAAAACCCAAAAGAGGATCAATGTACCTCAACACTGCCACAAAGTTAAGTCATTTCACTGTGTTTCTCATATAAACTCATTAGAAGCTTTGTTTACAGCTGGTAGCTCATAATGAAAAGATAATGACCCCCGGCGATGACAACAATTGAATTGCTTCTGACAGAAAAAAAAAAAACCCCGACATCATACAAAGGGACGGAGAGGAATAAACGCACCTCTCGTCTCGCGGTGTCCAGATCCGCTTCGTCCCTCTCGGGGGGGAAACCCGGAGACCAGCGGCACGCCTGCCAACGGATGACTCTCAAAAGACCTTCTGCTAAGCGCCTTAGCAACAGCAACAGCAGCAGCAGCAGCAGCGCACGACCTCCGCCAAGAGGCAGGGACGCCGACCACTTCGCCCAGAAGGAGCCGGCCGAACGCGGCAGAGAGGCGTTCGCATCTGCTGGGTTGCGCAGTTGATCCGTCTCGGGGACCAAAGAGGATGACTTTCATTTCTCTGACTGGACAAAACGTGTGTTAAGCGTCATTTTCAGCACTAACGTGTTTCTTTCTTCTTGGTTAGATTTTTATTTTTTCCCTGGAAGAAATCAGTCGGCACTTTCAGCCAAAACAACAGCGGCAAAACGAGAAAGAAACTTTGACGTACTGAAATTTGACTTTCACATCATAATAACACAAAGAGGAATAAATCAGCAGCCTGGAAGGTGAAAATAATAAACTCACGCATCCACAAACAAAAACATATTCAAAACACTCCACTCCGTCCTCATGTGACGGTCTGCAGGGCCGATGCACAGCCTGAAGGGACCGTCGAGCTACTCCCCCCCCTCCCAACCGCATCGCCCACATACTGTACGCCTGCACCAGTAGAATACAGCAGGAATCAGCCCCCTTAAGGACGACGGGCCAGCTGTCGATACGAGCAACAAACAGCTGGGAGACGAGTCCGTCCAGCAGCTAAATGACAAAGAGACAGAGTTTGACGAGCTGGCTCGTCTTTCCCCGCCGCGTTCATCGACGACTGAGCGAGTTGTCGGGCTCAATCAGCCTTGCAAACGGGGGAGGAAGGACGCGGCGCGGCGGGGAAGAGCTAACCAGCTGGAAAATGATGAAGGTTGAAAGAGCCAAAGCATCCTCCATCAGCAAACTAGGGTGGAGGATCCTTCCTCGGGAGGGGAAGCAGGAAGCTGCGGTTAAAAGCAGCGTTGTCATGCCGGCTTGCGGCCTCCTCCTCTGCTCTCTCATCATCGGGAAAAGCATGCAGGAGGAGGGTGGGGCTGACGGTGTAACCGCCGCAGGGCCGGGGCGGTGAAGACGTCAGCCGAGGAGGAGGGGGTGGGGGGGGGTGGGCAGGAGGGTAAATTGAAAAGACGCCCGCGGGGCAAACGGGTTCTTCAGAGCAAAGTGCAGCCACAACGAGAGGCAGGCGGACGTTAGTTGTGTTATTCAGGGCTCAGCATTGAGGACGGACGCATTGACGGACGTCAGATGCTTGTCTTGTGCGGCCTCCTTCAGAGCACCACTGATGCATGTGTGTGTGTGTGTGTGTGCGTTAACTCCTCATTGTGTGGCATCGCTCGCACTCACGCGCTTAAGTAACATCCGTGGTTCATGAAAAGAGATTTTTCTTTTTTTAGGCCTTGAAAGGCCTTGAAAGGCAGTACTTCACCGTGTAGACTGCAGGCAGTGATAAGAATGACGTCATTTGCAGGCAGAACGAAGAACTGCAATTAGCAGTCGTGTTTAAAAAAGCCACTCAGCGTGGCGGTCGGAGGCGAGGAAAGCCTTCCTGGGCGTTTCCAACACTGTGCTCAGCCTGACAATGTGCAGACGTCCTCGGGTGAAGGTACCGTTTGGGAGCTGAGTGTGTTTGTGGGTCTGAACGCATCAGCGGCGTAGATCTGCTTGTCAGGCGGGAACGCGGCGGCGGCGGCGCTCTCAGCCGGTCTTTGAGATTCATGAGCAAACAAGACAACAGAAGCTCAGGGGTAGTTTATTTTTCCCACATTACTGACATTTTTGCATATAAATATGTCAGGGCTCGTATCCTGTATTTCCCTGTGAGGGTTCAGAGCAGCGAGTTCGTTTGGAGAGTCGTGCGTCGGACGCGCTTTGATGAGTCACGTCATTCAAATTCATTCCTGAGCCACAACGTTGAAAGTCATGAAGTTTTTGCACTGAGAAGTCTTTGAATCTGAGAAGATTCTGATAAAAACCCAAAACTGCAATCAGTGTAAAAACGATAAATACTGAAACCCGTAGTTTACTTACTTTTTGTAATCAGCCCAAATATCTAATTCACCTTCATCTTCATTGGAGGGAACAAACTGTTCTTAAGCTGCGCTGACTGGTTTGATGTCATTCAGAAGTTCCTCTTTTGTGCTGCAGTATATTAAATACGCGTCCTCATTCAGTCCCCGTCTTCCTCCGGCTCTACGGTTTCTTTAAACGTCTCGACTGGAAAGGTCAGCTGTGTGCATTGATTCCGTTTGCCTCAGAAAACCTCGTTTTCACGTCACGTTTTACACCCGCCGTGACTTACACAAACCCGTGTCCCCCGTTACCCGGCCCGAGGATTTCATTTTTTAACCATTTCATTATAACAGCAGTGTCTCTCTGTTCCCTTCAGGTGTACCAGTACATGCACGAAACCATCACCGTGAACGGCTGCCCGGAGTACCAGGCGAGGGCCACGGCGAAGGTAAGGAGGAGCCGCTCTGCAGCTTCGTCGCTTTGGAATAAAAACGCAGAGCCCAAAAATAAAATAGAAAGTAACCGAATAGAGATTCATCTGCGGGTTTCTTCTTGCTCAACTGAGGGAAAAAAACAGCTCTTTAGTGTCTCTGAAATCCCACAATAATACGTCTTTTGTCCTGTTTCTTAGTTTCTTAGGCTGCACGCATGTATTAGGTCACATAAAGTTAGTTGTTCGGTTTTGGGGATTTTTTTTCGGGAACAAACCAACTGGCTTTAAAAGCAAACGTTTCTTTCCCCCAAAAGAAAAGCCGACAGCATATTTCAAAATAACAGCCTTTTCTGAGCGACTCTTCATCCCCGTTTCACAAATCCGACACTTGCTGAACGTCTTTGAGCTCAAAACCTTTCTTTGAATCCGCGAGGGGCTCGACCTGGAAACGTCGGATGAGCAGCTGCTTGATTTCCAGGTGCTGATGACGTAACCGGGACGAAACATGTATTTATTTTGGTGTCATTCAACAAACAAGTCTAATCTGTTTGCTCATTTAAGGCTCCTCACTTTTTTGTGTCCTCGCTGCTTCAACTCGACATTTTTTTTTTTAAAAAAAGAGGGACGACGTCGCGAATTGAAACTTTAGATTAATGCCACTGAACTACCACTGAGGACGCTTAATGGTTCGGGTCGACACACCAGTCAGGTAGATAAAATATTAGCGATTTACTGGGTGAAAGTCGTGTTTGTTTCGCCCCCGACCTTCACTCCACTTTGACTTTGCCTCTGTTCGTATCACGTGACCCGACTTCCTCCGTTGCGCCGGTCGTCACGAGTACCGTAGGACCACTAGAGGTCGACGTCGTCTTCTTCTTCTTCTGAGTGGAGGAAGCCGACGAAGACCCATTTTAAACCTGCAAAATCCGAAGATTCACAGCCAAACAGAGTCGTGTGTTTCCCACGTGCACAAACATTAAAAAGGAAAGTAAACCTATGACCACGGGCACTTTTTGATGGAAAAATGAATATATTGGTGAGAAGAGTCATTTCACTCTGCAAAGGAACTGCAATGATGAAGCAAAAAAAAGTTCCTGTGTTTTTTTTCTTTGCCTGAAGGCACCGTAATGACACGATTTAAGCAGCTTTAAACTCCGGCCTACTTTTCTCTCTCTTTGCCTTAAACTTTGAGAAGTTACTGCTCCGTAATCTCTATTAAAATTGCAAGTCCGCCGGGCAATAAAGCACACGGCCAATAGCCTGAGCTGGCTTCATGGGAGCAATGGAAGTTTTTTTTTAAGTTCTTTCACTCTCTTTTGTAAAAGGGAAACATAATTGTGCTCAGTATCACACGCGTGATCTAAAAGGGGGAAAAGCACATAAGCTCATCTCCCTCTCGAGCACTTAGGACAGTCAGATGGTGAATCTCCCGGCAGATCGCATCGTGTTTCACCTGAACTACTCGATTCCCTCTGATTGCTCCGTTAAGTGAATCAATTCGGCCTCTAATTCCCTTGTTACTCATCGCCATGGAGACCAGGAGGATGCCTGAAGTCACACTTAACACTCGGTTGTTAAGGGGAAAGCATCCAACTTGTGAAGGTCGGCGTGCTGCGAGGGGCCCCGGCGAGGAGACGCTGTGCATGCCGAGGGGCCTTCCAGCTCCACACTGGGACGAGGCGGTGGGGGTCGGGGGGGGCGCGGAGGGTCAGGGGAAGCTGGTGGATGGAAAGAAAGGCTTTTGTTTTTCTTTAAAGGTCCCTTCTTGCTTTTCCACAGATGATAAATGTATTTCAGCTTCAGTTCATTCTGACCTTTTGGAACTGCGTTTATACCGAAGGGGGGGGCACACTTTCTAATGGCCTGTCTGATAAATGTTCTGTATTCTTTCACTTGTTCACTGCCGGACTCAATCTGAGGTTCATTTTTCTCCAGAAAGACTTTTGTCCTACTTCTTGGGGAAAAAAGTTTGGTTCCATGGTTTGTCCAACTCTGTCCAATTAGTAGCGAGAAGTCCAAAGCTGCGTCTCTCTTCCTTCAGGCAACGGTGGCGGCCTTCGCGGCCAGCGAAGGTCACTCCCACCCGAGAGTGGTGGAGCTGCCCAAGACGGAGGAGGGGCTGGGCTTCAACGTGATGGGCGGCAAGGAGCAGAACTCCCCCATCTACATCTCCCGCATCATCCCCGGCGGCGTGGCCGAGAGGCACGGCGGCCTGAAGCGAGGGGACCAGCTCCTGTCCGTCAACGGTGTGGTGAGTCCGACCGCCCTTATGCAAATATGCAACCGTGACTACAAGAAAAAAAAAAATACAACACTTCCCCTTCTCTCCATCTCCAAAATCCCCTGCAGAGTGTGGAGGGCGAGCACCACGAGAAAGCGGTGGAGCTGCTGAAGGCGGCCAAGGACAGCGTGAAGCTGGTGGTGCGCTACACCCCCAAAGTGCTGGAGGAGATGGAGGCCCGCTTCGAGAAGCTGCGTACGGCCCGGCGGCGCCAGCAGCAGCAGATCCTCATGCAGCAGCAGCAGCTGCAGAACGTGGCCTCTCAGCAGAACCACATGTCGTAGGTGAGGCGCTTCATTGCTTTACGGGTGGTGGGAGGTGGGGGAGGAGGCGGAGGAGAGGGGAGGAGGGGGGGGTGAAGACAGGATGAATGGCCAATCCCAAGTTTTAATAGGATGGGAAGCATTGGAAGCAGCATCAAAAGCTGCTAACAGAAACGTTTGTTTTGTGGCGGTTTTGGCGCCCCCTGTGGACCCAAGCGGTAGTGTATGCAACAGTATTAAATGCAGTATTTTATTTCATATGGTGAATCTTTCACAGGGATTTTATTTAAACACAATTAAGAGCATGTGACAACGGGTTCGTAGCCGTCTCTTGTTGCTTATTGCTTTATTTTGGACAGGACTGGACGTTGGCTCCCTCAAGGTCGGCACAGTTTTGAACGCTCTTTCGAGGAGGCGACGCCGCACGTTTAGATATTCAGCCACACCGTCGCCTTTTATCATTTTCCTCATGAGCACGTGCACCGTCTCACGCTCAGACCTCTCAGCTGCTCCCGCTTCAAGGTGACCAGCACATTTTAAATCTCCCCAGGAAACTCACGTTTTATCATTTACTGGCGGTACATTTCGCCGGTTATTTCAAACCCCAGTGCTTCTGTTGCGCAGGCTGTAATTGATGCAGCCGGCTGCGGCGCTTGGAGGCTCCAGCTGGAACGACGGCTCCACATACGTCTGCTTTAGACAAAACGATTACCATCCAAATTTAGATCAAATTCGAGATTGGGACCAAGTGTCGCGCACAAACCGTCCTCTGGCATCACACAACTAGCAGCAACTAGAGTGGATGTATTCTTTGATAAAAGTAGCATTAAATATGAGATTGAAGGAAGGAAACTACACGTGCATGCGACCTTAAATGAGCAAGAAAACACACATTTTAACCAGTAGATTGTCGACAAAAAGCATAACATTCTGACTTCATGCAGGCCACAGTTATTTGTCCACACTGCTCTTGGCGCGACAGCCTGCAAGCATCGCTCTCAGCTGGTCTCTCCTCTGCAACGCCCTGCAGGTTGTTCCAGAAGAAGAAGAAGTGAAGGAAAAAGTGGATCCCTGAAGACCATCCGTTCGCGCCGAGGATCCCGAAAGCGGAAAACTCTTCCCGCCGAGGAGGAAACCAACGAGTAGAAGACCCTTTGACTTACTCTCTCTCTCTTCCAGTGCACCACCGATCACTGAGCAAAGAGGCCCGTCCACCCGAGACCGCTGGGGGGGGGGAAGCTCCGAAAGTCGTCCACTTTAACTTCGCATTCCCCTTTTTTTTTTTGGTTACGAGTTGTTCTCCTCCCGGTTGTGAGTCGCCGTTTCCTGTGTGTGTCGTGTTTCGTTTTTTTTCGCCCGTCACACCGCGGCACCTTTTGTACAGTGGGTGTTCCTGTCGATTCCCCAACCGGCGCTCGTGTTTCTTTTTATCTTTTTGTGTCAAACTGGTTCTGTTTTGGACAAACGTGACTCTCTTTTCTACCTTCTATATTGTAGCAGGAACGATTTTGTATCTTGTAGGTTTAGCAATAAAAACGCAATCTCCTGCTTTCACACCTCGCCGCTAAATTCCCGATGTTCTTGTGTGCACGTGTACAGTCTGTGCACCGGTGACGCTTTGCAGAGCAAACTGGGCCTTAAATAGCGTAAGGCAGCTCTGTAGTTTGTGCCATGTGAAGAGTTTATTCGTTCAACGCGTGGCACTGATTATCGATGTGCAACAACTACTCCCCACTGAGACGTATCTGGAGAATATGTCTCACCGCGAGGTTGTCTTTGGAGGTTCAAATCAACCCTTGGATGCGTCGTCCTGTTTCCGACAGACAAACAGAATGTTTTCAGTCGCGGGTGGGATTTAAATCAAAATATGAGATCAGAGATTTAACAAAAAAGGCTTTATTGTTCCTTCTGAGTGTTACGTTTTCTTTCTGAGACGTGCAGATGATTATTTAAAATCTATTCCTTGTGTGACAGCTGAATACGAGCACGTAGTTCCACCCTGGTTTCTGTTTGGGACAATCGTTGTACCTGAGGGAGGGTGTTTCTGTGGTGCTAAGAGCTTCTTCTTCGGGTTTATTCCTTTGTTTCGCACTAAGCTTCCGATACCGACTCTTAGGTTTTTCCTGTTTTCCTTTTGCCTCCTTCGTTTACCTGTTCTGTCTCCCTGCGGTCGGTGAAAAGCTGTAGACATTCACTCATTCCTCTAGAAGAACATCTCGCCAGGCGGATCCCTTTTTGTATCTCCACGTCACAGGTACTCTTTCTTAATTGACTTACATTTTTGAAGCTGATGGTCATGTACTTACCGTAAAGATTAAAAGAAGAAAAACACAACTAAACTGTTGATATGCAATTGTTATACATACTATATTTGTATAAATAAATCTACGTGCTTGTGTACAGTGAGCGCCGCGTCGAGCCTTCCTTCACGCCGTCCTTCATTGAGGGTTCAGTGGAGCTCCGAGTGTGACACCATCGCAGACGACATTCGCCATAAGACGAGTATTTTTCTAAAACGAGCGACGACTTGAATTAAGTTCACAAATCAAATCACTTGTGGTTTGGAAACTTGACATGTTTCCCTGTGCTTTTAATAACTTTAATAACAGAAGAAACGCCTCCCCCCTGTGGTCCGTCTGAGTACTACAGCGGGGACTGAGCCGTCACGTGACTCCGCCCTCCTCTAATCACGTGTAGTGAAGAGTCTTTCCAGCGTGTTAAACGTTTCCACTACATCTGAATAACAACAGCGAGACTTTTTGCATTAAATTGATTGTGAGCTTTGTGAATTAGATGCACTGGTAAAGATTCAAACAGTAAATAAAATGTTTCAAATGATTTCCACCTCCACCAGCAACTACCTCAAAATACTACCGACCGTAGCTTGTAAAGGGGTATTTTAATATTGTTGCTTCTACCAACACTTGCAGTACTTTAAATGCATTCAGTAGAGACAGAAAGTAGAGGATATAAGGAGAACAATAAGAACGCATGGATTTAACAAAACTATTGCCTCTATATAAGTTTATTTAAAGTTCACCTTGGTCCCCCCCCCCCCCCCCCCCCCCCCCCCCCCCTCAAGTACAATGAGGGGCCATCTGTGCTCGGCTCTGGTGTCGACGGTGTAATCAAAGGTGTTAATGATGCCTCACATTTGGAAGGAAAGGACAAACAGGTACAAAGTGCTGCAGCCCAACTGCACACAGTACAAAGAGTGTGGTTTAAATACCAGAACTCTGATTTCTAGTTAACAGGTTCAAACCTCTGCTATAATACAGAAAAAGCATAATTTAAAGGGATAAATTGCTCTTTTACTCAAAGGCATGAGTGGCGTCAACGGCGTCCAATGATTAATGTTATCAGCTGACCTCCATCAGTTCCTAATGGGATCTCCACACCTTGTTAGCTGCAGACCGTCTGTCACGTGATGAATAACTTTTATTTAGTTACAAAGGCCCTTTCTGGACTGGATATTCATCAGCATGTAAAAGCACAAGAATCTGCAATATTAATGAATAATTCGACCTTAATAAAAAGAGACGATGGCGCACTAAACGAACGACTGATCATCGCTCTAAAGATGGAAACAACTCTGTGAGTGTTGCTTCAGTTTTACAGAAAAAAATACAAAAAGTGTGAAATAATATTCAGTTTTCGCTGAAGTTTCTTTCACATTAATTAGAAGCGAGAACTCTGAATGTACCATATTTCATCTCGTCACACATCCTGCTTTAACCCGGTGATAAATGTGTGGTCACAATGGTCACAGAACAACAGAAGAGGGTGAAAAAAACAAAAAGCTCAAACATTCATACAAAACAGAGAAAGATTTAATGTTCATGACAGCATCGAAAGAAAGAAAACTGCTTAAATACCACTTCCTGTTCCAGTAATGCAACGTCGTAATTAAATATGTCTCATTGGGTATAATAGCATGTATAGAATAAATGGGCATTTACATTATTTACAATCTCATGTACAATATAAAAGCTGGTCCTCGGATGCAGCCGAGGCCCCCCACACCCCTTCCTTCCCCGCCTCCCCAAAGCGCCCCCCCCTCACAGGACGTGGTAGACGGGCCCGGACCCGGGGCTCTCCGGCGTGCGGGGCTGCGAGTCGGAGCTGCCCGGGGAGAAGGTGGCCGTGTCCCTCGGGGCCGGCGGACCGCAGCCGGCCCCCGCCGAGGTCAGGCGGTCCACGATGCTGGAGAGGCACTCCAGGCTGGAGGCTCCGGCGGCCTTGTCGCCCGAGCCCTCTGATGAGAGAGCAGAGGGGGTTCATTGACCTTTAGAATACAGGACTCCCGGAGGATTTAAAACGGCAGCTATTGTGTTTTCAAAGCGCTCGGCCGACGCGGACGCGTGTTCTTATTCGCGGCAGAAGGACTCACCGTTCCTGCCGCACGAATAGCTGTTGATGTAGTTTGCATTCAGATGCTGCCACACTGGACTGTTGCTGTCGACCTGCAAGGAAGCGGGAAATGAAATTTACCCTCGGATTCTTGCAGAAATAGAGAAATGTGTTATGGTTGCCGCGGTGTAAATGCATATATTTACGCCGGATAGGAAGAAAAAAATGCAAAAACAAGCGATGGCCTTTGCTATATTCTGGACAGGCCAATAAATCCTGAATTCCAAAGTTATGGTCTTCTTTATTTCACTTCCACCTTAAAGCCAAAGTGGCAGAATGCGCTGCCTTCGCCCGGCGGGACTCTTGAGCGTGCCCAATCGATTGTATCAGTGGAAGCAACACCGGTTTGTGCAAGATGACACTTTCTCCTTGTAAATCTGCAGAAAATCCTCTGGCAGCGGTGCAGAACATGCAGTCAGGATGGAATGCAGAAAAGCGCCCAGGTTTTTTTTTTGTTTTTTTTGCTGCTAGACTTCAGTGAGGTGGATTTAGCTGAGTTTATTGGGGCTATAAAGTGTCCGGTGGTGGGAAAGACATTACTCCATCCAGCACGATACGTTCACCTCCAAACTAATTCAGCCTGACCTTAAACTACACTCATCACACACACACACACACAGACCACTACAGAGTTTACAGGATGACATGCATGTAGAGGCATTGTAATTAAGGTCATTAGGGGAAAAAACAAGCTTCTACTTTAGAAATCCAGGCTCTATTTGGAGCATTGAAATGAAAAATGCCACCGCGGCTTAAATTCAAGATACTTCGTTCAGCAAAAAACGGCCTTTTCGGGGGAAAGCCGCTGCGAGATTTAGCTGTCCTGCACAAAGTCACTTCACTCCCTGACTTTTTCATTTTTTTTTAAATCTCTGCACAGCCAGATGTCTGCACATGTGGACCGTGGGGGGGGGGGGTGTCTTACCATGCCGTCGGAGCAGCTGGACAGCGGGCTCCCGGGCTCCGAGCCGCTCTCTCCGGGAAGGCCGTAGTAGTTCTCCACCTGCTCGCGCAGCAGATCCTGCAGGCTCTCGATGTAGTGGATGGCGTTGCGCAGGATCTCCACCTTGGGCAGCCGCTGGCTGGGGTTGGCCGAGGTGCAGCGCCTCAGAGCCTCGAAGGCGTGGTTGACCTTCTTCAGCCGCCGGCGCTCGCGCATGGTGGCGGCGCGCCTGCGGTCCACAAAGTTGGACTTGCGCTTGCAGGCCTTGCAGGCCCACTGGAGGCAGTGGCCCGGCTGGTGGGGGGCCCCGGGCAGCCTTACGTGCTCGTCCTCCTCGGAGCCGTCGAGCTCCGCGCCGGGGCCGAACTCCAGGCTGTCCGGGGAGGAGGCGCACGCGTCGTAGTAGACCTGCGACGGCGAGAAGACGTCCATTGTCCGCCGAGGAGAGAAGTCTGGATGGATGGGAAAGATGGGCGCCGGGGAGGGAAGGAGGAGTGGGGACGAGAGACAGAGGAGACCTCTGAGTGATGTGAGGGGTCTGTTGCCCCCGAGCCCCCCTTATATGCCCCCAGGCCAGAGCCCAGGGCCCACATTGGCCAGATCTAATTACCATGGCCCATTGGCCCAGCCAGAAGGCAGGCTGGGGTTAGCTCAGCTCCCTCCCTGCCCCATCCCCAACCCGCTGTCCCTCACCCCCCCCCCCCACCCCCTCACACCTCCCAGTACCCTGCAGAGTTTCCCACATCTGCACTTACTGGTGTTTTCCCACTCATCCCCGCGCTCTTCTCCTTGCAAGGCCACGGAGAACACAATGCTCGGGGGGGGCGAACATTTGCAGATCCGCCCGCTTCCAAACATCCCGTCGCAGGCGGAGACTCGAAGAGAGTCGCACGCCGCCACGAAGACGCACGTTTGTGAGCGCGCGTGTTTTTGTTGTGGGAGAAGATGGCGGGGGGGAGGAGAGGGGGGGGGGGCACGCGCGGCAATTTTTTTTACGGCCTGGACAACAGCGTTGCAGATGCGGCCCAGCTGCAAGGCGAGGTGTAACATTTCAAGCCCTGTGAAGTCACGTCGCAGTGGTAAGCCGCCCCCCCCCCTCTAAAACACCCCAAAGCTCATCACCGAAGGTGCCGTGAGTGAGGGGATCCTCCCCGTTTGCCTCATTGAAGAACAGCAATCACACAACTGACACCGCGGCTCAACTCGCTGCGCCATTTTGCTCCCGAGGACCAAATTTGAACCGTTAAAAGTTATTGACACAAGTCGAGTACTTTTTTTTCGGGCGCACAACAGATGGCCGCTGTGCTGCAGGAATGCCACATTGTGTAGTTTGTGTTTTTTTTCTTTCATTTAAATAAACTTTTATTTTATTTTAAAGCAGTGCACATTAAACATTTGGTTCTTCTTCGTGCTGCTTTGCTTCAAGCTGTTTGGCAAAAGATGGCGACCAGTTTAATTGTGTCTCTATTTGTAGGATTGGGGAAGGGGGAGCAGGATGGGGGTGGGGGGGGGGGTCGCTTTTAGCAGCTCTCGACCCCGAACTCGTTTAGGTCATTGTGTTGTTGACAGCTTACAGGGATACAATGCGGATATTTCTCACAATGTGTCCGAACGTTTGTCGAGTCGGCCCTTTTTTCTCTGGGAACCGCGCGCACCTAAGAAAACAGCGCGCGCCCGCTGCCTCGGAGCGGGAGCGCGCAGTTGGGGTGGTGGAGGGACAGTTAGGATGGGGGGGGCAGTCGGGATGGACAGCTGAAGAAGACATCGACCCGCGCGCAGTGGCCGCTGGGAACATCAAAGGCCGCGGAAGCCTCGAGAAACAACGTCGCCAATGAGAAAACCTGCTATCGGCCGCCCGAGAGCCGATGGAGGCCGGATCGGCGCAGCACATGGTGGGACGGGGGGGGGGGCAGGGAGGGGGACCGGGGGGGTTATTGGTGCAGGATCCGCTCCCCTGGGAACTCTTGAGTTTGCTCTCTTGTTGTTCTCAAGGGTCAGAGACAGAGTTAAGTGAAGGGCAGGAGGTGACCCTTTATGTCCATCTCCCTCACGGCGGAAGACCTTATTTCTTCCAAAGTGCCGCGCGCCCCCCGGAGAGAGAGAGAGAGAGAGAGAGAGAGAGAGAGAGAGAGGGGCAATTTGTCACTTAGAATAAAGCTTCCTTCTGGCGAAATAAAAGTAAATTATTGACTGTCTTCTCTTGTTTTAAAATCCAATTAGATAATAAAGAACAAGAAATTCCTGTTACAGTGTTTTTTAATTTTCATACATATTAATACAGAATGTATTCGTTTGCACGTGTGATTTGACTTGAATAAACACAAATAAAAAAAACAATAATTTCTGATATGATAAAAAAAACGTTAAAAAAGTATAAGAATATGGAATGTGCACTTTACAAATTAAATTCAGTAATTCAGAGGTTTAAAAAAAAAAGAGAACCGTGAATAAAAAGCTTAAGACACAAAAAAGCTCAGTGTTTTTAAAAAAAGGGTATTTCCCCCCCACCCACACACACACATAAAGTACATTTTACTTCCCCCACAGGAATAACTATAGTGAAACAAAAAAAAACTTTGAGTGGCAACAGCATTTGTTTGGCAGAGAGAAGTGTGCTGCCAGTGAATCCTTTTCCTTCCAGGAGAGTCTGAATAAATCAGAGCATTCAGCCTCTGAGCCCCCCCCCCCCCCCCCCCCCCCTGTCCTGTAGCTGCTCGCCTTTCATCAGCTTCGACTTTTAAAACACTGCTTTCTCTGCCAAATGACAATTATACGGTGTCATGAGTAACACCCAAACCCCTGTAAAGCTAGAAGGGAGAGAGCTCTCTCTTTGTCTGATGGAAAAACAGCTGGACGCGGCGCTTCCACAGCAAACACGGGCCTTTAATAGCTCAGAATGCCAGTTTATGCGCGTGCACGTCAAAAAGATGTTTAACCCGGAGACAGCGTCGAGCAGCCGAGATGAACCAAACACTTATTTTACGAGCGCAAACTGCGATTGTTGATGTTGGCTCTGCAATCCAGGTCAAACGCAGTCATTAGCGAGCAGACGTGGAATTAGCAGATACCCGTGGAGCTGCGTGATGTAGTGAAGTAAAACTGCTGTGAGTGGGCAGGAGCCCATTAAAAGCACATTACTGTTGTGAGGTATCACATTTCTGTCTGGTTCCTGCAGAATCCTGGATATTTGGTAAAAGATATGAATCGTTCTGTTGAAAAGGGGACACGCGGGGATTACTGAGGGCTGATGCAGCTCAGGGATGGAGAAAGTATTCATAAATATACTCCTGCTTATGAAATTGTGCTTAAAAATAAGGAAGTATTTTCAATAAGTTGTACTTCTAAACATTGAAAGTAAAAGGACTATAATAATAATTTATATTTCATTATTAGTGATACTGCTTTACTTTCAACACTTCCCTCTTAAATGTTGTTATAATATGTTATTTATCCATAAAAGGGATTTTTAAAAACCGAATAAATGTTAGATAAGACATAAAAAAGTCTGTTTTAAATACTAACATTTTTGTTATTTAGTTTTAGCTTTTACTTTTTGAAACCAAATATTTGTTTATTTCTTATTTTTCATCGTATCCAAAAAGATGTCACTCCTCTCATATCTCAATAACACGCATTACATTTAAAGGATTCACAGCTGCATTAAAAAAAAAAAAAAGTCCTTTGAAATAGTTCCGTTGAGCATCTGGAAGCACTCACTCAACGCACGTTTTAGACACTAACAACACGGGAAAAAGAGCCGACCTCCGGACTCCAGCGTCGGTTCGACTCCCCCCGCTTCTTGGAATTAGCTCTGTTGTCCCCCGTTTGGATGCTAAATTGACGCTTCTAATAAACCTGACACACGTGGGACACACACACACACACACACACACACGTGTCTGTGTGCGCGTGTGTGTCTGCAGGTTTGAGAGATGAGGCCGAGTCCCGGAGGTCAACCGGGGCTTTGCGTCGTCCACAGAGATCTGAGGGAGACCATCACACCGTCAACAACCCCCCCCCCCCAACCTCTCATCAATACACGACAAACAAGACTCACTGGATTTCCATACGGCCGTGAGCCAAGTGATGATGAATTAAGACCTAATGGCTCAGATAACTACATTAATCCCGGTGGGCCGGCCCTGGATCCGTGTCCCCGCAACACGGGACACAGAGGAGAGGCGCGCTGGGTTCGGAGGGGACTCGAGTTACTGTTGTGGGATCAGTCCTGCTGGAGGCCAGCTGGAACAAAGAGCAAACCATTCCGGGGGATAGTTTAGACGTAATGGACCTCTAATAGCCGTGAACGCTGCGGGAACTGGTAGGGTTTTTATATTTGGGTGTTGAAAACAGAGACACAGCGACAGAAGCTTTTTATCTGCAGGAGGAAAAATAAGGGTCCCTGAGTTTAAACATGAAACACGTTGGTTTTTCATGTTGATTGTGATTTAGATATTAAAAAAGAATACATGATTAAGTATATGCGGTCGTAGACTCAAGGGGAAGACCTCTTTATGTTAAAAAACAGTAGACTGGTGCATGAAGATACATTGAATACTTTGCACTCATAACAATGCTGGAAAGCACATTGCATGGTTGCATAATACGTCATTAGATCCTCATTGCACGATGTCCTTTGAGATCAGGGATCATTAAGAAATAAAAACAACGGCATTCTGAGACACTCAAAATGCAGATTTTTAAAATACATTTCGTAAGAAATCACAATATTTACACCATGCAATTTTAACTGTGCAGTTATTCTTTGATTTATTGTCTTGGTCAAATATGTACAAACATTTAAATACAATCTCAGCTTTAAAAAGCGTAGCTTAATACAAAATAAATAAAATCTAAACATAATTTTATCATAAAATATGTACAAATCGGTTGCTCCTGCTGTACAAATGACGGCTACGTACCAAACAGAAGCCACAGCGGCTGAATGGACTGGAAATAATTTAGAGATGAATAATGTCAATTTCTAAATTTGAAAATCGGGGTCGAGCTCTCGGAGTGAGTTTTTCAGTTTTCTGAAACGCCCTCGCTGACATTGACTTTGTCCCCATTGGTGATGCTGTCCACGATGGAGGACAGACGCAGGAGGCTGGAGGCCCCAGACGACTCGCTGGTTCCTGAAAACAAAAAGGACATAAACAACTTTGTGTCATTTTGTGTCGTTTTGTGTGTATTTGTTCACTGATGGCGGTGGGGGAGGGCGGCTCGAGGGACGCACCTTCTCTCTGGCTCATCAGCGCTGCGGTGGAATGGTCCGCAGAGGTCGGCCAGGTCTCAGAGGACTTTTTCCAGTGATACTCATGAGCAGCCACCTGTTACAACACACGTGTTACCAGGACGTGTGTTCGGTCAGTTCATATTAAACTTGCAGTTGCAGGAAAGAAAGTTTGTGGAATTGGCCATTGACAAGGTTAAAAAACACGCCTCATATATTTGACAAACCCAAATAAAAATGAAAATAATTGGAAGGTCAGAAGTAACATTTAGATCCAATTGGAATAAAATTCAATAAAATAGAGAATAAACATGTCATAAATAGCTTAATAAAAGTCCCTGCAGGAATATTAAATGGGACGATAGAGGTGGAATAAAAAAAACACATCGTGACGTCATCACGATGTCATTACAAGGCCTTCCGAATGCAACACGCCCACCGACATACTCCGGGTGCATCTCGTGAGAATAGCACGGGCATTTTTTTTTTAAATTGTATCTCACGCTGTGTTCTTTGAGCGCGTGCGTCTCCTGCTCGTCCAGCGTCTGCAGCAGGTCCTGCAGCCCCTCGATGTAGCTGATGGCGCTGCGTAAAATCTCCACCTTGGGTAGCCGCTGGTTGGGGTTGGCCACGGTCTTCCTCTTCAGCACCTCGAAGGCCTCGTTGATCTTCTTCAGCCTCCTCCTCTCCCGGAGCGTGGCGGCCTTGCGCCTGTCCGTGGGCGCCGACTTCCTCTTGCAGACCTTGCAGGCCCACATGAGGCACTGGCCGTCGCAGTGCGCGCGGAGACCCGGCGGCGCCGGCACGTGCTCGTCCCCGCTGCTCTCGCCGCCGGTCTCGGACGGGACGTTGTCCTGGCCCGGAGACAGCGGGCTGCCGTTGCCGTTGTACAGGGGGGACACGCCGGACATGTCCAGGTGCTGCAGCGGTCCATGGTCCCCCTCTTCCAAATAGCGCAAATCGTTGAAGAGATAAGGGTTGGTCTCAAAAAGGTCCATCATATTGTTGCGCCCCTCTCGCTCTGTTTTGACAGTGGGTCTCTGGCATTTGAACAGAGCAGCAGGGACACAAGTCACCAGGCTTATATATAGAATGTGAAACTCTACCCAACGCTTTGGCTGCCACCCTGCATCAAAGCAGCTTTTTTTTTTTTTTTTTTTCCAATGGCTCTTTACAACCACACTGACATTGCGCATGCACATACGTTAAGGTTTATGGAAATGTCATGACAGGTGCCTCAAATGTCTGCGCTCAGACAAAATGGCCAAAATATTCCACTCACTGAGAAAATGAAGAAGAAGAAGAATTGTTATTTTACACATGCAGGAAATTGTTCTCTGCATTTAACCCGTCCCACACGGTGGGACCAGCGGGCTGCCATGGAGGCGCCCGGGGAGCAGTCAGGGGTTGTGGTGTCTTGCTCAGGGACACTTCAGCATGGGACATGGAGCAGCCGGGCACCAAACCGCCAACCCTGCGGTTCCCAGCGCACCCGCTCTGCTCCATCACGTGACACCACGTCAATAAAAAGTTTTAGTTTTTTAGTTTAGTTTTGTTTTCCCGCAGCAGTTTATTGTCCTTACCTGCTTTTATAAATATGCATGTTGCTTTCATTCCCCGTTTAGAGCCACCTGTGTAAAATAGTTTAACACAGAATGTCTGTTTTTTTGTGCGTATTCTTTTTACTTAAGTGACGCCTCTTTTTGCGTCATTTTGACCCCAGAGTTGAAATATTAGTCACTAAAGTTCCGCACTTGCACACACACTTTTAATCCCAAAACAGATTTACTTTCCACGCGAATTCCTTCTCTAACTCTGTAACGTGTAGAAAAATCCCAACATAAATAGATTGGAATGTGCAGTGTCAAAACAGCTTTGTGAAACACATGCGCGGGGGGGGGGGTTAAAAATAGAAACGTGGCACATTCATCTGAGATTCATAAAAGTGATAAACGAGGTGATATATAGACGCTGGCATTTCTGCTGCAACCTGAAAGGTCTCCGATCGGAAAGCTCGCAGGCGGGAATGTGAGGGATTCCTATTTATGTACCAGCGCGGTTTTGCTTTTACCCCTTTTACGTCCCTCCCCCGCCTCCTCCCTCACGCCGGGCTCCTGTCACGTTGTCGCGGAGTCACGGAGGCCTAAGAAACTGCAGGCAAATACGCTGCTGGAGATCAAAAATTTGTGCCAAATCTGAGACGCTAATAACGTGGACGCACTTGAAACAACACACTTTCATTCTTCGGTTATTTTTAGTCGGTCAGTATGAACCTACTAACCTACCGACTAGCACAAAGTGTCCATCTTCATTCCCTCTGGTGTCCCAACCTCTACCTTGATCACACCTCAGACGCGCCGGTCCGTCTGCAAAGGGGCCGCTCGCCTTGTCAACCGCCATCGCTAACGACCGATACGCTGCGGGCGCCGAGGGCCCAAATTAACGCCGTGGCTTCCACCTCGGGGGCTCTCGACGCCCACTGTGGTCAAGCTATTCTTCCACACTCGCCAAACCGTTTGCCTAATCCTTTTTTTAACGGCATCTCGACGTGTAAATAGAAAAAATATGCTCCAAAATGCTTTTAACGAGGACATGGAATACTGAGCACTAATCATTCATCCATTTAAACGTTTACAGATTCATCTTTTTGCTGAAGCATCATCTACATTTTTATGGGCAACTTAACCGCATGCGAGAAGCAGGAAACGAAGCCTTTTATTCCTCCAGCAATGCAGATGCATGAACAAGTTATTGATTACGCCCGTGTGACCTGTTGCATTTCTGCCGATCGGGTCGGAACTTCAACAAGCTGCTTTTAGCCGCGGCACTTTGTTACACGTGTTTACCATAAAGACACCTCTTCACGTAAAAAAATGTAAGATCATGTCACAATTAAAAATTTTCCTCCCTGAGAATGCGGCAGGACAGAATGTGCAAAATGACAATGAGAGAAGATGAACATATTAGATGAGCAGGTTGCCAGTGAATGTGATGAAATCAAAGCCTCAGGCTTCGAGGGGGCCCTCGGCCACCGAGCTTAAATGCAGCGCGCCCTCGTTGGGGGCTGAACGGAGCTGATTCCCTGCTGTGCACCCTCTCCCGGGGGGGGCCACCGCGCATCCTGAGCCGGACCCTAAATTCCCGTCGCTGTCGAGGGGGTTGAGGCTCCAGCTGTCGGGGAGAATCATGGCAGAAGCTCACGCTGGAGGAGCTGGCCTCTCAGGCCAGGGGGGGGGGGGGGCGGGAGCCCGGGATGGACGATAGGAAGCGTAGATGCATGTAATCCAATTTTGGTGTGAGCTGATCTGAACGCTTCTTTGGGTTGCAGTGGTAAATAAAAAGGTACCTTTAGGGTTTGAATAGTTGATTGTGTTCTGGGGGAGAAGTGAGTTAGAGATCATAGTGGTCTGCTGAGTCATTCTAACTTTATTCATCCTTTTATTTTATTTAAAGAATCCCTTTTATTTTGGAGAAGTGATTGTAATTTGTCCTCTCAACTCTTTATTTTTTTTTCTTTCAAATACATTTTTAGTATTATGATGGAAAAGAAAAAGCTCATGCCATAAATAGCATTTGTTACATAAACTCTACTCATTTTCCTTGATATTATTATTATTAATTATTACTATTATATTATCTCGTCAGTCAGCAGTCAGTGCTCCGCCTTATTAAACTGGTGCGGTTGAATTAAGCGTCGTCTCGCTCTCTCACGCTTCATAACACAGCTTGGGGTCCGGCGCTGACACGGAGGGTCACAAACAGAACTGATAATGAACATGAACCGCCCCCCCCCCCCCCTCCCTCCCTCCCTCACACACACCTCCCGTCCTCCACCTACAACTGGCTTAACTGGACGTCCTGCCCGAGACACGCTGCGCACTCATTGGGCGGTTTTACAGGAAATGCTGATGGCCGTGACGGACACACCGTATATAACCCAGCTCCACACCTGGGATATGAGTTAGCCGATAAGGGGTTAAGTACCCTGGTCATGGGGCCGATGACAATGCCTCACCTGGGGTCACGACACTTTGACCCTTCAGGGCCCCCGGTCTTCCGACTGGAGAAGGAGGTCGGGAAATGAGCGGAAAACAGCTTTTTGGGATTGCGATGAAATGAAAGATGTATTTTTCTCGGTTGGGTTGTACAGCTTTATCCTCCCTGCTTGTCACCCAGCAGATGGACGGCAAATAAACAACGTCGTGTTCATTTTAAACGTAGTTCCAGATTAGATCGTTTGGGATGAGTTACATGTAATTGGTTCCATCTTTTTTTCATATGTTTTTTTTTTTTTTTTTGTAAATGACAGCTGCACATCTTCCAGGCAGATCTTACCTTCTGACCCTAAGAACGGGGGGGAGGAGCCGTTCAGTGTAGATAACTGCAAGTCGCAGCCATGTGCCATGGGAGGCCAGAAACAAAGACGGCAACAGGTGGTTACAATGAGCAGGAATTCCTCCTCTCTCGTTACTCCGCTCATTAGCGCGTTTCATTACCGGCCAGAAATAACCTCAGATGTCGTACCGCCGCATGCGAGCCTCGGCCCAGGGAATCGTCTTATATGTTTTTGACATCGGCGGTGCCGCTAACGGGAAGAGACGATGAGCAAAGTGACGGTTTCTCTCGCCGTTCACTCCGTGTGCGACTGACTCTTCCATCTCAGGCTTCTCTGTCGAACCCGCTGCATGAAATCACAAACAGGAAGTGAGTTTTGCTGCACTTTCCTGAACCTCGGCAGTTATCGGTTTAAGTTCGGAGCCGCTGCATAACTTTAGGGCTCATAACGCGTTTGGGGTTTTGGCAGACCGAACATTCATTTCACAGCTGAAACCCCGTCGGGAATTAGGCGGGTTGTCAGAGTGCCATGCATGCGGTATTTCAATTGTTCATACATGCAAACCTAAAAACATGTCGAGGAAGAAGCACTGACGTGTTGGATTTATATGTTATGTCGTGTTAGAAACATAACTAGCGGTAACTAGACTCTTGGCCTGCACGCACAGTCGCAGAGGCGAATGATTCTTTAGAGGACTGGAGGAGCGCCAGTGTCTGAAGGGCTCAAGTCTTGCAAAAACAACGGCTCCCCTCCTTCCCTCCTTCTCTCCTTCCCTCCTTCTCCTCGGGCCCCGACCGAGACCGTCGCTACCGCTGCCGGCGCGATAGCATCTCCCGCTTGCAAACGCGGCTAATCTTTTCGTCCCCGGGCTCCCTCGTACTCGCGGGGGCCGGTCTCCGCGGCGGCGGGGGGAGTAGCTGTCTCCCGAGCTAAGCTAACAGACGGCTCCTCTCACTCGTTCCCCCGAAGCTGCCTGGGTTAGACCGCGGGGCGGCTTGGGTTTCAAAGGCGAGAGGGGAGCCGACCGCTGATGGCATCTGCCTTCTCTCTGGTGGACGACGCAGGGATTCAGTTCAAAGGCCGAGCGGCTGAGGTACATCAATTAGCGGAGGGGGGGGGGGGTGGAAGAGCTCGCCGACTCGCTTGCGTTTAGCCAGCTAACTCCCCGTGACCTCACAGCGTTGCATTATGCGACACGACCAGAGCGTTGCGCTGGTCCGCCAATGTCAATAACCCCCTTTGCAAATGGACTGGTATTGATGGACCGGCTTAAAGGGTTGTTCCCGCAAATGGATGCAAAGAATAATAAGCGGCCATCCAGCGTTGAAACACCATCAGATTCCACCAGCTGTTGGCATGCCTTTCTCTCCGCCTTTGTTTCAACAGGATGGGCCCTCTGCAGCCTTTCACCTGACAGCCCGTGGTGATTTAGTTCAGAGCGATCCGAAGGTCCCCCCCTGATTGATTCTGTCCTCATTCAGGGGAGTGATGGATTGTATCGCTGTCTGCGGGCCAGACGGGGCCACTGATGGGGACTTAGAGGGGCCACCGGCCTTGACCCGGCGCTGGAAGATTGGGGAGACCCCTCGTCTGGAAGTGAGACGTTGACCCCGTTGGCCCTCCGTCTGGGCCTCTCTGTGTTTCGCTTCTTGCTGGTGGACTTTTTTTTTTTACAAGCGCCGCAGGCTGGAGAGAGAGAGAGAGAGAGGCGTCCCTCGCGACTGTCACTGCGCAAACTCCAAAAAGAAGAGAGAGTCTGAGTCCCTGTTTTTTTTTTTTGGTGTCTTCGCCGCAGCTTTGATGTTGCAGCGTGTAAACGATACGGTGAAACATCGCTATCGTCAACATCACGCTGCCTCTGGGAGCCCGGGGACGTGGCCAGCGATAACACAAGAATGAATCCAATCATCAGCGAGTGTGACTGTAGCCATGGCAACCTTGGTGACAATGATCCACCAATATTAGTTTTCCCAGAAGTGTCTGAGCCCAGAACAAAGCGGGTTTCGTTACAATGAAAATTAAACTCCTGAATAACAACAACAGCAGACTTTTCTTTCGGGGGGGGGGGATAAAGTGCCTGGCTCCAAGAGAAACTAATAGGATATTGATGAATGTCAGTGCTGACGAGTGAGGAGAGGGGCACTGCTGCGCTGTATAATTGGTTATGAGGGCTCCATCATTAAAACAACAGAGAGGGCGCTGAAGCTTTGACTGGACGCGGGCGATAATATGATAGCCGTTAAGCCACAGTGGTTCAAGAACACGGCCTCGTCTGGCTCCGTCATCACGGAGAGCCCCTGTTACCCAAAACCCATCCTCGGTGTTCACCCATTTCATTCATATCAGGGCTCATCGTCTGGAGACAAGATTGGTCACTTTCTTAAAGTCCTCCACTGAGAACATTTTGATGCAACCGACTGGTGGTTTTAGCCATTTTTCTCAAGCCTTACATTCGTAAATGTCCGATTGGTAGGTCATTGCACCTTCATTGGGGGGCGCTGCGAGATCTACGCTCATCTGACTTGGCTGAGAGCAATAAATGAAAGGTTGATTTACAATTGATCCCTGCAACGTTGACAAATGGACCCGAAGGCTTCGTCCATCCAGACGTGCGTGTGGCCCACAAAATGTAAGAGAATCCGGAGATTCCCACTTTTGACACCCGCATGAATTATTCCCAACAGGTTGCTCTCCACACCCAAGACCTTCTGGACTAGCATTACTGTCCAAACACAGGAGAGGGTAATTGAGCATCGATGATTGTGTGTGTCTGTCTGTGTGTGTGTGCGTGCGTGCACACACGTGTTGTGTTTGTGTCATGCCCGTGACCTTTTATTCTGAAAGAGTGATGCTGTTGTTTGTGCTTTGGAGACCCTCCAACCTGAGGTGCTGCAGAGCGACCTGCATGTATGTACACACACACACACACACACACGCACTCATAGGACGTGTCACCAGCCCTGAAAGTCATCGCCACCTGTTTGATACAATAAAAAAATCTAGTGTTACTGTTGTGGAAGTTATTGGAGATGGAGTTTCATTGTGTGGGCGTAATGGTGGTGCAGGTGCATGCAGGGAAATGGTCAAACGTGTTTCGTTTTATTGATCTAGTCTGTCTCTTTTGAGCTATTTAATTTCATTGTCTTGGGATTATTGAGGTTTCTTGCAGAGAATTAGTCGAGAAAGAACGTAATAAATGAGCCATTCGCTGCAGAAGTGAATTGTCCTTCCAAAATAAAGGTCAGTGGCGGCTCTCCGGTTCTGCTCGCAGAAATAAATTGGTGTGAGAAGAAAACATCTCTCTACAGAGAAAGTCCCTGGCTGAGGTTTTAGGGGATGGTTACCCTTAATGACTTAATCCAGTCTCAGTGGTTTTAGCTCTTTGTGTGTGTGTGTGTGTGTGTGTGTGAGAGAGAGAGAGTGTGTAATCCTCGCTGTGAGACGGGAGCCCAGAGCTGACCTCACTGTTTGGTTTCGCAGGGTCTCCAGGGGCCCAGGGAGGTTCTGGGGCCGGTCCTCACAGCGGAGCGGTCTGAAACACCGACATGCAGGACGGGGTCCGCGGGGACCGCCGGCCCCCGGCTCCTGTTACCGCCGGGTTAGTCACGCTCTGCCAGATTTATGTGTGGAACAGTAGTGAGGGTTTGGGTTGCACGATACCACCAAAGTGTCGCAATATTAATCCCCCGCAGTACCGAACTTGTAATGCAGAAGATGCCCAAGTGTCTGTTTGTGCATCAATATAGTATCAATATATCTGTATTAGAAGAGCGACGTCCTTATAGACACAGTGGTACTAAAGCTGAGTACGTGAATTGATCTTAAAAGACAATTTCCTTCATTCAGCCAAGGAAACACTTTTTCCTTCACTGGACGTCTGTAAATTATGTAAACTAGCCTTCTTACTCTTCTGGTGATTAAAATAAAATACATATAAAATGCCGTTGAATTATTCTTCTGTGGCTTTTAAGAGGCGGAAAAAGTATTTAAAGCATCTATGAGTGTTTTGCCTTCATAGTTATTATGTCCATACTTATAGTTTGTTATTTTGACTTTGTTTTATGTCTGAAAGTAATTTACATTTTGAAACCATCACCTCACTGAAATGTTTGATGAATTGAAGCTCGATAGACGTCGATCTGATCTCATCATCTCAATCAAATCAAGTCATTTCCCAAAGTAATCAAGTATTAATTCCTGAACAAATGAAGAAAAGAAGTCCAGGCACAATAGATTTGCAGAGAATAATCGCGAACTTCAAAAAAACGTAGGAATTAGGAAATCAAAAGTTCTTTTAAGAAAATGAGACTTTGAGGTCTAGATTATTGACATAATTAAGAAGACTGCAGCAGGGGAGTCTCAGTGAAAAATGTTTTACTGTCTAAATGTGGACCAGAAATATCACTATGCAGCCTGAACTTGACATAAGCTTCTATACGGTTATTCCCAACACACATTCCAGCACTTTATAAACCGTCTTTGAATGAGGTAAACAAGAGCCGACGGGCTCCTGCTTATTCTTCACGGATCGGATGCTCTTGTACCAATCGCACCGGCGGGATTAAACAAGGTCATAAATTCCTTCATAAAAAACGCGTCTGCATCATCCACAGAAATCCCCCCCCCCTTCGTCCCCTCTGGCTCTGATGCAGACGCTCTCACGCGGACCACGACGACGACGCAACAAGACAGAAGAAGAAAAAAAAAAACGTCAACGCGTCTTCACGAGGAAGACCACACAGCTAGATAACTGAGATGTGTGGCGGTCGAGCACTTGTCCGCCGCTGACATTTGGACAGGCCGCTGGTTAATGTGTTGTTTCACACTGTTTAGCGTTGATGGGGTGGGCTCGCGGCGGGGACGCAGCAGCCAGGCGGGACCACCTCTCTGGTGGCCGACCCTGGGTGCTCGGGGCAGAGGGGGACAGGTGGTGGAGCTGGGGGGGGGGACCCCCCACACTTAACCCAGGACCTCCAGTAGAGACCACTGGGGCGGATCACCGCGTCGGCGTTTTACTACGCGTTTTTTTTACGTGGGGTTCGTTCACCTCGCGGCCCTCTAACGTTTTCTCGCTCTCCAGCTGGATCCCCAAACTGTAAGTGTTGTGCCAAACAAAAGCGGCGGCGTCGCTCCTCGCTCTTTGCGCAGGAGGTCCACATGGCGGCGGCCGGGGGGGGGGGGGGCATAAGGCCTGCCGCACGCGCTCCCCCTGCGTTGCGGACGCAGGCCACAAACAGGCAGCGCAAACAACGCAGGGTCTGCCTGGCGTTTTGTCTGCTCGCCACCCACAGTTTTACGCCAGCGGGGAGCCAAATATTCTCGCCCAGCCCGGTGTTCATCTGTAATCCCCCCCCACTCCCCCATCCATCCAGCTAATCACCATACCGGAGCCCATCACAGAGCATGGCTCCAGCCCATTAACCCCCCCCCCTGGCTCCCACTCAAACGACCCAAACACTCGCTGTAACTCTAAACGCCTGTTAGCTTGGGTTTCCCAGCAGCCCGGTTCCGCCGCTGGCCCAGAATCAAGACGGCCTCTTGTCTCCGTGTGTTTCGCCCACTTTGGGGGGACTTTGTTTGAAGGGAGCAGCGCCGACGCTTGAGACCCTCGCGCTCATTTGGACATTCTTTGCGAGTGAGGAGCTCCTCGGGGGCGAGGGAGGGGGGGGAGGGTGGGGGGGGCAGGCATTGTTTGAGTTTTGAGTCATGCTCCTCGAAACGGAAAGACGGACGGTCGGGGCGATGACCAATAGAAAGGAATGGAGTCATCTTGGACCAGATACCCCCCCTCCCCTCCTCACTTTAACACACCGATGTCCAGGACTGACCCGCTCGACCCAAACTCTTGACAAAGGAATGCACAGCTTTACTCGTTGGCCCCGACTTCATCGTTGTGTTCTGTGGTGAGAGATTATTCTCTCCTCGCGGCCCCCCTCCCCGTGGTGGTTGGAGGCGGATGAAAGGCGACGTCGTGGTTGTTTGGTTGTGTCAGTCGGACGTGTCCTCCCTGATTGCTTCTCTCCCCGTGTGGTCTCCCCCTCAGAACACTGATCTCACGACACAAAGAATGTCGTTTACGTAAAACCGCCGTGCACCGAAAACCGATCACGCCGCCAGAAATACGTTGACTTTCTTATTCCCCCACTGGGTGAGCGTTTTGCTCCACTAATGGAGGAAGCATTTAGGAATGTGGCGCTTGTGTGACTACAGCGTTGTTACTGTGACAACACCGATACGGTGATTAATCCACAAATCCTCCAATCCAGCCATATGCTCCTCTCTTTGGTGTGCGTTCACTTGTGATCACAGACTCACTTAATTGAAAATCCTCCATAGCTCGTTTCCTAATGGACGACTGCGTTCAGTGATTCCATTTTGGGTTATGCCCAATCAGATTTTGTTTCAACGGGGGCGTACATTATTAAGGAGGCTTAAATGAAACAGTACATTTTACATTATTATCTTTTTCACATGCAGCCAAGCGCTGAAAAACAGATGAATCTATCAGGTTCTGCATGTATTCTTTCAACCTATTTTTAGGCTTTGACTTACATCCCGTTCAGCTGAAGAAACAAACATTTTGCTTGGAGTTTAATATTTTGCTTGTCAACAAAGATGCACAAGGCATGGTGGGTAAAAGGGGAGGAGCTAAAGCACAACCTGGGTAAACGTAAACAGGGTCGTCTGGGGTTCAAACCCAGGAAACTATTGGTAACATCTCGCTCTTCTTTTGTCTTTCCGTTATTCCGTCTTTCTCTTCTGTTTGTCAAACACCTCTGGGACAACTGTGGTCTCCAAAAGGGTCCCAACGCCCCCCCCCCCCCCCCCCCCTCCTTTGTCTGTTCCTCACATGCACCGTGACCCTTTTCAATCGCAGCGTATGATTAATGGACGAGCGCATCTGCATATCACAAGTGTGTTGCACGTGTTATTGAGACCCCCGGTTGGACGGAGACGCTCCCGGACAGAATGTGTGGAATCTCCAAACCCATCGCGGAGGATGATTTGCACCCAAGCGGCCCCAGCTTCATATCACCGGGAAGAAGTCTTCCCTCCAGCGCGCCCCCCCCCCCCCGAGGGTTAAAGTTACATGATGAATGACGGGGCAATCAGATCGACTTTCCGACGGGGCGAGACGCCGCCGCCCTCCAGACGGGCGCTGGAGGAGGAGGAATCGTCTCCCGGTCGGGACGGAGGACGAGCGGATGCTGATTTTGAAACTTAACAACAGATCTGATCTCTGCTCTTCATAACCGAATGATCCTGAGGGGAGTATGAAGATGTGCGAGGAAAAGGTGGGGTGGGTGGGGGGGTTGGGGTGATGGGGTTAGAGGGGATGGGGATGTCACCGCTCCGCTGGGCCTTCATTGAGCACTTGATGGATGCTCTGTAACCAATGGAGAGCGCCTCCATAGCCGGAGCCAGCAGACAATCTTCTCAGCAGATTAACTTCCATTGATTTATTGAGATTTACCTCTGGAAAGAAAACAGCTGGCAGATACAAATGCCAGTTCTGAGTGGGGACAAATTCAACAGGAGAAAAGCCATCGCATTTGTTTAAAACGCCCGTCACGGTGATGGAGGATAGAATTTCTGCGCAGGCTGTTTATTGCAACAGTTACACTTTTCACAAGTTCATCACGGGGAGCGACTCACGTTGCACAATCTCATTTGTTTTATTTTTAATATATAAAATATACAGAGTTTATCTTCAACTGACGTTGAGGGCGTTGCAGCTGCATTGCCGCTATGGTTTCGATTTCAATTTTAGACGTCTGGGAAGGCTGAATGATTCCGACTCGCGGAGGAAACTATTGAGTGTAGATTATCCAAGAGGTTGAAATCGGAGGATACCGTTGGAGTCTGCTGAGGAAGAATCTGTACAGGGATTTATTCGGGTCAGAAGAACCACTCTGGTTCATTCAATTCATCCGTCCCGTGTTTCCACTGCTTCCCCTCTGCTATTAACACCCCTGCATTAAAGTGAAGTATCAGATGTGGCCCAACATGAGCTCCCATGACATCAGCTCCATAGTTTGGCCAAAGAAGCCTGGATCTTTGGCACAAATACGTCGACTCGGCAAGTGTCTTATTTGGGGTTATTTTATTTATATTTTCACCGTCTAGTCTTCTTGTTCTACACGTATTTGTGTTTATGTACGTGATACAGTTGCAACTGCGAGTGTGATGCTGCTGCAGCAGACGTGTGCGTAGAAAACGAGAATCCTCCGGGTGTTTTTGTGCACTCTATTTTGCCTTTTTCTCTGAGAAAATAAGTGTCACAAAATTCACACACTTTTTTGCACTACTGATTATTTGGACATTTGGCTCATCGGCATCATGAGCTTGATACAAATCAGACCTAAAAACCAGAACCCAGCCAGGGCAAGTCGGGAACAAGCCCGGTCATGTCCCGTCTCTGGGGGACGTGCAGTGAGCCATAATACCTCATCGCTCACCAGGCTGCTTATCATGAAACAATTGTAGGCAAAGACTGAATTCTCTCTGGCACCATTTTTTGTCAAGTGTCTAAATTACAATGCATCGTTTGACGTTTAACGTCACGTTTTAATGCCCTGCTCCCTATCGAGTGGTGATGTATCAGTTACTCCAAAGTAAAATGCTTCCATAGGTCATCTGTGCACTGGACGCCGGCTCTCAGGGCCTTGTGTGTAATAATGTTACACGGCTCCCGCTCGACAGATGTGCACCTCTCTCCTGCCGGCTCACACACACACATGCGTACAGATGTGCATCGAGAGAGAGAGAGAGAGAGAGAGAGAGAAGTCTCCCTCCCCTCCTCCCTCCCTCGCCTGAACATCCTTCCACACCTCGTCGGTGGGACCGGAAAACCTTCCTGTGTTTCGCCTGACTCGTGGGGCTGAATGAGAGGGGTCGCGACCCGCCCCCGTGAACCGCTTCCTGTTTCTGCCGAAGGGGGTCTTCCGAGTGCCGCGGTGATCACAGGAGACGCCGGCGGGCCTCCGGGTTTCGGAGTGATGCCGCCGCGGCGAAACAAAAACTCGTGTCAGCGAAGCAGTAGCAGGCGAGCGGGGAGACGGTGAAATGGTATTATTTACTGCTGCGAGGACTGCAGGGAGAAACGTGTCGGCGCTGGGGGGGGGGGCGGTGGGCTCTGTTCTCACCACGTTTTGCATAAGTTCAGGTGTTTTGTTCAATGGATTCGCCCAAGATCATAAATCACAACTTTGCTTTCATATGTATACAGAAGTCTTCCCATTATTGACAACATGTAAAACAGCAATTATGATCTATGAGTGAATGAAGAGAGGCCACATGTATCTTACAACACTCGAGGATTAAGACGTGTGAGGAGCAATTATCGATAAACTTTAGCTTTTTTTACTCTGTTTCATATCCTGTATAAATATTTGTCACGTGCCCGTCGTCCAAAAGCAAAGACAGCAACAAAGATGTCCCCCTCACTCATGGAAGGATGTTTTTACCCCCTGAAAGCACCTCTAAGACCGATTGGATCGCATAGCGCACTGCACTTAATTCACCTCTGAGAAACGGCGAGGAGGCGTTTTCCTCCTGCGAGGTGTCCGTCCTCCGCCGATGCCTCCTCTGACCTCCTCCTGCCCCGCTGACAACCGTCACCGCGCTGATTTAGGATTATTTTTAAATCAGGAGCTGTCGAGGATGGACGATGACGAGGATGGACGATGACGAGGACGGGGCACCCGTATCCCTGGCGGCCTTGTAAATCTGAACAGTTTACTACAGAGAGGGGAGGTTAAAGGGAGGAGGGCGGGGGGGGGGGGGGGGGGGGGGGGGCCTCTGCTTGTCCGAGCCCGGCGTAATCCCACCACTTCCTCTCCTCCGCTCCGCTGGCCCACGCCGTAATGCATTTTCTGTAACTAACAGCCGTTGTTTCCCGATTGTCACGCTCCCATCCCTGCCTGTTGGAATGTGTGTGCGTGTGTGTGTGTGTGTGTGCGTGTGTGTAGGATAAGGTGTTGGGCTTTAGACCTCTCTGCTGTGGAAATCAAGGGGGGGGGGGGGTGGGGGAGAACGGTGGTAGAAAGTCTGGAATTGCAGTTAATATTAACACCACCCTCCTCCATTACCGTTTACCACCTCCTCCTCCTCCTCCCTCTGACTCCCCACAATGCCTTGCCCTATGACTGAGCTCTGGCAGCCAGGCGGGGAGCTGCAACCTGGGCCTCTTGCTTCCGTCACGCTTGCCCCCCCCCCACCCCACCCGTCCCCGTCTCGTCTTGAAACCAGAACACATGGACCGTCGAGTCCTCTCGTGCTGGCAGAGTCCAGCCCCTTTCAACAACTTTTACTCTGTTTAATTAGCCATGCAACCCCCCGCCCCCCCCTCCCAGCTTTCCCTTTTCCACATACATGACATGCAGAAAGACACACGCACTCAGCACAGGATGGCACGCTGAGGGCGGTTGGGCAGCGGTCGGAGGGGGCAATCAATTCACACTCTCCTCTCGCGGTCACAACACTTCCTGACAGGTCTGAGTCGAGTAGCTCATGTGCTGCGCAGCACTTAGCCAAGGTGACGAGGAGGTCAGATGCCCTAAAAAGGAGAGCAACAGGGGGTTTTTGGGAGATTTGCCAACTTCCCCCCGTCAGTGATGAGAGCATCAGCAGTAGAATTCACCTGCCCCCCCACTGCAGATGTTAGCGGTTCACCGGATGTAAAAAAACGTTTTTTAGTTTTACAGTCGTTGTTTGAAATGATGTCATTTGTTCTTCTCGGTGTTGTCAGATCTCGTGTCTCTTTGAGTCCTCCTGCAGAAGGTCGCTGTGATACGAGAACAAGAGCAATGCAGGAGATGGACGCCGCCCACATTTAACAGACACCAATAAACCCTTCGGCCTTCGGCCGTAATAAGTGTATTTCAGAATGTATGTGTGGTTAAATAATCCCCACGGGGGGCAGTAAGGACGCAGCTGTCGGACGTTGCTCAGCCGCATTTCACTCAAACATCATCCACACACTTTTATTCAGCTGCAACCAAAACACCCAAAACACCCCAAACATTACATTACACGTCATTTAGCGGACGCTTTTATCCAAAGCGACGTACAATAAACACACGATGCAAGGGCCGGTTCATTTAGTGTCCGATCGTCTGGCGGGGGCCCCATCGGTGAGCTGTGGCGAACACGCGTCCCCGTCTCCTCTCGAGCGCGTTGACCATTCCGGGGGGTGTGCTCCTTCAATCACGGCGTCAAAAGAAACGTCAACACACGTGGCAGGAGTGGACGATAACCCCGACGCACTTCAAAGCCGTCTGGGAGCTCCGTGGGCTCTAGTTCTCGCCCCTGCTGCCCGGGAGGTGAGCCCCTCTTGTATGAACTGTGTGTTTTCTCTAAAATAGATCCACGCTGACCCCCCCCCCGAGGAGGGGCGGCGTGGGGATCAGCGCGGGTCTCCTGCAGGTTGTCGCAAGGTATCGGAGCGCCGCAGCCAGAGCCGAAGGGTAAAGGTTGAAGGGTGTGTGAGGTGACCTGTGACCTGCCGATTTGGCTCGGGCGTAACAGCACCGAGCTCTCGGGGGAGGAGAGGAAAAAAGCCCCCCCCCCCCCCCCCTCTGCGTGACCCGGCTCACCCCCCCCCCCTGCGCCGGGGAAGCGCCGCGCCGCCGCCGCCGCTGAACGCCAAAGATGGAGGCGTTTATTTTATGTGAGCGCTGTGGGACTCGTTCCGCTTTAGCCCACGTCGAGGCTGCGTGCGTTGGGGATGAGTCAACGCTGGCTGCGGGGAGTGTGACTAACGGAGCGGCCTCAGGAACACGGAGCCCTTTTCTGGCCGCTTTCAGGCCAAACGACGAGATGACTCCATCATCGGCTCGGCATTGTCCCTCGGTAACAAAGGGGGGACTTTGAGGGAGCGCGGCGGCGGCCGAGCGTGGGATCGTGGTGTAAAACTTGACTTTAAAGTCGTCATCAGCTTTCATGCCCGACTTGCTGAAATGTGACTTTCAAACGCACAGCTAACATACTCTGCCGAGACAAATGCAAAGGATCGCAGCTGTGAAAACTGAAACTCCTCGTGGACAAATAATCTTTTGAAATCGATGTCGTCCTTTACGCCAAAGACCAAAGAGAACAGTGTTCAAAGCTTCAGCCTAACGCACACACACACACGCACACACACACACTTACACGTGGCAGCTCGACTCTCGAGAAGAAAGACAAACCCCTTTTTGAGACCTTAAAATCTGCCCTTGCTTAGAACTATGAAAGTGCTCAGTCAGCATCCTGTGCAAAAAGCTGATTTAGGGAGCAAGGACGCGCACGTCTGATCGTCCTTTGCGTCGGCTGCACGGAGGACACACGGGGACGCAGTCAGAGCTCGCCGTTGTTAGGATTGTGCCGATGGATGCCGGCCTGGAGCTGTTGCCAGGCAACCCCAAAGTACCACTGGTAACTTTCTGCTTCTTTACGCTGAGAAAAGCCAACACATGTTTATGAGAGCAGCGTCAGTCCTTTTATCGTGATTTCCAAATCACTGCTACTATTACTGTACCATTTACTGTGGCTAGTAGTGCACCAAAAACACACATCACATTAGCATGGCAGACCCCCCCCCCCATGCTCCCTGTGATCACCTCCCCTCAAGGACAATGCAACAGATAAGCAGCTCATTATCACCGCGGGCCTCCGTCATTTGTTACTGCCGGCTACTGTCCCCTGATCCCCTCGAGCGAGCGTTGTTTACTCGTTGGGCTCAAATGAGGCCCGACGAGGAGTCGAGACCCCCGGTGGGAGGCGCTGTGTTTGGGTTTGTGCCTGAAGCTGGATTCTGTGTTACGCTGTGTTGATGCGCGTTAACGGCACAGTGTGTGTTAACGGAGGCGTCGTCGCGAGAGGTGGGGGGGGTGAAGTGCAAGTGACGACAAAATGCATCCTGGCCCAAACACCTCAGTGTTTGTGTGATCCGGAGAACCAGGGAGGGCAGAGGTGTTAACAGAGGAAATGCAGGAGCTGAGTTCAGTCTGTGTGTGTGTGTGTGCGTGTGCGTGTGCGTGTGTGTGTGTGTGTGTGTGTGTGTGTGTGTGTGTGTGTGTGTGTGTGTGTGTGTGTGTGTCTGCCTGCTTAGCCATAAAGAAGCAATAAACCTAAAAGCTCAAATACTTACCGGACCTGTTGTGCAACAATAACGCAGACACTTTTCTACGCCGAATCAAACCGCTTTCATTTGTCGTCACGGCTCTTCGTTTCTTTAAACGGTCCAACGGAATCAAGGAGCAAATTGATGAGGAGCGGAAAAAGTTCTACAACGAGCAACAAGCTACGCCAAAATTTCAATCGTTACTCGAGTTACAAGTTCCTGCGGAGATGCATGATTATACAGAACTCATCATATAATCCATAATCCAATTAAAAATAAATGCTGATGAGTTTCTTATTTACTGATAAGCACTTTTAACCATTGATGGATAGTAAGCAAATACTGCAGAGCTTTCTAAGAGGGTCAGAGGTCATGTGCTCCATTGGAGGGTTTCTACACGGTGAACTTAAGTGTGATAAACAGCAGCCGGTGGGATTTTTTTTTACAACCTGGCCAACTCTGTTATGATCTGAAATACATGTTGCAGCTGAAAAAGGCTGACGAATGCATCAGGCGTCGGATCGGCGACGGTAGAAAACGCTTTAGCTGTCCAGTGTTTATTTTGATAGGAGGAAAAAAAGGACAATATCACCATCACACAGAAACAGAACTGGCAACAGAACTCCGCTGTGGCCTTTAGAGGCGAGGCGGTGAGCAGGAGCACTAGAATAAACAGTAGTAAACAACAGTAGCTGTGGGGAGGGGGCTTCCCTGCTGGGTTGATTATTGGAGAGCTGCACCACCCCCTCCCCCCCTCCCAACCCACCAGACCCCCCGGGGAGCTCAGCGAGCGGGAACGGCTGCTGCTCGCGGCCCGCGGAGGGGCCAGCAACATCTGGGCCTCAGCTCAGCTCATTACGCTCCCGCTGGCGTGGAGGTGTGGAGCGAGCGTTTGTTTGTTTGTGGGAGGAAGGACAGGCGCCACGGTTTGATGGGGACTACGCGAAGCTGTGTGGATTATCCGCTCCAGTGAATTGTGGAAAAGATGGGAAGAAAATAGAATAAAACTGCCTGTAATTTGGGCAGGGAAGGTTTCATTCGACGCCTTCAAACGTCTGAGCGCATCCATCAAATCAGCAGTGGCAATAAATAATGCAGAGTAATTAAATATTAGTGTTTCTCATTGACTGAGATTCAGCTTGGCAACAATTGTCAGACTTTGTTTATCCGAGTCAGGGTGCGTGCGGCTCGCTCAGAGGAGTTTTGGCCAAAAAGGGAAATGTATATTTGTATATAAAAGATATATTTCTTGATGTATATGAGAGTTCTGAAGTGGCTGAAAAGCAGGTTGCTGATGTCGTCTGATTCCCCGCTGCCCTCTGGCTCCCTCTGCTGCTGAAAGGTGGCAATCATAAATCATGATGCTGACTGCACCGTTAAAACATTATAGTAGGAATTATTAGGGTATGGAAATAAAATAAATGCCCATCACACAGGGGGGCTGGAGTCAATCCCAGCCAACTTTTGGGCCAATCGCAGGGCTGACACAGAGACCAACAACCATCCACACACCTGCAGGCAGTTTGGAGTTACCAATCGACCTGATCCCCAGAGCATGTCTTTGGACTGTGGGAGGAAGCCGGAGTACCAGGAGAGAACCCGCGCAGGCCCGGGGGACAACATGCAGACTCCACACAGAAAGGCCACTGGTGATACATTTTAAATTACTTCTCATGAGATCTGTTCAGGGAATGTAGTCAGGACATCAGCAGGGTAAAAACGGGGTGTTGCAGGTAAAACCGATTAATTCACCTGCAAATATTTAGAGTGCATTTCTTCAGTCAACGATTTGAGCAACACGTCATATATTTGTCTGGTATGTTTGAGTGCATTCACAAATTTTACAGCATTCTACGAGAAAAACAATAATATAGGTGCCAAATAAGACCCACTAAACTCTAGTTTAGTCTTTGCATCACAGAAGATAAAGCATGTGCGGATAATAATTATTCCAACATCGGTTCTGGAGACGCACAGAACAGAGTGACCGGATACTAACAGATTAGTAGAGAATACATAAGAGTAAATTCATATTTCGTGTAGTCATCTACAGGTCAAGTCTAGTCAATTCAAGTCTATTTGTCCACTAAACTCAGGGGCAGTAAACTATGCTGCTCATTACAGAGAAGACCCCCTACATTCTGCAGTACTGTTGTAATTCAGCATCACGTAGTGGAAAGAACATCATTGCATTTGTCCCATCAGAGGAATTTGTAGTTTGCCAACAGGCACTTTGGGCAAAGTAACCAGGAACAATAACGTTGGTTCATGAAGAACTAAACACTTCAAACAGTTACTAGACCAACATTGCTCATATGAAAACTAGGAACAGAAGGTGAGAGTAAAATCTTATGGCAAAAAAAAGACAAATTCAATTCTTTGTTCCTCCAATTTATTAAGAAAATGTACAGGGGGATTAACGGTAGGACTTCTGGTAGCGGGCACGAGCTCCGGGTCCACCGAACTTCTTGGACTCGCAGCGACGTGGATCGGCAACCAGCAGGGTCCTATCGTACTGGATCAGGATGTCTTTGATCTCCTTCTTGGAGGCCTCGTCCACATCTGCAGGACACAGAGTTAGAATTATTCTACGAGTTCATACTAGGAATTACATATAATTTACACTCCAGCATGTATTTTTACACCACAGGTGTATGTGTATGCAAGGATAACATTTTATAAGAAGTCTTAGATGTGCAAAAAACATCTTGAAAGTTTCTGCTGATCAGGCTGCTTCTTTCAAGACAGAATCAGTGTCCCACAAATGTTTGTGGTTACGAAATGTGTCTTCAACATATGTAAACATGAACTAACGTAGATTAAAAAGATAGTCACTTCAGACGAGTGTTTCCACCCATGGGTCCACACGCCGACAGAGTGTATTTTCCCAAAGGCATCAGCATTTAGGCACTGCACAAAATGTAATACTCACACTTCTGATAGTAGGCAACCAGGGATTTGGAGATGGCCTGACGGATAGCTGGAAGACAGTAACAATGCAGGTCAGAAAAGGTTATATGTCCTAAGACGTGATATCTGCTAATGGATATACAATGACACAGAATATTTTAGAATTCTTACCATAGATCTGAGCCACATGTCCACCACCCTTCACTCTAACTCTGATGTCAACACCAGCAAAACGCTCCTTTCCCAGCAACAGCACTGGCTCCAGAAGCTAAAAAGCACATAATGACAACCATTGTAATCAGGATTAAGTCAGGTGTGTGTATTTTGGCAGAATACCGGAAATCCCAGCTGTGGAAACAAAACCCTGCAGAAACGTATTCCTCCACTAGCATCGAAAAGGACAGCAGGATTTACACAAACATCCGCAATAACAAACCCTTTGAAGTAGCTTTTGTTTACCAGATGTTAGCTAGGCCACGGGCTGTAACGCACCACTTTATATCGTTTTAAAATGCAGTGTGTTGGCTGCAGGTTAAAACTGGCCACCCTTGCCATGGAGCTCTGTGTCCCATTGATTACAGATATTGAACGCGGTGCCTGCCCCCCCCCCCCCCCCCCCCCATCAGCCATGTGCACCATGAAGCCGACCACCTCCCATACGGACTCACCTTGTACTGGAGGGTGGCAGGCTCCACCATCTCCAGGGGTCTGCCGTTCACTTTGATCAGGCCATTTCCCCTCTTGCAGTGAGCAACTGCTGTGGCGGTTTTCTGTGGACAGAAGCATCATCGTAAGATACCTTAGAAATACAAGATTGTTGGATCGATGCCGGATCTGTACGTCGGCTAACGTTGCACATGTATTACACGACTCTCGTAGCATTCAGTATCAATGCAAAACATTAAGTAACGTTACAAGAGTAAGCACAACTTCTCGGGTTACGATTCCAGGCTTCTTATATTAAGAAATAACAGTACATGTCTGTTTAGGGAGCGGTAACGTTATTCTACATTGAACGTTGACATGGTAAAAAAGCACAACTATTGCTAGCAGCCAGGCAGGCTAGCTAGCTAGCTAGCTAACGTTAGCTAACCTAGCGAGCTAAGCTCCGATCCAGTACCACCGTGCCGATAAACCGGGAGACTTTGACTACAGCAACAATATCCCGTGTGCTTTACGGACACTTAGAACGGCGTCGTAGCTTTAAACAGAGTAACGTGACGCGGAGAGCACTGCAGGCCTCCATTATACGGTGTTTGACGGCCACGCTACCGAATCGTGATAGCTAAAGTAGCTAATATGCGCTAGCAAGACAGGATAGCCACACCGCCACATGTTAAAATACAATTTATTTTACTTACTTTACGTCCAAAAACCTGGACAGATTGCAAAGGACCTTTTGCTGGCATGTTTCTGAAACACGAAAGGAAATGTGTTACACCGCAAACCAAGGAAAATATATGATTTTAACTGTTTAGGCGGATCAGCCTGACAAACATACCGTCTTCAGCTAGGATGCCGTACGGAGAGACCGACGGGGTTTCAGAATGAGAAAATCAGGGGCTGTTGCACGACACCTGAAGCGTGCTTTGGAGCAGGTTTTACGACAGTTGCTGCCGCTTAACCTGCATTCTACAGTTCCGTTTCTGCACACATGACAATATTCACCCCTAAATGGAGATCTTCTAATTTGCATCTGCAGTCCCTTGACAGTTAATAAAAATAACAAACAGTGTATGGTGAAATAATTAGTAATGGTGAAAAGAACAACCAATACAAAGTTAGAGAGTAGGTAGTAAAACCATGATCATTTTACTCAATGAATGAATACCGCCTTAAATGGTAAATACACTGTACCAGTAAAGCGATTTGCTTGTGCATTGGTGGGAAAATCTGCTTATTCTATAAAATGTTTTAATCAATCGTAATTTTTCAATTTTTCACATCACAGTTATTTTGGTCTTTGAGTTGTGACCGAACATGGGAGCCTCTTTCGTAACACAGCAACACAGTAAACAAACCTAAAAGTCCACACATAAAACCTCATTACACAAAGCCAAACCATAGAAATATTGCATTGTACTCTTACACTATCAACAATCAAGTATGGTAAACAATTTAGAAACATTTGGAAATAGTAAATCTCTATACCTGGAAAGATGGATTGCATGTTCAGATGATTACAAGTAGCTGTCCAAAGAACAAAAACCAGATGAAGCAGCACTGTTCTGCTGCCAACTGGGGGACGGATTGGGATACTGTTGCAAAAGAAATCTTTAAATGGATACTTGTAGTAATGTAATAACGTTAGCTAACTACTTAAATGTAGATTTTAGATTGATTTGAATAAAAATATCCTGCACATGAAACTTATTATCACATTAAAGCTACCATAAACTGATCCTCATCCACTTTTCACAATATCTGCACAACACCACCCCCAAGTGGCTTTTACTAACACAATTACTTGAGCGATGTGAGTCATGTGTGCAGTGCCTACCTATGCCTCTACATCTACTACTAAAACACTGGTGTTAATAGTTGAGCCCACGGGGGAAATGGCACCTGGCTTCTTGTATTTGTCGGAGGGAATGCGTACTCCCATCGGTGCTTCGTGCCGAGCAGCTGCCTGGACGTCAAAATAAGGGCGTGAAGGGAGCTTTAGAAGTTTATTTGAGATTTTCAAGACATTAACTTACTGGGGTGGAGGACCAAAAACCTCACCTCATCACATTGCAACTCATTCTGTTAAAATGAAAATGTTCTCCACGACTCCGAGGCGCTTAAATCCCACATTTTCTACCCGAGTCGGACGCACCGAGCCTCGGTGCTTTCAAAGACGAGCTCACGGGAGGAGAAGAGTCTGCACTAAAGCCAGAGAGCTGGCAATAAATAAAGACCACACCATATATGTGCATTTCCTCTCCGCGGCCTTATGGAAACACATCACCTGGAGGCGCGACCCCTCGACCTCGTCTTGTCACAGCACCGTGAGCATGAGGCGGCGCTCTCAGATTTACAGGGGAAGGAGATGCCGTTCCCGGCCCGCGGCGGCGGCCCGGTTGACCATAATAGGCCTTTGCGGTGGTTGAAAGAGTGTTGCTGGTTAATTGAAGTCCCCCTGAGCAGAAGGAGAAGAGATCTGCTAAACCCGGTAGGCAGAGAAGCCGAGGCGGGCGGGAGGGGTTGCGGAGGGGTTATGAGGTGCAAACAAGTGCGGTCGCCACGGCAACGAGAGAAAACTTCTCCGGATTGACAACTTAGAAAAGTGTCCCGTCAGAGAGGGGAGCTGGAGGACCGTAATCCTGCAACAGGTCTTGCCTTTTATACACATGTGCGGGGACCCTTCCATAGTTCTCGCTTACGTCACCCCCCAGTGCATCGGCCATCTTTCAAGCCTACTTCTGAGAACCAACAGCCCTAAGGTGGTGGACCCATGAGCCGCTCTTTTCCCCGCCTGTCTCTGTGCCATGGCAGCAGTAAATATTGATGTTTGCCTGAGCGGGGGACGGCTCACACCACTAAAAGGCAGCCTGGTATTGAACCCTGGTTTGGACTTGAGCCCCTTCCATTAATTTGGCTATTTCAGCACGCATTTACCACATAGCAGCGGGCCCTGCAGCTGTCCCACGCTCAGTCAACTTCCATCTGGCCTCGGCGCTGGAGCCACGGGATAATGCTGAAGCGAGCGGGCTCAAGGCTGCAGATATATTTTCTCCTCTCCCAGAATGCAATGCTCCGCTATGGGTATAGTGGAGCTGCGTCTTTCTGGACTCAATTTCTTTAAGTGGCATGAAATACTACATTGAGTGGGCAAAAGTTAGGAAAAGTCAACAGTATCACTATGAGATTTACAGTTACTATACAACACAACTGCATAATAACTGAAATGTATTGGAGTAGGATTTTACATCCAGCCAAAAAGGTTAATTAGATAAAGGGTTTTTTTCTTCCTGGCTTTAACATTTTTTGACGGCCACCAATCGATGGATCCAATATTATGTAATGTTTTTCGTGCTGAAGTGAACGACTGAAACCAGCTGATTTGGTAAAACGTATGTTTTATTTTTGATCTTCTTGCAAGATTTAGAACAATCGACATTCAGGATAATAACTCTTGTTACGTGTCATTATTCAACTTCTGTGGCTTTTTTCTTGCGGCTAAATGGGTCGTTATATGCCATTCCACCCCCCCCCCCAAAGGCCTCATTATGTATTCCAGCGACGCTTATTGTTGAGCTGCTCAAACCTGCCCTCGAAACGTTGAATTGGTGAAGCTGATCTGGCACACACACTCAGCTCGCCCACACAATCTGCTCCATCATTCTCTTGTTCCATCTCGCTCTTGGCGTTCGACCCTCCACTTCTCCCTCCCATCTCGCCCCGCGCGTGGGAGTGCGCGTGGGCCGTAGCGCGGCTCACGTGTGAGGCGGTGGCACCGGGTTGAGGACGGGGGGGGGGGGGCCGACTGACATCAGCATGGAAAAAGACAGAGGGGGGGGTCGCCGCTACAGCAAAGCCTTCTTTATTCCCCCCCCCCCCCCCCCCCCCCCCCCCGTCCCCTCCCCCTGACCTCCCCCTCCCCTCTCTACAGCATTTCTATCCGGTGGGCTCTCGAACACTGAGCCCATGACAACATCTGGGAACACGATGATGAACATGACGGCTGCCAGCAACGAGCATCCCCTCATTTCTCCCCTTGCGTTTGCTTGCGCTTGCACTCGAATTAAAACGTCCCGGCGATGATGAAGTGCGACCTTGACCGGGTGATAAGTATATGTCACGACTCGCCGTCCAGTCCCAAGTCACAAGTGCTCAGGATCGGCTGGCCCTCGCCGCTGTCGTCGCGGGCCTTCTTGCAAGGCTTGAAGTATGCTCGGTTACGTTTTGTCAGAGTGCTCGCGGCGTGTTTTTAAAGTAAATTATATCCGCATCGTGTGTCCTGCTGTGCCTGTGAGCCTGTGCATGGTCGCTCCCAGAGGGAGAGGAGACGGCGCTGGGAAGATCTGATGAGAAAGTGGGCCAGCTCTCTCAGCCCTCCACTGGAAGGCTCCTTAAAAGGCCTGGAGAGATGATGTCGTGGAGTCTCACCCCCCCCCCACGCCCCCTTCCTATTTTTTCCCCCCTGCCTCATGGAGCAGCGGAGAAGCCGGAGCAGAGCAGAGCCGGGCTTTGGTCAGACTCCTCATGCACGACACTGATAACTTCATCATGAGCGTCCATCCATCAGAACCCAGGAAGGCTTTAGTTTTGAGGCACTCACGGCTTTTGAATTTCAGAGTGTCGCTTGCATTTGCGTGACAGCAGCAAAGTTCCCTTTATTTGCCAGAGAAAAAGCAGAAGAGAGGAGGCAGCGCGGTATCACGACAGCAACGGCAGATGCAAAAGAAGCCTTTTGCGAGTTGTGTTCGGCTGAGACTGACACCTTTTTATTTTGACACTTATACGTCCTCTGAGCCAATCAGAAACCTCCCGAGACACATAAGACAGCGGAAGTCTTCGCACGCAGCTGCGTGGCCTCTCGGTTTCACCAAGCCTGACTCGTTTTTTCCATCGCAGCTTCTGCAACATGGGTTGAACAACCCCTTCATGTACACAACGCGTGTGAGTCCAAAACAGATGCCCCCCCCCCCTCATGACCCCCACACCCAATAATTTCAGAGCGCTGGCTTTTCCCAGGTGAGCCTCCAGCGCCTGGAGGGGGACGCGTCAGGCGTGTGTGGGCGAGCTCTTCGCCCCGTTCCCCCCACCGGGCTCCAATCTACGGGCCATCTGCTGTTACCATGGGGAATGTTCTCCGCACACGTCATGGACATATATGCACCAGGGCTTTGACATCTTTTGCTATTTATAGCGCCGCTCCGCCAACAAAGGTTGTTATGCTGATGTCACGCAGGCTCTCAAAGTAGATCTGATTGTTTGTCTTGGATTGCACTAACTGCCTGTTTTTCACGTTGGGTTTGTTTGTGTGTTCATGTCTCACTGGAGGATTCCTTTGGGTGGTTTTGGGGGGGGGCCGGGATGAACATCTTTGGTTTTATGGAGTCGTATTGTCAAAATACAAACAATGCGCAATAATTCCCCTCGTAAAAACCCCAATCAGGTTTTCTTTTGGTGCCGATTAAAGAAACAAGATGTGACCTGTTAACTGGGGAGCTTCAGAAGTGTCGGCCAAGTTTGTTGGCTCCAGCTTTGTGTAACAGGTGGAACCAACCAGGAAAAAGTTACATTTAATATGTGATTTAATTTGAATTTAGAACAATTATTTCACATAACCATACTTCAAATAGAGACACCTGTCCTACTCACCGGTGAGTTTCTTCTACTGAGAGGGGCATATTAACCAGACCACAAAATACCAATGCCCCGTGTCGACACACACTTAACCTACTGTGGGTAACGACACTAACAACATATATGCTTGAATGCGATAAACTCCAGATCAAGCTTAACACTCTAAACACACTAAATAAATGCAAAAAACATACAATTAAATTGTTTGTAAACCCATAACCAAAATGTCATTGCATATGATAAACATATTCCACAGTTGAAGTTCACCGTTTTCACATGCAGTTCAAAATGGTCGAGCCACGGTCCTCCACGTGTATTGAACTGTTCCCAAAAACATTACCGTCCCGGACACGTTGCTGCTCGTTGACGACGTGGAGTCATGTGTGGCAGGGTATTACTCACAAACCACCGTCGGTCAGTGGCGGGGGAGAGGGGGGGGGGGAAGAGGGCAGGTGAGCTGCGGGCACGCCGAGGACTGTAGTGGCGAGACGGCGGACTGTCCTTGTTCGCTGGCGACGAACTAACGTAACCGTACTTTACGAGCTAGCGAGGACATTAGCCTCAGGTTACAACGAGCTACACTTTTTCACGTCTAACGGATGATCTTCAGAGCTGGAGGCGTAGACTCCTCCTTCCTCCACTTGGCCGCTCCGACCGTCACTCCTCCGCGACACGAACACCAACACCAACAACCTAAACCTAAACTTGCAATCGACTAACTTCTTCTTAATCGCAGGTGCGCACCCCGGGCGCCGCCATCCTCTTCTCCGTCGTTCCTCGTCTTCTCCTTGTCCCGCCCCCTCCACTCTCTCCATTCGCCAGCGCACCAACTTTTCAGTCACTGATTGGCTGGACCTGTGGTCAAGTTCTGTGGTGCTATTGGGTGTGGAACTTAGGATTGATGTCCCAAAGTAATTGCAAGGGCTGCATATAAATAAATATGTCCACACTCTGGGTGTACCCCTACATTCCCGCCTTTCAAACCCTGCCACATCATAGACTTTCCCACAAATTGGGCTCCCTTAGAAGTCCAAAGAGCCCATGCTCTCTTTTTCATCATTTTTTTACCCATCAATAACAGAGGTAGACATGTACCTTACAGCATACAAACTCAACTTCAATATCACACACATTACATGAAATCAATACACACAAACAAAATGGAACACTCATTTGGGTACAAAATCTTTAAACCTGCTAGGGAGCTGACCTCTGGTGCTTCTGTGGGGCCTGACAGGCCTCTGACTAGCCTCACTGTCATCCCCAGATCTGTCTGCCTCATCTGACTGTGCGCCCCCATGCGTGCCTCCCTCCCCAGTGCTTGGAATCCCACCATGTTCGCTCTGCATACTCCCAACTTCCTCCCCATCAGTGTCAGCGGTGTCGTCTTGAGAGCTATGGTGGGGATATGTATTGCAAGCGTGTCGTGCATGGGGATAGCTACGGGGAATACACACTATGTCATAGGCATCCGAGTCTGAATCGTGGTATGTGGGTCTACGCTCTCGTGTGGGGTTGGCCGGCATAAGGGCCTCAAAGACGCAGGGTTTCATTTGATCCCTATGTACCACCTTGGTAGGGCCACCAGCCTCAGGCTTGACAGTATACACAGGCATGTCTGGATGGTTCTGTGCGATGACAAGATAGGGGTCTGGTTCCCACTTATCCTGGATTTTCTTCCTGCCACGTGGTTTATGGTTCCTCAGCAGAATTCTGTCTCCAGGACGGATAAGTGCGCCACGTGCCCGCCGATCATACAGCCTTTTGCGTCGCTTGGAGGCATCTTGCGTCGCTGCCCTTGCTGCATCCGCCGCCACGCGAAGTCTCTGATGATGATTTAGCACCCAGTCATCCAGATTCTCTGCCCCACTGTCGTCGAAATCCATTCCCCCAAGGATATCTCTGGGCAGTCGTGCATCTCTTCCAAAAAGCAAATAGAACGGAGAGTAACCTGTAGATGAATGAATGTGGCTATTGTATGCCATCACCAATTCCGGCAAGTGCTCTTTCCAGTTCCTCTTCTTGTTAGCTGGGAGAGACCGCAGCATGTCGTGCATAGTGCGATTGAATCTTTCGCACTGGCCGTTTCCCTGCGGGTGGTAGGGCGTTGTTCTGCTTTTGGCAATGCCATATACATGACATAACTCTTTTATCACGCCGGCCTCAAAATTGCGACCTTGGTCGCTGTGCAGTCGGGCGGGACACCCATAGCAGGCAAACCAGTGTTTGACTAAAGCGGCGGCTGTGGTCCGAGCCGACTGGTCTTTGGTGGGCACGGCCACAGTAAATCGCGTGAACATATCCGTGAGGACCAGGACGTTTTCATATCCACCAGTAGATGGCTCTAGCAAGGTATAGTCCATGGCCAGGACCTCTAGCGGGACCGTAACATTGCTGCAAACCATTGAGGCCTGCTTCTTCGGGAATACATCTTTGGCTAGAATGCACCTTTTGCACTTCTGCACCCATACCTGGACGTCCTTGGACATTGAAGCCCAATAGTACCCCCTCTTCAACTTGGCCAAAGTGCCCTTCACACTAAAGTGACCACCATGGTCGTGGTGAGATTCATAAATGGGGTGCTGTAGCGGCTTGGGCACCATCAGCTGACAGATGTTCACCCCGTCACGTGGGTCTTGCAAGTCTCTGACCAGAACCCCCTGTTGGATTCTCAAACGTTCCCACTGTCCACACACTTTCCGCTGTGACAGGCTCATGTCTCGCGACTGTTTCTTGTTAGGCCTCATACCCATCTTCACAGCCTCCACTATGGGTCCCAGATCCTGGTCCTTCATTTGGAGTTCTCGAACCTCGTCCCAACTATAACCACAAACTCTGGTTCCTGGGGTGGCCTGCACAACCTGGACCTGTCCTGCTTCCTTAGACTGGTCTTTACGTGCAGGCCACAAGCTGGCTCTCACTTCATCTTCCCTGATCACCAGGAAGTCTTTACCAGTGTCTTCGGTCTCTGGTTCGATAGTCACAGGTAGGCGGGATAGCACATCAGCATTCTGGTTAGACTTCCCTGGCTTATAGTGGACCTCGAAGTTGAATTCCGCTAACTGGGCCACCCACCTTTGTTCAACGGCCCCGAGGTTAGCGGTCTCCAAATGCCGGAGCGGGTTATGGTCTGTGACCACTGTGAATTTTGCATACATTAGCAAGTCACGGAATTTCTCTGTGACGGCCCATTTCAGCGCGAGGAGCTCTAATTTAAATGCGCTGTAATTTTTATCATTCCGCTCTGAGCCCCGTAGGCCCCGACTTGCGTATGCGATCACACGCTCAACGCCATCCTGACGTTGGCTTAGCACGGCTCCAAGCCCCTGGCGACTTCCATCGGTTGTTACTATAAACGGAATCCGGTAGTCGGGGTAAGCAAGCACGGGGGGAGCCATCAAGCAAGCTCTAAGCTTATCAAAAGCTATTTGACATACTTCACTCCATGAAAAAGACTGGTGCTGCGCTCCCCTGTCCCCTTTTTTAAAGGTGCCCATCAGGACGTGTAAGGGCCTAGCCACCTGTGCAAACTGAGGGACGAAGCGGCGGTAATAGGACATGAACCCTACCACCTGTCTCACATCTCTAGCAGACCTGGGAGTGGGCCAATTCTCCAGGACGGTGACCTTCTCCATGTCCACTTGGACCCCTGCTGCGGACACAACGTGCCCAAGGAACTTAACCTCTTGCCTAAGGAGGAAACACTTCTTCGGATTCAACTTGAGGCCATGGTCCCGAAGACGACTAAACACTAAATCCAACCTCTCCAGGTGGCTGGAGAAGTCCTTGGAAAATACCAACACATCGTCCAAGTAGACGAGCAGAACATCGAATGCTAAATCACCCAGGACTGATTCCATGAGGCGTTGGAAGCTTGCTGGGGCATTGCACAGCCCAAATGGCATACGTGTCCACTGGAACAGTCCGAACGGCGTCGTCACTGCCGTCTTCTCCTGGTCTTTCTCCTCAACAGCTACCTGGAAATACCCTGCGGTAAGATCTAGCGAAGAAAATAAGCGTGCCTGGCCCAAAGCATCCAGAGATTCTTCCACCCTAGGGAGAGGATATGCATCTCTATGGGTCACACTATTTAACTTCCTATAGTCACAGCAGAACCGGACCGTCCCGTCCTTTTTCATAACGATGACTGCTGGTGAAGCCCATGGGCTGCAACTCTCTTTCAAGATGCCTTGAGCTACAAGGTCTTGCACATGGCGCTTAACCTCTTGGAACACATGAGGTGGAATTCTGCGGTGTCGTTGTTTAATGGGATGGGCGTCACCCGTTGGGACTCTGTGTTCTACTGTGGTAGTGTACCCATAATCTCCATCCCCTTGGGAGAACACGTCACGATGTTTCTGGAGAAGCTGGTTCAGTTCGCGAATTTCAGAGGGGGAGAGCCCTTGTACGTTAGCCTGGACGGGAACAGCCAGGGGTCCAGGGCGTCCTCTCCCGCAAGCAACCGCACCCTCTAAGGCTTGGACATAAACTTCTCCGTTGGTTTCTTCAAACGTCAGAATGTCCTTGGGGAGTACCTTCTGTGGCTTACTCAACGCTGCTACTCTTGACCGGGGGGGAAGCCTCACAGGTTTGTCTCGTGTGTTGAGCAGCCTAACTGACACTTTTCCGTCTACTGCATGAGTCAGCACGTTGGCAACTAACAGTCCATGAGGCATGGTACCGGTTGGCGAACCCTCAACTAGTACCTGACAGTGCATTTTTGGAGGGATCCTGCAGCGACCCTCAATGACCATCTCGCTGCGTGGAGGCACCATAACTGCTTGGCGGCCGAACACTTTGACATACCCCATCTGACCCCTAGGGCCCACATATTGCTCTTCCTTTGCCATTTTTACAAAGACACGGCGTAGGCTCCCCGCCGACTGCTTGTGTCGATTCATCGTCTGAACCCCTTGCATTTCATTGAACAGGCTGCGCAGATCGGCAAGGACATTCATCCCCAGTATTCCTGGCACTTCGCCAGGCCCCTTTCCACTGGTTGCATCGTCCCGCAGCACGAACACGCATTTTTCAGTCAGCCTCTTTCCGAAACATTCAACATCAGTGCAGAGGCACCCGAGGACAGGGATGTCCAGCCCATTTGCAGCTGTTAGCTTCACCCATTTGGCTGGAGATAGCACCTTCCCCGAGAAGTGCTTCTTGAAATGGCCTTCAGACATTGTGGTGACCTCAGAGCCAGTGTCCAATAGACAGCATGTTTTCACACCATCTATAATTACATCGATTGTGAAACAGTTGCCAAAGGCCCCCATGGGTGTAGCCCTGTGCTCGGTCACAGGTACGGATGTTGGCGTGATGGGGCCTACTGTAGCAGTACTGATGGTTCCTTCTGCCTGACCGGCATGGTCCCCACTGGTCACATCAGACACGGAAGCATTTGCCTGACGCTGCCTTCCTTGGCCTTTTCTACACTCTCGACTTATGTGTCCAGGTTCCCCACAGTTGTAGCAAATCAATTGCCCAGTGTCATCTCTCTGAGGTAATCTTTGCTGCCTACCCGTGGCGGTGTTTCGCATTTCAGGCCCCCGTACCACTCTGTAAAGCTCCTCTTGTCTTGCAGCTAATTTCTGAATGGATTCATGTAACGCCTGTAAAGTCAAGGCTGGAGGCGTTTCTTCTGTAACTACACTGCTAACGGCACCACGAGTGTGGCTTTTGTCCCGAGTGGATTGAGAGGTCTCCTCTTCCTCTGACCAATCAATGGCAGCCTGCATCAGCAACTTAAACATTTGTGTTGGCTGCTCTTTTGCCTGTCTTCTGTCATTTCCCTTCTTAGGTTATCATCTCTGAGACCTAGCACAAACTGTTCTTTTAGCATGGCGTCAGGGTCAGAGATGCACTTGGAATCACGACGCTTTAAATGGCAAAGTTTCTCCTGAAGATCGTATCCATATGTCCGTATCCTCTCACCTGCCATTTGTTTCCTATCATAAAATTCCCTTAGCCTGATGCCCACTGGGGCTTTGTCTCCATAAACCTCTCTCAGAATCTGGAGAACATTAACAATGTCAGTTGCATCATCTTCAACCATCAGTTTCAATGTTGCTTTTGCCTCCCCCTTTAAATGTTGCTTGACTACTTCGACTTTGTCTTGGTCTGGGATTTTGCATACTACAAAGTACGATTCAAGTGCTGCAATCCATTCTTCAATGAACATTTCACCTTGACTTTGAGAGCCACTGAAGTCTGGGCATTTTCTGTCCCTTTGTATGAATACTGTGGTTGGGGTTTTCTGCTCTATGACCTGCTTTGCCATTGCCAGCGCCTCCCTCTGGTCACTTCTAGCCTCCTGCAGTAGGACCATCTGTTCCCTCATGTGTATTGACTGCTCTGCAAATTTCTTTTGCAGCTCTTCAAATTGCTCCTTCAACACATCCATGACTACTTGCCTGAGGACTGAGACCCTACTTTGGAGTGGCACTGGATAATGACTAAACAGGGCTGGGACTAACAGTGAGGGTTGTAACTAGGTAGGTATCCTGTTCGTGGACGCCAATATGTAACAGGTGGAACCAACCAGGAAAAAGTTACATTTAATATGTGATTTAATTTGAATTTAGAACAATTATTTCACATAACCATACTTCAAATAGAGACACCTGTCCTACTCACCGGTGAGTTTCTTCTACTGAGAGGGGCATATTAACCAGACCACAAAATACCAATGCCCCGTGTCGACACACACTTAACCTACTGTGGGTAACGACACTAACAACATATATGCTTGAATGCGATAAACTCCAGATCAAGCTTAACACTCTAAACACACTAAATAAATGCAAAAAACATACAATTAAATTGTTTGTAAACCCATAACCAAAATGTCATTGCATATGATAAACATATTCCACAGTTGAAGTTCACCGTTTTCACATGCAGTTCAAAATGGTCGAGCCACGGTCCTCCACGTGTATTGAACTGTTCCCAAAAACATTACCGTCCCGGACACGTTGCTGCTCGTTGACGACGTGGAGTCATGTGTGGCAGGGTATTACTCACAAACCACCGTCGGTCAGTGGCGGGGGAGAGGGGGGGGGGGAAGAGGGCAGGTGAGCTGCGGGCACGCCGAGGACTGTAGTGGCGAGACGGCGGACTGTCCTTGTTCGCTGGCGACGAACTAACGTAACCGTACTTTACGAGCTAGCGAGGACATTAGCCTCAGGTTACAACGAGCTACACTTTTTCACGTCTAACGGATGATCTTCAGAGCTGGAGGCGTAGACTCCTCCTTCCTCCACTTGGCCGCTCCGACCGTCACTCCTCCGCGACACGAACACCAACACCAACAACCTAAACCTAAACTTGCAATCGACTAACTTCTTCTTAATCGCAGGTGCGCACCCCGGGCGCCGCCATCCTCTTCTCCGTCGTTCCTCGTCTTCTCCTTGTCCCGCCCCCTCCACTCTCTCCATTCGCCAGCGCACCAACTTTTCAGTCACTGATTGGCTGGACCTGTGGTCAAGTTCTGTGGTGCTATTGGGTGTGGAACTTAGGATTGATGTCCCAAAGTAATTGCAAGGGCTGCATATAAATAAATATGTCCACACTCTGGGTGTACCCCTACATTTGCATTTACTCCACAGATGTAAGTGTGGTACCAATCCTCTCTAATAACCTTCAGCAGGAAAGAAAATAAGCGCACTCAACAAAACTTTAAGCTATTTCTTTTAACTTTGGGAGAAAGGCTACTCAAGGAGGACACGAGGCTGGAAAATCTGTTTACCTTTTGGGCCACAAAAGGCCTCCAACTCTGCTCTGATCCGCTGCCCAGTCTCGGTCGATTCCCCCTAACCCCGAAACCGACTCAGGTGAGAGCAGGCCGGAGCTGTCGTCGGGCGTCACGTGTGAAGAGTGCCGTCTGTCGTCGCTTTATCAGCTGCGACGCAACCACACCTCGCCGTGAGGCCCGCGGCGGGCGGACAACCTGGCAGAATGCTGCCGTTCACGTCGACACAACTGACGTCAGGCTCGGTTGTCGCAATGTCATGCGCAGCGTTTCGGAACACGCCTGATCTGGAAATGAGCCCCATGATTGTGGTATTGCCTCTAAAAATGCACTGACCCAATGTATTTCACCGACTGTGGTACTGCTGCCATAACAAGAGGACCATCTCTGTGAAAAGCAACAGAAAAGAATATATTTGCATCAAATAGTGACATTAAATAAGACCTCATTTCCAATGCTTCTGCTCAGCTCTACTTAATACAGAGTATTTACAGGGATGTAGGCCCTGGTTCTGCAGGCCGCCATTTTTAATAATGTGAGTCAAACGAATAAAAGGATTGTGGGTGAAACTTGCTTTTTCAGTGGAAGGTTTTAAAGATTACAATTACAATACAATTAAAGATTCCCATGAACCAATCACCAGTCGGCAAAGGTTTAACTCTGACCTCTAGTATCTGCTCAGCCGGCTCGGAACCTCAACCGAGGTCACAGCGTACAGTGCTGCATTAGCTGGTGTTATACCTCCTCATAGCAGTATTTGTCCCAATATGTGAGATGAGGCTTTATTCTAGCTCCTTCAGAGCGGCGCAGTCGGTGCTGATAGAACCGTCAGATGGCTGCATAAAGGGTAATAATCATGTGTGGGTGGCTTCACTGCAACAGGGAGAGCAGCACGAGTAACACTTATCTATTTATAAGCCGCCGCTTCGGGGGCCTCCTTTGTGCCGCGTGTGGATGGGGCCTCCTGCGTGGTAGACGAGTTAAAAGCTGGAATTATTCTTGTTTAATTCAGGTCTGATATTGACTGGATTTGTTGGCTTTAAAGGCTTTAAAATTAGGCTTTTCATGGGTTTTCCGGTGCCCCTCAAAAACGCAATCCACGTACTCGAAGATATCCCCGGATGGCTGGCTGAAACAAAGTGAATATGATTGATGCTGGTCCTGGGAAACACTGTATCCATTGTATCTGGCAGTGGATTCTGGGATCACTAAGGTCGTGAGAGATGAGCACAGTTAGGGAATATGATATTTGACACCTGTTAATTGAAACATGAACCTGCCCACCCCCAAGTACTGAACATGACAAATGAGACGGTCTGTGACCTTTGACCTCGGAGAATGCACCCCCATGGGCTTGAACCCCCCGATCATCCACAGGGGTAAGTGCAGTTCACAATGTGTTAGTGCTATTTAAACCCGATAGGGCCGAGGCTTTAAAGACTGGATGCGGCTCTGTTTTTCCGCTCATGCTTCTTTTCATCAAGGTGAATGGAAATAATGAGGACAGAGCGTTTCAGTGGCTAAATCAAGAACTCCAGAACGGGACAACCAGACGTAAGCTTTTGGATTTTTTTTTGTCCATGTCTTGCGTCACTAAAATGATTCATCTTAGCTTTTAGCACTAACCTATAACAGGATTCTCCGCAGCTCCAGATTTTGGCCTATTTTTAGCCTCTTTTCTGTAGGAAACAAGGTCAGTCAAAAAGCCTCGTCTTATTAGGCTGTCGCGACTCGTTTGGCCTTAAAAGAAACACGTGTCCCACAATTAAATATGCGTCACACACCAACACCCGAGTTCGTCTGCACATAAAGCTGTCACCAAACCTTTTAATTGAGTATCTCACAATCGGACGTCCATTGTCATCCTGCCAACGTATCGGCCTGAGCACGAATCAGGCGATGCTGCAGCTGTACAGCCCCTGCTAAGTGAAAGCGGCTGCCCTATTTCTGTCCGGGGTTTAGAGCTCAGCTGTTCGTCTGGTCGTCGCCCCCCCTCCCCGAGACGTCCCCTCGTGGTTTCACACGGGCCGCCGCGCCGTCGGTCCGTCGATACGCTTAACCTATTTGGCTCCAAACAGATTATTGGACCTGGAGTGGATTTACAGTGCACAAACAGACCCCCCTGAAAAAGAACCCAAACACCAGCGCAGACACCCCCACCAATCGGATCGCTATAACAACTATTATCGTTAAAGACAAATAACCACAGCATCCCGACCCCACCTGTCTGTCCGTTTCTCACTTCCTCCACCCCACTGGCCGACGCATGCTTGGCCTCTTGGATGCATTGGGCTTTCTCGTTGCACTCTCCCTCCAAATGACAGTTGAAAGCCCCCCCGGTGACCTTGGCCGATGAAATCTACACATAGTTCCCATGCAGTCGAACGCAGGCCCGTTTACCGCCGACGGACTCGGCGCAGCGCGAGATGTCACCCTGGGGGCTTCTGGGAAGAATGTTTTTGTTTTAAATATTCCATCAGGCCCTTCCTGTAGACCTTGCTAACTCTCGCCTCTCCTCAATCCACCGGTGACTAATTGAGAGGGTCTGAAGGGCTGAGCCGGCGCTATCCGGCTGTTTCTCAACATCACTTTTTAGACGCCCCTTTTGACAACATCAAAGCCTGACTATTTCTATCTGTCCCGATAGCGCTGCCGTCTGGACGCGTACTTTGGGGAAGGAGATGAGTGCGGCGGCGTCACAGGCGCCAACAACAGGCACCGGGTGACACGGGGAGCACGGCAGCCGAGCGCCTGGCTTCTCTCAGACGGGACCGAGTTGTCCACACGTCACCCGTCTGCTGCTTGTCTGGGGACACCAGCGCTTACATGCTGGGACTGGACGCAGTTACCGTGTGGCAATTGGTTATTGATTAATTGACAAATGGATGAACCCGCCCTCAGTGGTGACACCAGTAGATATTTAATTGCTTGTCCCTTGAGCCGCCATCGATTAAAGAAGATTTGAGAAATATCTTTGAAATGCCTTTGAAAGATCCTTTGCAGTGATTCATACAGCACGTGAATCCCCTGTTCATCACTGTGATAGATAGATGAAACACATTTTTCTATTTTTGTAGTTATTATGTCATACCTTTTTTTGCAGGGCAGTGTGGATGGATACATCGATGTGAACAATGTTTGCATGTGCAAGATCAGATTTTCTACTGATCATGTCAGTCGAAAATCAATTACATAAATCTGCGTCCATGCACTTACTGAATTTTGCAGAGAGCTGCACTAATTGTTGTTTTATAGCCGGTAAGAAAACATCTATGTAGCTTGTAGCTTCAAAATGTAAGTTACAAATAGCTTCAACGTTCAATTAAGCACAAAATACTTAAGACGTAACGTTCAGGGGTGGAGCTGGGATCTCCTACAACCCTTGGTAAGAAAGCAAGTAAGCATATTTCAAACTCTAAAGGATTTGACCCGACTTGATGACACCGTACAGGCTGACACTCCCAAGTGGAACAGTCACATCACGGTCACGTCGTACCTTTGTGCCTTTCCACAGCACTCGGCCTTGTTTCACAGACCACACCAGCGAACCGTCCCCTCGGAAACGCTCGATCGCAGCAGTAAACAGGAGCTTCCTCGGGGGACCTGTCGAAGGTGCCGAGGGATCAGACCGCGGTGTCGGTGACACAACTTCCAGGTGGGTTTTAATCAGCTCGCTCGTGCACGCCTCAGCGGCTGGAGACCAACAGTGGGAGCGCCGCTGTGACATCTCGTCAAATCAAAGGGCCATGAAAGTCTCGTGAAACACGCTGATCAACGTTTTTTCTCCTATGTTGTAGATTTCAGATTCCCCATCTGACATCCCATCGGTTACAACAAGAGAAATCCTGGCATCACATCCTGAACTGTAATTACGTGTCTTCACCGCGATGATTGCATTTGCCGGAGGCGTAACGGCAGGATGCATAAACAGGATGCATCCCGTACACCAGAGGTCTCAAGTGAAGTATCTGCGCATATGCAAGCAAACTGTAGGGGAAATGTGAAAAACATGCACAAAACCTATTAGAAATATTCAAATGCTTGGTTAGATTCTTTTTTTTTTTGTTATTGCATTTTCTCATTTTACATCTTAAATGTCACATTTTTTTCGACACTGAAAATGTCATACAGAGTTTGATATTTAAAGGTTGTCAGAACTCAGTTTTTTATTCAAAACAACCTTTTGAGAAGACTGAATCACGGAGATTAGCGAGAGTCGTCTCTCGTGTATCTACCCGCACACACTCCCGTGGAGTTGGACATGGCCCACACCTGCCGGGCGAGGAGGGCCGAGGCTCATGTGGGGCCACGTCCAACTCCCCCCCCCCCCCCCGACCCCCCCGTGAACCCTCCTGATATCGTCACACCGAGGCCTCCAGCCAACGACTTCCTGACACTGGTGTTCCACCGTTTTTATGACTCAGCAGAACTGCCGTCATTTCCCGCCACAATTTCTGGAACATTCGGGATCCCAATCAGCTGGGCCCCCCAGCTCCCTCCCCGTTTTTGACCCCTGTGTTTTGGCTCGGAGCCCCTCGGTGCTGCAGCCCAGGTCTCATTTACTGCATCTGCAGACCATAAACAGTTTAAATCTGTTTCCCTTCGGTGTCAGCTGACATGAGGAATGGCTCTGAAATGGAAAAATTAGGGGGTCGCTGGGACTTTACGCAATGGCCCGTGGTTGCAGTTGTTTAAATGTTTTGGATCGTGACTCTTGTTTGATGTTCAGAAGATGGGTGGTTATTTAATCAGACGCAAGCAGCGTCATTTTCACTCTCAGAAATGTCTTTAAACCCCGAAAACAACATCATTAGCATCCATAATGACACTTTGTAAAAGACGGCTGTGCATGGCTCATACCCGCAGCTTGAGTTTGAGAGAGGGGAGTCATACCCACACACACACACACACACACACACACACACACACACACACACACTCCCACCCCCAACCTTGCTGAGTACACATGGGTGTCCGCCAACAACAACACATGGCGGGGCCAAAATTCTTCATGCCTGGCCGCCTTTTTTTAGCCCAGGTTGAGCGGGACCACCCCAGTGCATTACAGGTACTTTGTGGTAAGCAGGATTTTTTTTCCCCAAAGAGAGAGCAATATGTTTTCATTAGATGTAAACTAAACGCGCTATGTGCAGGACATCTTTGGAGGAGCAATTTCATTCAGTGCCTCCATATGTGGAGGAAGTTTTGTCGACACGCACATTATTTAAATAATAAAGAAAATGGTCAAGTCACATCTGTTTGAGTTGAATCATGACCAGGAGGGACATTAAAATAGAACTAATGGCAATACTGACCTCGGCTCTTTATACCAAAATAAACACTCTCACACAACAACAGCAGTAGAACTATTTCTCATATAAAGGTACTGTCATTGGTCGGCCAATATATTCATAATGTTTGGTTTTCATAACGCACGTGTTGAACATGGATATGAAGAATGGATTTGTTGCAGTTCAGTCCATTCAGAATGAAGTACAGAAGTACGGGTATGGTTGCATGCAGACTTTAAGAAAACTGCAGTTCTATAGGGTTAGTGGATTTATTTGCATCTAAATCATTTTCCTGGCCTTTTTGTATACATTTATAGATTAAGATACTTAACATTGTCTCATTTGGTGCTTTTAATTAGTCTAATATACCTGATTTACTATTCTAAGGATTGTGTTGACTGATGCATGATTGAGAAGAAACACACAAGACAGGTGGACATGGTTGATGATATGATATGATATATGATATTTATAGATGGGTTAAACATTATTATACTGACTTGTGTTGTTTAAAATAAATGGGTAACTTTGAAAGCTTAATTCTTTTTTATTTTAAACAGAGGATTTAAATAAATCCTAAAAGAACCCCCCCCCCCCCAAAAAAAAAAAAAAATATATATATATATGGCTTTCAGCCCTTTAGTTCTTTACATTAGTTACATGACATGTAAAAAAAACAGCATCAATACATTTTTCATATTTGTACTTGATGGAAGAGTATTAATATATTCAGTTCAAGAGAATCTCCAAACATGGTCCAAAATGTCTTAATAACAACGGAGCCATCTCCATGACAACGGACAGCCTCCTACCACTGAGAAGGCCAGGAAATGTGGTGGGAAACCAGAAGGCTAAATTTGACATGCGTGTGTTTGTGAAGCTGTTCATATGGACCCTATATCATTGGCAACTGATGTGTCATAACTTTTATGGTTGAACTAAGGATGAACTTTGACCTCACCCAGTAATATCTCAATAAATAACAGTCTATTTATAATCTTAAATGGAGCGCTTTACTAATACTCTCGATCTGTCCGGAAGTGCCTGTAAGCTGGTTGGCTGTTATGTAATATTATCAAGGACCCCTGTTTTATTTGGTACACACAGTTCATAAGGGATTACCCCACTCACTCTCCCCTCATAATCTACTCACGATGACGTTATACTGCAGCGCCTGAGCTCCAGATCTCGCGAGATTATGAAAAAAACATCCAGACGGCCTCTCTCTCTCTCTCTCTCGCTCGGTTCCCCCTCCTCTCCAGCCCTCCCTTCCCACGCCCCAGTGCGCTGTGGGATAGTGGCACTATAAAGTATATCCTCTCTCGGAGAAAGATAAGAAGCCCGAGACAGGAGGGGGATGAAGATGGCGGACGCCAAGCAGAAGAGGAATGAGCAGTTAAAGCGGTGGCTGGGCTCGGAAACGGACCAGGAGCCTCCCGTTCTGAAAAAGAAGAAGACGAAGGTGAAGTTCGATGATGGCGCCGTGTTTCTGGCCGCCTGCTCGAGCGGCGATACCGAGGAGGTGCTGCGAATGCTTGACCGGGGCGCCGACATCAACTACGCCAATGTGGACGGTCTCACCGCCCTCCACCAGGTTCGTGTCTGTGTCTGTGTCACGTCGCCGTCAACGGAAAGCGAAATCTCGTCTCCGCCGCTAGCCGCTGCTTCGCCCTGCAACACCTGTCAAATGGAAGCCATTCTCATCCCGTTGTTTACCTCACCTAGCACGGCCGTCCCTTTCGACGCAGCGCACCGCTACGGGGCAGCGCGCTGGCCTCTCTCTGAGCCTGGTTTTGGGGTGTTCGTTGCATTCGTATACCGTGCGGACTGTGCAGCCCCCCACACACACACAGTGGGCAAAGCGCCGCTTTAAGGGGCTACTTTTTCCCCCGAGTTTGTCCTCGGTCAGCGGGCGCAGTCTAATTGCTGTACTGCTACACTTCAAACTGCAACGTTACTGTTGTCAGCTACCCGAGCTACCACCAGTGCTCCAATGGTTCCTTGATGATGATGATGATGATGATGTTGGGGGGGCATACAAACTTATTTCGGGTTGCTACAATCGATTGTGCCAGGAGCCTAACACGAATGTTGTCATCGATCGGGACACTCGCTCAGGGAAAAACGAATTCCACAATGATGGCAACAAGCCGGTCAGCAGTAACAGGGGTTTTGTTGATAAACCCTACACCGCGACCGCGGCTACTCTCTGGAACGCTGGCTAGCGTTATTTAGTTAGAACGTCATTGGATTACAGGCTGTTCTTGTATTCGCAAGGCCTTTACTGTACACGGGGTGTATTTCATGCATACATTGACGACAGCGCTGTTTTAGCATATTGCCTTAAGCGTTGCAAAGAGGTAAACCAGTTCAGTGCAATGTCAGGCGAGCGGAATGTATGCTAACGCTACATTAGCAAGATAAGCTAGCTGTCGTTAGCTGTTATGGAGGGTTAGCTCATGTTAATTCATTCGTTCGCTAGGCCCAGACGCGACGTTTGGTGATAACTATTCTGTCCTCGCGTTTTACGTTGGGGGACTTTGGTGTTGAGCAGTAGCATGTGTTGCAAATGCTTCACTTAGTTTACTGGAATGCCAGCGGTGCTATGCTAACTATTTGCCCGCTAACCAGGGTAGCTACGTTGGCTAGCCTCTGTGCTTCCATAGCCAAATAATGAAAATGGCAGCCCGTTTTGGATGTCGTCAGTCAGTATCGCCAGGTGCTGACCATATATGAGGTACAAACGATAAGGTTATTAAAACACCAGTGCTGTGATCATAATGTTCTGGTAGCTAGAAGGGCAATAAATGTAGATCTTCCTAAAGGGAAAGTACCGCAATTATTATATTTCTTCTCGTTAGGGATTCATGTGTGATTTCTACTAGTTTGTTCATTACCTGCTAAGCCCCCGATGTCACATCTCTATACCCTTTACTGTTATATACATATTACTTTTGGAAATATCAAGAGTCCTATATTGGGCACAAACTGTTATGGTATTAGGTCGAGGGTCATTAATTACAAATATAAAGATTATAGTTTATTAACGACACCAGCTGCTGTGACTGTAACAACAGATTTCATTTTAGTGTTTGATACCAACAGAAATCAAACGTGGTTTGTACATTGTAATATGTCCTAGTTACATACAATACAATCGGCCTTTAGGACAACATGAACCCCCCCACCCCGGTACCTAATTATTAAAGTTCCAGTTACTAACTGTGGACGAGACCCATGCCACAGTTTAATGTATTGTTATGTTCTCCACATTTTCTTTTTTTATAGAAGCTGCTTAAATTATCTGCGAATGAATGAAATATATCTGACATTTAAAGTTTAATGCTTGCATACATTTCCAGTGATGTCACCTTCTTAGTCATGCCCACATGTGGGTGTTAGTAGGCCTGCTAATGGCCCCACCATGTTACAGGGCACGTGTGTTGTCCTAGACTTTGTTACACCAATAAAATACGTTTTCTAGAATGAGTCATATGCCTTCATCTTACGTTGATTAATTGATATATATTCGCTCCCAGTGCTTATTAATGGTGTTGTTAAAACAACTGTCGTGCCCTCTGATCTGTTATTATGAAATGTGGAGTTGCCAAAGCCCCCTGTGCAAAAAGGCAATGTGTGCAAACACTGCTTTTCTTTGAGCTGATGTCCAAGGATGAGCCAAAGTGAGAAAAGAATTGTCAGTGGCGCTCTTCAGCAGACTGTGTGTGTTGTAGTTCTGCAGGCGTTTTGGCGTCTTTATAAAGAGTTAGAAGAAGGCTATGCGTACATTTCTGTTTAGAATGCTAATCCCAGAATGTCATCGAGGAGAGGGCCAGTCGGTCAAACCATTCCTTGTTTTTGAGCAACCTTGATTTTCTCAATCCTTTAAGATAAATTCCAGAGAATAACACAACAGAATTTCGTGACGCTGACAAGTGTTTTTTTTTTGCATTTGACGAGATGTACTTCACTGGTCCGACCGTTGCATTTTGTCCCGTGTTGTTAGATGAGGACTCCCTCCACAATCGGTGCGGCGATATCACTCCATGCCGGCGGTGACCAGTTTAGGTTTATAAATACCACCGCCACAGTTCGCCTAACTAGGTTTCAGGAGATGATACTAAGTTTGGGTATGACTCAGAGTCTGTAGCTCTGCTTCGTAGTGCAGCTCTGGCGTGATCACCCTCAAAGTCCAGAGATTGTGTCATAATACGAGTCACTGGCCTCCTGTCACTTTAAACCGATTTTGTTTGCAGATGACCCGTAAACATGTTCCCTCCTGTTGGTGTGATGTTGTGATCCACGATGACGACCGCCAGTGTTTCCCACAGATCCAACGTCAATGTGTGGGGGCTGACGGGGGAGGAGTAAATACAAAACGGATTCATGCCTATACAAACGTCGTACTAAAAGTACACATTTCACACCATATACTACTTGTTGTTACAGCCTACATGCGCAAAGTCTACAACTTCGGTCAGAGCAACGAATTTTGCGGGGCTTGCTAAAAAGACACGTGTGTGTGTGTGTGACAGACGGAGGGAGAGCAGGGAAAGGAAATGCAGCTGAACGAATACGCTGCGTGATTTAAATAGCGTTAAAAAGATTAGTCTATGTGTGGGAAACACTGCGACCACTGCAGAGCTCCCCACTCCCATGACGTGGTTACTAAAGAGTGACGAGGTTGGCAGAATCCAACAATAATCTCTGATGCTTTCAGTCTTTGGTGCGTGCCACGCATCTTTTTGTGATTTTCATTTTGGTGATGTGGTTGGCAGAGACTCCCACACACGGACTGCATGGACACGGTAAAAGGGGATGCGCGAGCCGGCGAGGAGTTTCGGGCCGTCGAGTGGAGATCCGTGATCTCGTCTGCTAAATCTGTCTCGGAGGACAGCATTCCCAGTCCCGACGTCCAAGCCTGTGCATTCCTCACATGACAGTCGTTTGAAACCATGGCAAAGAGAGCGCCGAGCCGACATTCCTCAGCTGTCACCTATACACCTCCCCTCCAGCACTTCTCTCGCTCTTTCTCTGGCTCGCGACTCCCGATGCAGCGCCACTGAGCCCCATCGAGGCAATTAGTGTAGAGGTAACCGAGGGCTCGCAAAAGGAAATCTCCCCGCTGACCCACGCCTGAACTTTTTGTCTTCAGCTGTGTTGATCCTAAAGACCGCGATGACGAGACTCGGGCCAGCTTAAAGTGTCAGAGTTGGGTATTACAATGCCTCCTCGCTGTTGACATTACACACCCTCATTATGGCCCTGAAGTCTCTGAACATTATCTTGCACTGGTCTCCATGACGACGACTCGGGGAAGGTTGCTAGTCACTTGTGTTGGCGGATTTGCATGTACAGAGTGGGAGTTGCATAACAGGCTGAGCGGAGAGTCCGTCTCCGGCAGCGCTCAGCTCTTTAGAAAATGACAATTTGTCATGGAGCGCGTTTCTTTCTCGCCCGACCAACCTCAGTCCTCCTGTCTGCCGGAGGGAGAGAATCCCTCCATCTCATGTGGAGAAGCCCTTCGAAGACGAGCAAAGCGGCACATTACAGATCTTCTGTTCCTCTCACCTGCTTTGCTTGCTTTTACAACAGGTTGGTGTCCTATAAAGAAAAGGCTTAATCCACAAAGAATCTCCCTGGGCTCCAGCTGCCTGCAGAATAACTCCCAGATCTGATGGCTGTTAGATAAATACTACCCCGGTTACATAAGCTGAGGATGCAATGCACAGTGCTTTTCAGAAACGGGTATGTTTTGTTGGGGGGGGGGGTTTCAAGGCGTGTGGCCTAAAATGAGCCCAGGTGACAATGTTTTTTGGTATTGACGTTTAAATAGGAAGCCTACGGATATTTGTTTATTTCCCCCTAAAGCACTGAAAATCAACTGCCCTTTGATGTGCCTCCTAATAATCCACATTGCATGGGCCTTTTTCAATGGCACTGATTATTGTTGGAATGCATTAACGATGCATTCCAAGTATTGTTCTTCGAATCTTTATTTGTTGGAATGCATTGAGATGCATTCCAAGTATTGTTCTTCGAATCTTTATTTCAACTTCTTCTATTTCTTCCGCGGCACCTTTCAACTCCTTCACACTTTCAGCTATTAAAACCGTTCAAATATTAAAATGTTCAGCTCCTTTCTGGCTTGAGGGCTATGACTTTTCAGCTTTCTACCTCTTATGCTTGAATTTATATAAATCAATAATCATTAATATTTTAACATGGTTTTCAAATGGAGTTTGCTTTCAAATCCTCCTAAACTTCTTCAACTTTCAGATTTTTCAGCTTCGCGAATCTTTCAGCTACAGACACCATTTCAACTCTCAAATGTTCACACAGGTCTCAACTATTTTATGAAAAAAACTGCTTCTTGATATCTATTGTACTTTTTTCATAATCACTGATTATGTTTCACTAGTTTTTCGCTCCGTTTCTGACTTTTACATGAGTGTGTATTGCGTCTGCTAGAGTGGAGAGCTCGCGGGCTAGAGGCTGAAGCAGCGCAGAAATCTGGTTAAAAAAGTATGGAACTTCTGTCCTTGCAGCCAAAGTATACACTCTAGAGGCTTCATTTCTTCAGATTAATGAGGGTATGGTTGTGCTGATTGGATTAATGTGTTCATGGAATCCCAGAGTTTTTTAGTTTTGGCGCAAGGAGTGTTTGAGTGACACAACCTCTGCCAAAAGCCCCATAGGCTCCAATACAAATCTGCCGACATATTTCTCACAAAAATCCACAAGGTACACGTTTTGTAAACGGCCATAGGAGCCGTATTTATTACCGGACAGACATAAAAAGCACATCCACGCGTTCGGTAGAGTCTCGGGTCTCATACAAACGCCGTATTTTTTAGATAGCTGTTATAGTTTTGCGCTGGTTCTCATTTGTGTGAGGTGTGGATTCTGTGTAACTTGCTGCCATGTCTCTGCATTTTGCAGCCGTTAATGAGCACAGGTGCGGCGTTGTCGTGGTTACGAGCACTCACACGCTGCAGGATCTGTCTGTGACTCACAGCTGCTCCTTGTGACCTGATTAGTGGAGTCACATGACGCAGCTATGCTTTCTGTCAACAGACCAATATGATAAAGACACTCGCCCCCCTCCCCCCTCCACCCTGACCTCTTCTCACTGTTAATCACTCAGTCAGTCAGTCTGTCTAATTCTCCTCCCCTCTCCCTCTCTATCTCTTCCTCACCACCATTCCCTTCCTCACCCTCTCACCCTCCCTCCCTCTATCTACACCCCCCCACCCAATCCATTAGGTGCGCCGTTGTCGTGGTTACTCGCTCACACGCTGCAGGATCTCTGTCTGTGGCTCAAAGCTGCTCCTATAACCTGATTAGTGGAGTCACATGACGCAGCTATGCTTTCTGTCAACAGACCAATATGATAAAGACACTCGCCCCCCCTCCCCCCTCCACCCTGACCTCTTCTCACTGTTAATCACTCAGTCAGTCAGTCAGTCTGTCTATTTCTCCTCTCTCTCTCTCCCTCTATCTCTTCCTCACCACCCCTCCCTTCCTCACCCTCTCACCCTCCCTCCCTCTATCTACACCCCCCCACCCCACCCAATCCAATAATTTCAAAATAAAAGCCCCATGGAGGGAATTTTTACTGTAATGTTAGTGATGAGGCCTATTAATTAAAAACTTCTTAGTTTGAATAACAAACATTCTGTCTCCCAACCCCCCCTCACCCAATTCCATCATTACAAACTAAAAGCCTCAATGATTATCTGTACCTTAACCATGAAGCGGTTTCGTTGAAATACGCATTGCTCTTTCAAATACTACTATAACCACTACGAATATTACTAGTACTTCTAGTAGAACTACAACTGATACTTCTACTACCATACTACTAGTATTTCTACTGCTATTAATACTACAACTACTACTAATGTTATTACAAATACTACTATGGCTAATAGTGTTAGTATTACAGCTGTTTCTACTGCTATTGATACTAAACCAACTTCTACTGCTAGTACTACTAATACCACAATTACAACTATAACTACTACTACTACTAATATTACTACAAACAATTTTAAACCTCTTTTTATTCATCTCAGCTTTTGTTATTTCTGTACTGTTTTAAATTAATTTAAGCTCCTGCAACTTCTGCTTTGTTTTGCAATATTTCACATTTATTTCAGCTGTTTTCATTTCTGCTTTTTCAGCAAATCTATTGAAAATCCTTTCAGCTTCTCCCATTTCTGTATTTTCAGCAATTTCAAATTCATTTCAGCTTTTCTAATATCTGTAATTTCAGATGTATTCAAATTCCCTTCAACTTTCTGTATTTTCAGCTTTTTTTAAATATTCATTTCAGCTTTCAGCTTTTTGCATTCCAACGCATTTTCAGCAGGAAATGCATTTTCTAGTTCTTCATCTTCAACTTCTATTTCTTCCGCGCCACCTTTCAACTCCTTCACACTTTCAGCTATTAAAATCCTTCAAATATTAAAATGTTCAGCTTCTTTCTGGCTTGAGGGCTATGACTTTTCAGCTTTCTACCTCTTAAGCTTGAATTTATATAAATCAATAATCGTTAATATTTTAACATGGTTTTCAAATGGAGTTTGCTTTTCAAATCCTCTTCAACTTCTTCAACTTTCAGATTTTTCAGCTTCGCAAATCTTTCAGCTACAGACACCATTTCAACTCTCAAATGTTCACACAAGTCTCAACTATTTTATGAAAAAAACTGCTTCTTGATATCTATTGTACTTTTTTCATTATCACTGATTATGTTTCACTAGTTCTTCGCTCCGTTTCTGACTTTTACATGAGTGTGTATTGCGTCTGCTAGAGTGGAGAGCTCGCGGGCTAGAGTGTGGGGCATCGCAGGAATCTGGTTAAAAAAATATGGAACTTCTGTCCTTGCAGCCAAAGTATACACTCTAGAGGCTTCATTTCTTCAGATTAATGAGGGTATGGTTGTGCTGATTGGATTAATGTGTTCATGGAATCCCAGAGTTTTTTAGTTTTGGCGCAAGGAGTGTTTGAGTGACACAACCTCTGCCAAAAGCCCCATAGGCTCCAATACAAATCTGCCGACATATTTCTCACAAAAATCCACAAGGTACACGTTTTGTAAACGGCCATAGGAGCCGTATTTATTACCGGACAGACATAAAAAGCACATCCACGCGTTCGGTAGAGTCTTGGGTCTCATACAAACGCCGTATTTTTTAGATAGCTGTTATAGTTTTGCGCTGGTTCTCATTTGTGTGAGGTGTGGATTCTGTGTAACTTGCTGCCATGTCTCTGCATTTTGCAGCCGTTAATGAGCACAGGTGCGCCGTTGTCGTGGTTACGAGCACTCACATGCTGCAGGATCTGTCTGTGACTCACAGCTGCTCGCTCCTATGACCTGATTAGTGGAGTCACATGACGCAGCTATGCTTTCTGTCAACAGACCAATATGATAAAGACACTAGCCCCCCCTCCCCCCTCCCCCCTCCACCCTGACCTCTACTTACTGTTAATCACTCTCAGTCAGTCAGTCAGTCTAATTCTCCTCCCCTCTCCCTCTCTTCCTCACCACCATTCCCTTCCTCACCCTCTCACCCTCCCTCCCTCTATCTACACCCCCCCACCCCACCCAATCCAATAGGTGCGCCGTTGCCGTGGTTACTCGTAAACACGCTGCAGTATCTCTGTGTGTGACTCACAGCTGCTCCAATGACGTGATTAGTGGAGTCACATGACGCAGCTATGCTTTCTGTCAACAGACCAATATGATAAAGACACTAGCCCCCCCTCCCCCCTCCCCCCTGACCTCTACTTACTGTTAATCACTCTCAGTCAGTCAGTCAGTCTAATTCTCCTCCCCTCTCCCTCTCTTCCTCACCACCATTCCCTTCCTCACCCTCTCACCCTCCCTCCCTCTATCTACACCCCCCCACCCCACCCAATGCAATAGGTGCGCCGTTGCCGTGGTTACTCGTAAACACGCTGCAGTATCTCTGTGTGTGACTCACAGCTGCTCCAATGACCTGATTAGTGGAGTCACATGACGCAGCTATGCTTTCTGTCAACAGACCAATATGATAAAGACACTCGCCCCCCCTCCCCCCTCCACACTGACCTCTTCTTACTGTTAATCACTCAGTCAGTCAGTATGTCTGTCTATTTCTCCTCCTCTCTCTCTCCCTCTATCTCTTCCTCACCACCCCTCCCTTCCTCACCCTCTCACCCTCCCTCCCTCTATCTACACCCCCCCAACCCACCCAATCCAATAATTTCAAAATAAAAGCCACATGGAGGGAATTTTTACTGTAATGTTTGTGATGAGGCCTATTAATTAAAAACTTCTTAGTTTGAATAACAAACATTCTGTCTCCCACTACGAATATTACTCGTACTTCTAGTACTACAACTGATACTTCTACTACCATACTACTAGTATTTCTACTGCTATTAATACTACAACTACTACTAATGTTATTACAAATACGACTATGGCTAATAGTATTACAGCTGTTTCTACTGCTATTGATACTAAACCTACTATTACTGCTAGTACTACTAATACCACAATTATAACTAATACTACTACTAATATTACTACAAACAATTTTAAACAAATTTAAGCTCCTGCAACTTCTGTTTTTAGAAAATCTATTGAAATTCAGCTTCCCCACTTCCTGTATTTTCAGCAGTTCTTTAAAATAATTTCAGCTATTCTTATGCCTCTATCAACAGCAATTTTTCACTATTCATTTCTGTATTTTTTTGCAATATTTCAAATTTATTTCAGCTGTTTTCATTTCTGCTTTTTCAGCAAATCTATTGAAATTCCTTTCAGCTTCTCCCATTTCTGTATTTTCAGCAATTTCAAATTCATTTCAGCTTTTCTAATATCTATAATTTCAGCAAATGTATTCAAATTCCCTTCAACTTTCTGTATTTTCAGCTATTTTAAAAAGTTCATTTCAGCTTTCAGCTTTTTGCATTCCAACGCATTTTCAGCAGGAAATGCATTTTCTAGTTTCTTTTTATTGCTTAAATACGTGTTACTTGTCTAAATAACGAGTAGCTTTTTTTGCGTTGCACATTTGTTGTACAGTCTCGCACATTTATACCATCTTATTGTTGAACTGCAAGGTCCAGGTAGTTTAGAAATCATTCAGCTGGACTGCAGTGCAGCCTTTCAGTTGGACTGTTTTTCGTTAAAGTGCCATTGAGTGATTGTGCCCTTTGAGGCAGATTCTTTTGAATTGTGCTATTGGGCTGCATAAATAGGACTTGGCCACATGGCATGTGTTGTGCCAGCATGCTCGGTTCTTTTGTTAGCCGCTACCTCTACCACCTAACCAGCTGAAGAGCTATTGCTGTTTTGAGTTCAACTACATTTTAAATGAAAAGTAATTTCACTGTAATGGCTGTCCAACATGGTCTTCAGGCACTTCATATCCATCCATTTGGAACAAGTCTTCTTTCTCTCAGCGTTTTGCTTCCAGGTTCTTTGTTATGTTTCAGTCCATTTTACAGTAGCAGCTACTCACCCATGCATCTCTAACATATTGCAGAATACATTAAAATCCCAACTTTTAAAAATTGATGATCTAGACAGTGGCAGTGTTTTTCTTTGTCTAGCATGAATAGTTAACAGCCAGTCCTCCTCCAGTGTGATTAGCTATTGTCATGTTGTGATCTCTTTCTCATCTCAATACTGGTTTAAAATCGGAATCTTGGGCTGTGTAATTCGTTCCAGCTCAATTCATACAAGTGAAATAATAATAATAATAATGTAATTTGTATTTAGCCTCTTGATGTCATTTATTCATTTTAACAATCAGCTCCTCAAAAAACATCAACATATACTTCAGTAGAGAAAATCTTATTGCATCATGAATTTGTGAACCACATGTGCAAAAATGGGTCTTGCTGAAGTAATTTGTAACCTATTGAGATCAAGCAGATGAGAGCAACGCCACGAATACAAGATAGAAAAGATTTCTGCATGAATATGGATGTAAGCCAGCCAAACCGCGGAAACGATCATTGATGGACAGAGCAGTTAGATTTAGGACTTCTGCCAAGCCCGCGATTTCTGTCACAGTTGTTCTTTAGATCCACTGATCCGAGACAAACACAATGTCCTCAATTTAATGTCTCGCATATTGGGAAAAGGTCACGGCGTGATGCGAGGCTGAATTCCAGACGGGTGGTGAATCACCGCTCGACGAGTGAGAGGGAAACATTTTAGCATCCGTGCGTGTGTATTTATTACCTGCGTGTAATTGGCAGGTTTCCTCGTCGAGCTGGCCTCGCTTGCTGCCTCGTTCAACCCTTTTCACCAACCCCATAATCAGCAGCAGGAAGTCCTTGTGCTGCTTTGCGCGCCAATGCTCCGCGGCGTGCCAGGTCATCCGGCTCATTGTGACACGTACCGTTTCCTCGCAGAGAGTGTCGGCTGTTGGAAAAAGACAAAAGGGCCGCCGCGAGATCAAAATGCACAATGACAGTATTTGAAGGTGGAGTCAGATTCTGATCCAACACGGAAATAAGACTCAGTAAATGCGGATCAGTCCCATCAGCCGCCAGCGCTTTACTTAAATGGAGTTTAAGTTAGATTTGATTAATGTGACCAAGGACGGCGGCATCGGAGCTTGTGGTACTTTATTTGTTTTACTAATCAATAAAAGACTGAACAAGATTACGGATTGTTTATTTCTAAGGGAACCAAAATCTCGCTCAATGACCCGCACAACAACCCAAGGTGTCAAACGTTTGGTTAACGCGCCCTCTGTGGCTCGTGATTCCGCTCCACGTGAATCCTACGCATCCCAACATCAACCCACGAGCTGCTGTGGAAAGGCCCCGAGGATCAGGAACGGCGAGGGCTCTGTGAAGTATGTCGCAGGAGCACGTCTGCAGGTTGAAACTGGTTCACCTGGGGGTCCCTAAGGAGAATTCCTCAGGAGACTAAACCCGCTGCCATGTGATCGGCGGTGGACACGGCGTCCTCTCGCAGAAGCACGTTCGATGTGGTACCGTGGTTTGATTTCGTTGTAATAATTCCATCAAAATGAGCAGTGGCTGTTGAACCACAAGCCGCCCCGTTGTGTGGCTTCCCCTCTGCGCCGTGCGTTCGGATGATGTCACCGCGTGGCGTTGCTTATTCCCGCACTGTGGGATGGGTGAGGAATAACACGCGAGGAGCGTTCCAGGTGCCTCGACAGATTATCGCCCAACGCTGGCTTCTTCTTCCAAACCGTGCATAGTATCGAGGTGCCGTGAAATGCTGGTGTGATGACGCCACGTTGTGTTAATGCTCAGCCAGGAGATGCAGAACACGGTATCAATACATTCTCAGTTCTTCAAAAAACCCAATATGATTACGCCAATGCTAATAAAATTGATTCCTGTTCGCGCTGATCCACGGGTGGCCGTGAGAGTGAATGAAGCCGCTCTCTGCTGTGAAGGCCTCCCCATTAGTGCGCTTGTCTAGAGGTGCATGCGGGTGATTCGCTTCCTGCAGATAAATAGCCGTGTCAGTAAACGGGCCTGGACCGCGACAGGCTGACTACTTTGGCTTCAAATAGACCTGCGTAAGCAGCGTGGTCTGTGTTTATTACATGCATTTCTTTCTGCTATCAGCAGATGCTCTTTTTTTCTATATTGAATGATTCCAAATGCTTTTAAACCCTGTTTCACGCCAAATGTCCCTCACTGCACGATAGAACATGTTTCTAAATCCTTACATTTTTAATGTCCAGATGTATCACAAAATAAGTGACAGTGAAATTCATTAGAGTCCTCAAACTCAATTTTATCGCCGTGTTTTATAGAGCATAAATGTCCGGTCACTGAGTCTGATCAAGCCGAGATGTTAATTGACTGACTTGAATGAATAATTAATGAACCACAACCACTCGTCCTGAGACGCGGCTACGAGCTTCACGCTTCCTGCTGTTTTACTGCTCACGTCGAGTGAAACTCTGGTCCTCTGTGCAGGAATCTCTCGCCGCGATCAAATTATGACCGAATCATGATCGTCTTATGTTCTACTATCCATCTAGAGTAAATCATCTGACAATGTGCAGGGGTGATGGACATTTTTTGGGTACCGGAAAGGGCGTTTTAAGCAGCTCACATTGATTATTAATAAGGAACAGGCTGGAAATTAGCATCTTACCACTTTGTATAAACACGGTTGGCCTTCTGCTACGCGCTTTCAGGCCCAGAACACCGGGGAGGAGGAGGGGGGGAGTGTGTGTGTGTGCTCATCTTTCCACACTGAGTTGGAGATGGTGGGGGGCAGGGGGCAGGGGGGGTCAGGGTGTTGGAGGTTTCAGGCCAGAGAGGAACAGGAAGTGGCTGTTTATTTTTCTCATTTCCTCTTGGAGGCTCCACTAGTGAGGCCGCTTCTTCCACTGGCCGAACATGCAACTTGCGTCGCCACACACATGTCGCCATACGTTGTGTAGCCATGCATTGCCTCAAAAAAACCAGACAAACTAATGTGTGTTCCCCGTTTTTATTTGGAAGCATGCAGCGGACTGCCGTTTTGGCCAAGTGCAATTTTCCAAATCGGCAGGTTTCATTGTTCCATTTGTTTACATATGAAGCTGTTATTCTTAAAGTGTAGCGTACACTGTATCCATCTTATTCGGTTATGGTCTCGACGGCACGCGTAGTGATGCAACGCCACTCTGACAATCCATGTTTATATTATAATATTTATTTATTTGATGAAATAATGGCTGTAATTGGCAGAATGTCAGATCCTTGCGTCCACAATGTCCATTTAACCTCTCTGACTCGTAGGCCTGAGCGGGGACAGCGCTGGGAGGGGATGGGGGTGAGTGTAGGGCGAAGCTGCTCTCAATGGCTCTTTAGTAGACTGACCGAGTGACTGCTCTGTGGACTACTGTCCTGCGTGTAGTCACCATTCACACAACGGTTCTATTATACGAAAGTCTCTCCGTGGCCATCCGACCTCTCGCATGGAAACAAATTTGGCCTTCAAGTGGGGCTATTGTTTTGGCTGCGGGGCGAAAGCCCAAGTGAAACCTACAGTTACAATCTCGCCTGCCTTTTTTCTTTTTCTTTTTTTTTCCCCCTCAATCCCGGTCTTCTTTTTCCATGGGAATCCCAGGGCCATATATGGTCGTCCTCAGTAGCGGCAGCAGCTAGAGAGCCGGCGTGCATGTGTGTAGTCTGGTTACAGCTCCCAACAGGGCTCATCAAGTGGAGGGACCCAGCTGGTCCCCCTGCAGGGCTCTAACCCCCCCCCCCCCCAATCTACCCCATATACCCTCTGGCCTCATGAACCCTGCCAACAGCACAGGAGCTGGGAGCTCTTTGTCTTCGGCGTAAACACAAACACACACCAATGTACATTTCTTCACAATGAACATCTCTTCCAGTTAAAGATCCACTGATCCCAATTTAATCCATCTATAGTCCATGACATTCTTATATTTTCGCACCACAGCTTTCATTGTCACGGGACCATTTTTTTTTTTTCCCCTCCTTTCTAACGCTCACTTGCGAACGCGCAGCGTCCTCGCATGCAGGCGGCGAGAAGGAATTCCTTTTGAGGAAGTGCCCGCGCGCCTCTGAGCCAGTGACGTCGCCCACGAGGAGGGGCTAAAGTGCTGGTGCCTGAAGCCCCAAGGCTAGGAGAACTACTTATCTGGGAATTTCTCCACTGGTATGCTAGTCCAGGGCCGTGTGCTTACCGGGTCGGCGGATAGGAGTCGTGCTACTGTAGAGGGACTGAGTGAAGCCAGAGCGACGCCAGAGGAAGCGGCTTTGTTGTCGACACTGTTGGTTAAATGGGGGAAAAACTGGTCTTTTGTTTGGTGTTTTTTTTACTTTAGTGGGGGCCGTAAGCACGCGCTGCCACAGCCAACAAGCCCCTGCGTTTTGTACATGCCATGTTTGAGTAACCTTGTACCACAATGCACAGATAATGTTCTGGCTTTGCCATTATCCATCTCACTACAGACGCTTTACAACCCACCCACACACACACGCAAGAAAATTGGCAAAGGCCTAACTGAAAGCACCAAACGATGGCAAAAAAGTGCCTTTTAATGTGTTTTCTTTGCGCTGTCACCCTTCATTCACGTTGCAATGTTTTGAAAGGTGCTCTTGATCGAGGCCTGATCACAAGTCAGAGTGGCTCGTGGCCTTTTGTGCTTAGGGGGCTTGAGCAGCTGTCCCCCTCCCCCCCCAAATAGGTGACTGTAGCGTAATCCAGACCCATAACTGTGGGGCGTTTTTGTCGGGCCTGTTTGTTCAGCGGACAGTTGGGTCGTCCTGATAAACACTGTTGACATTGAGGTCTGTGGGATCGTCCCGAGCAATCTCTGTTTGTGAAGACTTGTCTCTATTGAGTCGAGAATTGAGAGTATTCAATGATGGAGCGCCGCGGATGAAATTCCTTTCACCGCCATTGGCAAATAAAGGCTGGATACCATCAGGGAACAGGGGGGCGGGGTGTCCGGGGGTTTTGTTATCTTGTTACAGAACTCGTGCACGGATATTTCGCATGTTTATGAAATTCATGTGACTATGTGGTTGGCGGGGGCTTATCTTATCCGCCTCGCTGTGAGACTGCCACCAAAAGCCTGTCTTTAGCTGAATTGGCCCGTATGTCCGACTTAATAAAGTAAAGCGGAGCATTATCGCTGCAGCACTTATTGGGTGTTTGAGTAGAGGGGATGCCGGCCCGTTTGTAATAGTGCTGCTTTTCATTGTGTTTCTACGTGTTCTCGATGTGACGCATTTGTGGGATCCTTTTCATCGCAGCCCTCTTTGTATCCCCCCAGTCTGAAATAAATAAGCTTTTGTGGTACCAACAAGGGTTCTCATGGCATTCCTTACCGCACGGTCAGATGTCAGTGGAGGGCGATATCGTGGCCATGCACCATCGCCGTGGTCATTTAAATGTCGAGTATGTGCTCGCACAATGGGCCTCGCGGCATGTGGCCCCCCCCCCGGCGGTGAAACGTGCGGGAGCCACCACAGGAGCCGCTCTGAGGGTGCAACTAAAGGAAGTCAAGGAGGGGAGGGGTCTTCAAGTGTCTCCTTGATGTGGAGTGCCGCTAAATTAAGCTCTGAGCCCTGGGCACGATGGCCCAGAAGATAACAAATGGATCCTTTTTAACGCACGCACACACACACAGAGTAGCCTTCCTCCTTTACTGCACCATGAAGTCTTTTTAAAGTGTTTGATAGGCTTGTTGCAGAGTTTTTTTCGGTAAGCTGGTGTGGCATTATTGATATTTCCAGTAGGCCTTTTCTAGATGTTGTTTCAATAAGAAGGTGGATGCAGCTTGCCACAAGGGTTTTTATAGAGAAGTTATGTAGTCTCTGCCTGCGGAAATGAAGCGAGAAACCCAACCTGTGGATTCACACGCGTTACATAACATTTTGGGTGAAGGGCTCAATATCACCTCATTGGCTCTTGAATTTGTGCTAACCATACTGTGTTTTTATTGATTTTATGGTTATAAGTAGCAGTGGCACCCACACATCTCTTTTCTTTTTATGAGAATCGCTCCGATAGCGGCTAAAAGTCACGCCTGCAAGACTTTAAAAACCAAGATGGCACCCCAAGACGCTCCTTTCAACAGCTCTTCTTTTTGATGTTGTCTCACAGCGGTTGGCTTTTTTGCGCTGCCTTCGGGGGCAATCCCAGCGACCCCTGTGTGCTTTGAAATGAAGTCTCTTCTCTATTTATTTATGTTTCCTACAAGGTCCGAACCCGTGTTCTCTTTGTGGCTTTGTTGCCGTGGCGACAGAACGGCCTCCTTTCTTAGGGGCATGTCATGGGTGCATTTTTTTTTTCCTGTGTTAGCAGGGAGCATAGCTTCAGCCGCCCCCCCCCCCCCCCCCCCCAATGTTATCTCAGGATTAGGCTGCTGCATACGATGGGCACGGTATCGTTTCTGTCCTAATGAAGGGTTTAAATGAACCCGTCTGGGACCTAAACTCATCCCCACTGGCACTCAATCGATCAGTGTGAAGCCGCCATTCATTGTTTTCTTTCTTCAAATCTGCCTCGAACACCCACCCGGCGCACCGGGATGAACTGGTTCTAATCTGACGGTCGAGGCTTTGAGCTGCAACTTGACCGGATGGCGAAAGGCAACGCGACTACGAGGAGGTCGTTCTAGCTTGTTGCCGCAGAGTGCCGTCCGACTTGCTCCCGTCGCTTTTTACGCAGCCTCCCTCCCCTCTGAGGCGCACCGGCCCAACCGGTTTGAACGGCCACACGTCGGATTGCTCTGTGAGTCATAACCTGTCTGAGCGTTCCGCCGCGACCTCGCCTCCGACGCGTCGTGCCGCTGCTGGTCTACATGCTGCACGAAGCATTTTGTCTGTAGATTTTAAATGGACCGTTGGGGGTTACGAAAGCCTACGCTGTCTCCTCCACTGTGCTCTAGAAGCGACGGCTAGAGGATGAAGTGACGCTTTCTCTCGCCTCGCCTTCATCCCGTCCCGCCACACACCTGTTAGCCAAACGCATCACATTAAGGGTCCGATGGCGGGCGGGAGGAGCCGGGCGGAGGGAAGGCCGGTGACGCAGCGAAGAGCGGAGGTCACAGGCCGCCGCCGCATTTCGCCTTAAGGGGCTTGTTTCCATTCTCTGAGAAGGAGAAGACTTTGAAGAGATAATGAGTGTGGGGGGGGGATGACTGGGGGAGGATTTAGATGAGGACACAGAGGACAGCTTTCAGATGGGAGGCAGAAAAGCTGCAGCAATCCATTTTTCTTTTTCTTTTTTTTACACTCCGTGTCGACAGACGGAAAAGGAAAGTCTGTTTAAACGTAAGTGTTACCTGATGTGTTATTTCAAGGTTTATTGATTTAAAAACTATTGGTTGCCCTGGATCACATGATCCCTTCTGTTAAAAGTTGTCAAAAAAGAAAACCAAAGGTAAAGAATGACCCGATGCTGTACCAAAAAGTCAGACGGCTCACATTCACTTCCTGATGTTCCATCTACAAACTAACCTGTTACACTATTTCAAATCTCAAAAGGGAAGAAGTAGGAAAACGTGAGAGGGACATTCCACAGAGCAGGCGGCAGTAATGTGGCCGTCTACCTCCTCGTTAAAGTCAGATGAGCACAGTCTGTTCACAAGTTCATCTGCACCTGGAGGAAGTCTGTGCCTAAGCACACCCCCCCCCCCCCTTTCCACACACACTCAGATAAGCTCAGTGAGGCCTTTGCAGGCGCTCCTCGGCTCTGGCCATGTACGGCGTTGCAAACGGCCCAAATTTGGACAAGGATTCCAGCCTGAAAGTCGTGTGCCCCGAACGTGAGGCCGCTCTGTGTTCATGTGTATCTTGTTTCTCTTGTCAACGCTTCGGTCGTCATAGCAACCCCAGAAAGAGCAAGACGGTCCAGGTGCGCGTTCTAGTGACGGGGATGGGGAAAGGGTAGTTTTTTTTTGATATCGCTGAAAGGTAATTATTTAAATTGTGTGTCTCTACTGATTTACTAACGGACGCTGTCGGCATCTGATGGCGACCAAGTACAGCTGATGAACCCTGGCTGTGCATGAATGACTTTTCAAATAAAAAAAAACAAACATTGTGTAGTTGGATCAGCGCAGGTCAAACACAAAAGGACACTTTACCATCATTTGACTGACAAACCGCTGAGTGCTGGTTTGAAGGCTCCACACACGCCCACTCTGTGACTTCCGTTTCATGATGGGAGTAAAATCACAGCATCTCCCACTTCATTCGTCACAAGTCTTTAAATAGATCTCTCCCACTCGCAGCTGCTTCTGTGGGCATCGCTTTTTTTTTCCTCCCCTTTTTGTCATTGTGTCATCAGTCATAAACGGTTTGGATTGGGTTTCAGAAAGAAAACGCGTCAACAACAACATGGATGGTGTGAAGATGATCCTTTGGCGGGACACGTTGTGTGGGTGGTCTGCCAGTTGTTCATCCAATGTGCGCCGTCCCCTCACGAAATGTATGAGGTGAAATTCCGTAAAGGGAAAGCGGAGATCTGGGGATCTTTCAGCACCGTCTCCAGCAATCACCTGCGACTAGGAGAATTGTATTTGATATTTTTTCATAAAGTGGTCAAACTTGAAGTCTCAATGCGCCTTCAAACGGAAGCCATTTTGACTTTCGGGCGACCGCAGATGTGGTTCTAAATGAAATGATTCATCGGGAGAGGAAGAGCGCGCTGCGCCTGTTGCAGACGGTTTTGATTTGTCACTTTTTACAAACCATGTGGATGATGTGCTTTAAGTGGCGGTAGTGTGTAAGTGTTCGAATTAGACCGCTCGCTGTTTGCATAAATGTACGGCGCCTCATCCATGCCAAAAAATTCCCCAGCAATTGTGGACATACGGAGCAATCGATTGGACACTGCGATGCTCTATCCAATGCACATGTGCATTATGTGACATGTGCTCATATGCATGCACGCACAGAGGGCAGGTCACGCTCCCTGCTACTCGCGTTGGCCTTACTCTTCTGCCTCTCTTTGTCTCAGGCGTGCATAGACGACAACATCGACATGGTGACTTTCCTGGTGGAGCACGGAGCCGGCATCAACCAGCCGGACAACGAGGGCTGGATCCCGCTGCACGCCGCGGCCTCCTGCGGATACCTCGACATAGCAGAGTGAGTACTGGGAGGCCGGTTTGAGCCGACAGCATCTGTTTCATCGGGGTCTGTCGGATTGTGTGTGACAGCGTCTGAGAGGTGTGGTTCCTGTATTCAGCTACTATAAAAGGTCGTTTGGACTGTCAATCACAAAGTGACACCAGGGCAGGATGTGGCTGGGCTCCAGTTGAGGTCTGCACTGCCCCCCTCCCCATTAGTGACCCCTTCTTTTTTATTTATTGGTGCGGGGCGAGAGTGATTGTCTACTAATTACAGTATTTAGCGCAATAAAAATGGGATTTCTTTCGTCTTAAAGTTCAAGGTTGCACAGCAGCATTCCTCTCACTGGGTTTGGCCATTGGCTGTGGGGAAATTAACATAGTTTTGACTGCCAAAGAGCGCCCTCGATAATTCCAGATAGCATGATGGACATGGAGCACGTCGAAAGCCATCCTTTCACACACACACACAGAGTCCTCGTCACATTTTGACAGCAGCTCATTTGGGGCCTCAGTCAAACTTTGTCGAAGTTATGTAATTGAATATGGAGCTATCGGGCCACCGCGTCTGCAATCGATCTCTGGAGTCGCCCTGTAGTGCTTCCTCGTCCCTGGTCCCTTTTTCCTTTCCCAGGTACGGCGGCGGCTCATAGGAGCACAGAGATGTTATCGAGGATATTTAAACGGACTGAAGGAGCTCAGTTGAACTCATTGTTCAGCATGCTGGCAGTGTGTGTGTGTGTGTGTGTGTGTGTGTGTGACCTGCTTTACTTCTGTGTTACGTTACAGGAACCAGGCTACAGGTTTATTCCCACCATTATTATTCTACAGAAAAGTAAGAAGACGAACATTGTAGTGATGAAGAAATAGCTTGGGAAGCGAATGCGGGTTTTTCTGTGATTCAACAGCTTTTCTGAACAATAATGCAAAGATCTATAGGCGCTTTAAGTCAAAAAGCGTCCAGCCAGGCCTCTTGACCCCGACACCACACTGGGCTAGTATTACACAAAACAAGCCGCTTTCTGTTGTCGCATACTGAATGAAAAGGTCAAGTGGGCGGCCCGGGTGACTAATGGAGAAGTCATGTTGCAGAGACAAACCCCCCCCACCCCCCGGCCGAGCAGGACGATACGGCAAAGGTCGCCGTGTCACCGCAGCCGTAAAGCTGGTTGAGACTCCCTCAAGGGGGGCGACAGAGCACACAGCCTGTCAGATGCCATTTCTTTTTGGGGGAGTTGCAAACAAACCTGACACCTGTGTCTTGTTGTTGTTGTTGTTGCAGGTACCTCATCAGACAGGGTGCCAGCGTAGGAGTTGTGAACAGCGAGGGCGACACGCCTCTGGACATCGCTGAGGAGGAGGCCATGGGGGAGCTCCTCCAGAACGAGATCAACAAACAAGGTACGCTGTTTGGCGTCACAACTGTACTCCGCCGGTGTAGTATGAGTTAGTGTGCACAATGCTTTCTATTGGGGGGGGGGGGGGGGGACCGAGATGATCAGGCGATAATGAAAGGAAACCACAATGATGAAGATCCACAGTCCCCACCTGACGTACAGCATCGCGCAGTTTCAAGCACATTGGTGTTTGCCATCTCGTATCTATGGCAACCGTGAGAACAATGCTCTCTGTGAGGTTTCGGCCACTTCACACAAAGCCCGGCACCGCGGGGGGGGGGGGGGGGGGGGGGGGTTGCGAGTTACGTAACAGGGGCTAGACGCACGGCCTCGAGCGGGCCCGGCTGTGTGCCGCTTTACTGTGATGTGCTTTTCTCCTCTCAAAGAGATGCCAGTCATGAGGTCAAACCTGTCAGCGAGTAGCCGTGGTTTGGCAGAGACGACCTCTGCATCCCCTCCTTGACTCCGATTAGGGAAAGGGCCGCTAAATAAAAACAGTTTTTTTTTCTTCTAAAAAGGCCGCTGAGGATCCTTCATGTTTCCAGAGTTATTTTTTGTAAAATTAGTCTTTCCATTACTGTAGGAACAAGCGACTTCTTCTGTTATTCTGTTTTCTCGTTAACATCTCATGTGTAAGATGTGCTGTTCTCTTGTTAAAAAAAAAAAAAAAGAGAAGAAAAAAAAAAGGCCCCACTTTGAACGGCTGCCAGCGCTTCCACTCTGCTCTGCTTGTTCTGTGGTTCTACTTAGAGGCCATTAGGCTCCCTGCTTTTTATAGACCCAGTGTAGGCTGCTTCCCAAGAGACCACGGGACGTTGGCCTACCCGGCCGGCTCCCGGTGCCTTCTTTTTAACTGAGCCGCCCCCCCAGGAAGTCTGCGTTCTTCTTCCTCCGAAGCACAAATCCACTGTTTCCTGCCACCTGGAAGAAAAATCCCAACTCGAGTTGTAGCATTTCTGTCTCAATGCTCTTTTGACATCTAAAAATAAAGCTTTTTGAAAATAATGTGTTGATAGTGTGCCCTTTTAATCTAGGCACGTCTCATATGAAATGGATATTTATTGCTGAAGTGCTGTAAAGACTTTTAACTGACATTTCGATCAGATCACATCTGATTTGTAATATTCAAGTCACTTGTTTGGTGACTGATGAAACTTTGTCTCTGACCAAACACACATTCCGACAGTCCTCTTCTTGCCTTTTAGTTTCTTGTTCCTCAGTCAGAATATTACAGAGCTCAATCCACGTGTTCTAAACCATATTCTCTTGACTTTTAAGACTCGCTGGCAAAGACTTGACTGCAGGTGTTTCTTTTATTGGGAATGAAGCGTCCTCTCTATGAAGTCCACCTCTGCCTGCACTGTGTCAGACACGATGTCCTCTTTCCTCGGTCCAAATGCTCCGGGGCGGTCTTAAAGCTTTCTAGGGTGTCAGGGAATAAGCGATGATGCGTCCCCAGAGGGACGCTGAGGGGAGGGAGGAGGGGGGGGGGGGGTTGGGGAAAAAAAACTCAGCTGACTCGTGTTCCAACCAGGTGTCAACAAGACAATACCGGCCTGTTTCCACCACATCAGCCACACACACACACACACACACACACACTGACCCACTTCACTGCATGGGGCCTTCTGCACACCTCATTTCAGAGAGGAATCGACAGGAGTTTGTCCCAGTACTTTACTTTGTAACGGGTGCTTTGGAGCACCCTCTAGTGTTTAATGTTTCTAGGATAAAGTCCCGTCACAGTCAGCATTTGTGTCACATCTAAAGATGCACGTGTGTTGAAAACACCCCCGTGCTTCTTAATAATCAATAGTTGCACACTGCTGGTTCCCCCGAATCGGGTTGCTATCTCTGCGGCGGCCCTTTTTTGACAACACCCCTCCGTCTCCCACCAGGCGTGGACATCGAGGCGGCCCGGAAAGAGGAGGAGCGTGTCATGCTGAGGGACGCCCGGCAGTGGCTCAACAGCGGCCAGATCCAAGACCCCCGGCACACCAAGTCGGGGGGCACGGCGCTGCACGTGGCCGCCGCCAAAGGCTACGTCGAGGTTTTAAAGTAAGCGGAGCCGCTGGGTTTCTTAAGCTTAGGAGGGCGGACTCTACCCGCCCATGTGATCCGAACGCTGGAGCGCTTCTTAAAGCACCGCGAGCGGGGTTTGCAGATTCTAACGCGCTGTTTTTCTGTTTGTGTGTGTGTGTGTGTCCTCCCTTTTTTTTTTTTTTCTCACACACCCGACCCGCCCCACCTCCCCGTCCCCGTGCAGGCTTTTAATCCAAACAGGGTACGACGTTAATATCAAGGACTACGACGGCTGGACTCCTCTGCATGCGGCGTCGCACTGGGGCAAAGAGGAGGCCTGTAGGATACTGGTGGAGAACATGTGTGACATGGACCTCATCAACAAAATGGTGAGGGACTGTCATGAGTCCTGTCACGAAAGGCTGTGCAAGCCATATTTTAGGTAACTTTTGTCTTACTTCTTCCCCTCAGGGCCAGACAGCTTTTGATGTAGCGGACGAAGACGTTCTCGGATACTTGGAAGAACTTCAAAAGAAACAGAATCTGGTGAGTAGATGTGGCTGGTTAAGTTAATTCGTTAAGAGCAACAATGTTGTAGTATTGTTTTTAATAGCAGATAAAGTTTTGTGAGAATGTCTTTGGTCAAAATGAATCCCATTCGTTGATGCTATTTGCTCCTGATAAAAATACCTTTTCATTCCAGCTGATAGGTGAAAAGAAAGAAATTAAGAAATCTCCTTTGATTGAAACGAAAACCACCGAGGACAACAACCAATCACTGAAACCACTCAACAGGTAAACTCTCCCACTAAATTAGTTTTAAGATTATTAAGCTAAACTAAAGCAAAGGCTTAAGTAGACGTCTGAATATTTATAGTCTTATCTGGACGTGTATTTTTACGCTCTCTTCCAAAAGTACTGTGATGCTGTAGTTCGGTACTGATGGTGTGCGTTGTGTGTTTCTCTCTGTGCTTCAGCAAAGAAACGCTGCTTCTGGAGCCGGAGAAGATCGCCCCACGCATCGAGACCTTGGAACCAGAGAAGGTGGATGAAGGGGAGGAGGGGAAGAAGGACGAATCCAGCTGCTCCAGCGAGGAAGAGGACGACGAGGATTCCGAGTCGGAGACTGAAGCAGGTGTGTGTGTGTGTGTGTGTGTGTTTAGATCACATTTGACCCTTGTTTTGGTTAATTGCCGTCTGACTCACACACCCTCTCCCCATCTCGCTCCAATCCCTCCAGACAAGAGCAAGACCTCGGCGTCGGTGAGCAACAGCACGACGCCCCCCCCTGCCAGCGCCCCCGCGTCTCCTCCGACCAGCCCAACCAACCAGGTGACAACCCCCACTTCGCCGGTGAAGAAGGTGCGACCTGCCGGACAAGAGTTCGGCTCTAATAAGAAACCACGTGTCATTCAAATCAGCAGCCGATTTCGGTTTTTATGATTAAAAATAGAATAAAAAAACTAAACGGGAAACAAAGCGCTGCAGCAGAGCCGTGATGCGGCGGCGGCGCTAATCCACTTCCAGGAGTCTCTCGCCGCTGCTCTGGGAGTCACGTCAGAGCCTTCGTTCTGTACACAAATCAGGGAAATTCATCATCCATTTAGTTTTCCTCCCCCTTCAACACAAACCTAATTTCACAGTCGGCTGAGGTTGCCGGTGGAGGAGGGGGGGGGTTGCAGTTCACACTCCCGTCTGTCGCAGAGATAGTCGCCCCCCCCCTCATGTCACCGGGTCTCTGCGCTGCAGTGCAACGAGCTAACAAATGTCACTGGAGAGGGAGGGGGGTGGGGGGGGGGGCAAAAGCGACATTTACGGCTAATCGTCGGTGGCTTTCGATCGCGGGGACGATTCGTGACGGGACGGGGGAGTTTTCCACTGTTGAGTCCTCTGGCAGGAGGAGGCCAAGCATGAAACCCGCTGAGCGCTTCATACGTCCAAAGGAATACTTCATGCGACGAGGATAATCCGCTTTATTTTTGTAGCACGTTAAAGGCAGCTCAAAGTTGACATTCAGAACTAAAATCTAAACCCCTGCAGCTCATGGCGTTCCCTCTGTGCCATACGGGACAGCATCATCCTCACAAGCCTGAAGAGGCTTCTGTTCATTAATAGTCAGTGACCATCAGAGCCTTCGTTTCTTTCTGCTTCTATTCTCACTGTGATCTCCTCGCTCTGAAGTCACAACGTCTTCGCTCTAACAAGAGTTCTGCACAACCCTAACAACATCCAGGTGTTTGACACAAACGTTTGTCGGATCCGTCCCTTATTCCCCCTCCCTCCCCTCCCTCCCCCCTCCCTGGCAGTAAGCATTGTGTGGTGTGACTACAGCTTAAGAGTCCTTTGCCTTAAAGTGTTTCTTTTGCTGCTTTCTGTCTTATTCTGGCCTTTTTTTTCCCCCCTCTGTATCAACCTCCTCCTTACCCTTCTCTCTCTCTCTCTCCGCGTGTCCCCCCTCTCCCCCCCACCTCATCCCGGGCTCTGGTCCCGCGGGGCTTTAGTTTGATTGTATTACTCCCCTCGTGCTCGTGGCGGAGCCGGGCTGTCCTGCGGTGTGGCGTCGAGGCTTGCGCAAAACCGGCATTTCTCTAGCGCCAAAAAACCCCACGGTGAGGCAGCGGTTCGCTCATCCTACATGCCGCTGTGCACGGGCAAAGTACTCACCAACCTCCTAACCGCCCCGATGCCGGCTTTAACTCATCAACCCGCCGTGGTGTCGTGTGCACTTAAACAACAACAACAACAATGACGAAGAAGGGCCGTCCCGGTTGTGCTCTTGTGTGTCTGAGTTGCTTCTGTGTTTTTTCCTTACGTGGCCACGTATCAATCGGTTCTTAAGAATATATAAATGTAATTTAAAAGACGTGAAAACGATCAATTGATTTATTAACTGGCATGACCCCCCCCTCCCGCTCCACACACAACAACGTCCTCCTAATGGTCTCCACTGTGCAGCCCCCAGGTGATTAATCCAAACTGCTCGACCTGATCGCCCTTTGTGTGACTCACCGATGAGACATAACATGCTATACAGTGCTGTTCGATGGGCACACTAAACCTCTGCCCCCCCCCCCCCCCCCTCTCAGCCCACTGCTGGAAAGGCGTCGACTAAAGTGGAGGACGACAGGAAGGACGAGTCTCCGGCGTCGTGGCGGCTTGGCCTGAGGAAGACGGGAAGCTACGGGGCGCTGGCCGAGATCACCGCCACCAAGGAGGCTCAGCGGGAGAAGGACACGACCGGCGTGATGCGCTCGGCCTCGAGCCCTCGCCTCTCCTCCTCGCTGGACAACAAAGACAAGGAGAAGGTCAACTTGAATATCAACTCTTTTTTTTTTTAAGCCATAAAATATCCGCTCGCATCATTATGGCATGTGTGTGAAAATGGAAGATAAACTAGGTGCTGTTTGATAAATACAGTTTATAGAACCATAACAAAGGTCCTTTTTTCTCCTTGGGGTTCCAGGAAAAGGATAAAGGAAGTCGCCTTGCCTACGTGGCGCCCAACGTTCCCAGGAGGCTCGCCAGTACGTCGGACATCGACGAGAAGGAGAACAGGTGAATCCCGTCAGCCCAGCGGCTCGGTGCAAACACGCCCCCTGCTGCCCGTTGCAGGCAGTGTACCTCAAACGATCTCAGGAAAGGGTAGAATTTAAGTCTAACGGGGCTGAGGTTTTTATCGGTTTATCTTTTCAACACGTCGCTGCTGTGTGTGTGTGTGTGTGTGTGGGGGGGGGGGAAAAGCCTGAGGTGCTAATGTAGCTTGTGGTTCTCCAGGGACTCCACCGCGCTGAAACGCAGCGGCTCGTACACCCGGCGGCGCTGGGACGACGACCTGAAGAACAGCGAGGGAAGCGCCTCCACCAACCGAACCCCCAGCTACCAGCGCAGGTAAACCCCCCCCCCCTCCCCACCACACTTCTTGCTCGACGGTCGCCTGTCTGTCCCCTCGTGTATATTTTGCTTTTGATGCTGCTGAGAAGGCTTTTCTCTCCTCGCTGACACGCAGTCTATTGCATGACTGTACCTGTCTGGTTTGCTGTGCCACTGAGTTTGCTCATTACGTTTTTAACGGGCCTATAGACCCGTCAATCAAAATCGAATTCAGAGTCGCCTGTGGCACAAAACCCAGACCCGGACACGTGTTGCATGTCATGTGGGGAAAAAGCTTTAATTTGCTCTGAAAACGACATTCAGAACCTCTGTTGCTTCGACCCACATATGACATGGACGCACCAGTAGTTTGTCAAAGCTTAATAGTCTAAAAATGTGTGCGTCTGTTACGTTATATCTATGTCCGTGTGTGTGTGCACCTCCTCCGCTAACATGCCTCTCTCCACCCACCCGCCTGCCAACACGCCAGCACGTCCCACACGCTAGCACTAGGGCGGAGCGGCAGCACGCGGGACGTGCCGGCCAAGTCTTCGTCCACCTCCAGCTTGGACCCTAACGCCTGTAACACTAAACCCTGGCAGCCGCCCACCTCCCACTACCAGTCTTACAGCATTTACCGCAGGTACACCAGCCTCCTCTCGCCTGGGGCCCCGCCCTCTCTACACCCACCTGTCCTGACTGTGTGTGTGTGTGTGTGTCCCTGCTCTGCTGCAGTTTACGTGATGCATTCAAGGTCCAAATGAAAACCACTTAATCCAGACTAGGGATTTAGATGTTTCCCACTCAGTAAATGCAGAGACTCCAGAGCCGTTTCTTTGATTTTGGATGGAACATTTCAACAAAGCAAAACGTTGAAGCCTCTGAGCAATCGATGAAAGCGCGTTCGGAGACGGGGAGGTCTAAAATGTCCTTTTTAAATCAATTCTCATTGTTGGAACTAACTGAATGCGTATTCCTTCGTAGAACAACCCCCCCCCCAAAAAAAATGATCTGCTCACCAAGACACAGTAATATCACTGTATTAATGTTTAAAGTGTAATGGCGAGTTAAGACCAATGTAAGTAAATAAATTATATTAATATAAAGATTCATACATAAACTTCAAATTCATGAGAATAAGTAAATAATTATAAAAGCGCATCCTGACTAAATCATTTTGATCAACATGGCCGTTATCGCCTGCTGACCGTGTTTTTATTTTTTGCCGTGACATGTTGTCCTCCAGCGGCTCTTTTGGTAGAAGACACGAGGACCTGAGTTCCTCGACCACCTCCTCCTCCACAAACCCCACCACCACCTCCACCACCACCTCCTCATCCGTTACCTCGCCCACAGGCCACCGCAGCCTGCTCTCCGGCCTGGGCTCCTCCACCCGCACTGGCTCCACCAGTCTCACCAGCAGGTACGCCAGCAGCACGTCTTCTGAGGCCTCGCTTGTGGATATTCGTAGAGGGTTTATTCCACTTTTCCCCAACAAGCTGAAACAGATATTTTGTCCTTATATGGAGCTTAAGCACCCGCGACCCAGAAATCCATAAGATAAACCTTTTTGTATTTTACGTCGGCCTGCTGTCACGCGGGTGACACGGGTCGTCTCGTAACAGCAGGATGGATCTGTCGGGCGCAGCCGGCCTCGTTCTAAAGACTCGTGTGTAAAACAGGTACTGGTCAGAGGAGAGCGCAGACAGGGAGAAGGAGAAGGAATCTGCTGCCGTCATCCCCACTATGAACACTGGCTCCACTACGACCAGCACGTCCACCACGAGCACCAGCGCCGTCTCCACCACCACCACCACCTCCACCGGCGTGGTCACTGGCTCCGAGAGACGCAGGTACCACCGGAGCACCGGCGCCCCGGAAAACATGCAGCCAAACATTAAGAAGAGTGATGGAATAACACAAATACTCAGTCAGTGCGCCACAGCGACGGGAAAATAAGCCCAAAAGACTTTGCTGTTGAAATAGTTTAAATGCTGTTGAAAGCTATTCATTATAGTACATTCACAACATATAAAAAATATTTACCTGGCCTCAACATCTACGGACACTTTTTAGAAAGCTTCAGGCATCCGGATGCACTTCTGCACATGAGAGGGAGAGTGTCACAGAAAGTGTTTGTGGGGGTTTGGGGGGGGGGAGAGTGAGGTGGGAGTTCAAGTGCACGTCTTCCTGTCGCCGTGCTGACGGGAGCCACCTGTCGTGGTGGGAGTTCTGCGCGGCCGTTTCAGAGCAACTTCTCCTTTTAAGGAATCTATGCAGAAGCTGCACTTTTTCCTCAACCCCCCTCTCCCCCCCCCCTCCCCCGATGCTGCAGTCAAAGGCCTAAATGCAGACCGTTTGTGTCCTTCCACCAATGGTCATGCATAAGAGAAAGGACCTAGAACACAAAAATTGTTCCACCGTACACAACAACTACAATGACCAGATGTATTTTATGAATTGTGTGTGTGATAGGTCATACCTGACGCCAGTGCGAGACGAGGAGTCCGAGTCCCAGAGGAAAGCTCGCTCCAGACAGGCTCGACAGTCGAGGAGGTCCACCCAGGTGAGTTAACACACTGTCGCCTCCCACGCGTTTTGTTATGGATTCTCTGACTAGAAGAAGGATTGAAAAGGGAGGTGGTTACTCTTGATCACTCTTCCTACAGGGTGTGACTCTGACTGACCTGCAAGAGGCGGAGAAAACCATCGACCGGAGTCGCGTCCCAAAGTCCCGGGAGGAGGAGAAGCAGGACAAGGAGAAGCAGGAGGAGAAGAAGGAGCTGGAGGTCAAGGAGGATGATTACCGGTCGAAGTACCGCAGCTTTGAGGAGGTGCGTTTCTGCCCCGAGCTTTAGTGACAACTTTACCCACCGGTGCATCAACACCTTGAATATGTCAACCGCCTCCTCCCTTCTGTCTCCCTTCCTCCCAGCGCTACCGGCCTTCGTCTTCCTCCTCTACCTCGGCCATCTCCACGGTCGGCACGGCCTCCACTCCGTACACGAGCAGCGCTCTGTCCTCCAGCTCCCTCAGCCGGCCCAACAGCCTGACGGGGATCACCTCGTCCTACAGCCGCTCCTCCAGAGACACAGAGAAAGGTCGGTTCAGCATATTCCATTTCAAGTGGTCCGAGAGAAAACTACAACTGTATCTGCGCCTTCTCTCGGCTGCGTGGGATTTGGACCGATCAGTGGTCAGTCCAGAGAGAAGGCGCTCCTATTGGCTGCTGTGCGTGCGCCCTCCTTCACGTGGCGAAAGCCTGATGTAACAGTGGGACATCCTGCAGGGGAAAGCTGCCGTTCCAACATCGGAAACGACTTTCTACACTCAAAGCAACCCAAAAATAAAGAGGGGGCGACCTCGTTAATGGAGACTCTGACCGTAAACGCCAGCAAGTCACTCCTCTCTTAACAAATACATCCACCAACCATCTCTGGGAAAATAGGAAACGGTTTTAGCCTTTAAAGGAAGGAAACACTGATCTTTGCTCCTCCGAACTCAAGCCAAGTCCAGTTATTGTCCTCGTCTCTTTGATGTGGAATCATTTCCTCGCTCTACCTGAACTTTTCCACCTCGCCCGTTTGAACAATGTTGACGTCAAAATAGTCCGCATCAAACTGCTCTCGTGAAATACGGACCAGACGTTTGCGCAGAAGCACAGAGCACATTTATACACCGACTATGTCAAAGGCTCGAAACTCGTCATGTAGCACTTGCTGGTAACTGCTGGTGACTAAAGTCAGGCTTTCTAATTGGATGTTTGACGTCATGGCGACCGCATCCGCCTGGTTTAACCCGCCGTCGCTCTCTCCTCTCGGACAGAAATGGACAGAAAGGAGGAGGAGAAGGAAGGCGAGGACAAGTCTCAGCCCCGCTCCATACGGGATCGCCGGCGGCCCCGCGAGAAGAGGCGCTCCACTGGCGTCTCCTTCTGGACCCAAGAGGTGAGCGATGGGAACATTTAAAGTGCCCTTGATCGGGTGCAGCGGTTCATAACTCGTCTGTTCCTCCTTGATCATTTGGATGATAACCTTTTTTCTTTTCTCTTTTTTTTTTAAAATTCCAGGGTGATGAAAATGACCCTGACCAGCTGTCCGACTCTGAGGACGGCAGCACCAAAGGAGAGCCGCAGGTAACGACGCACACGCTAAGTAAATCAAACTGACTTTTAAGCCTTCCAGCCAAAAGTCCTATTGCTCTTCTTCTGTGGCCCCGACCTCCGTTTGATTCCCGCCCTTCGTTATTTATTCTCATTCGTGCCCCTTCCTCCTTTGATATTCACTTGTCTCTCCCCGGTCAGATGTAATCTCCTCCCTCTCCCACTAACCTTTCCGTCTCACCGTCCGCAGCCTTTGTATCGTTTCCCTTCTCAGTTTCCATCTTCTGGTAAATTGTCTGGTTGCTGTGGTAACCTTGGAAACCAAACGTGGCCTCGGGGAAAGATCAGTGGGGTTTTAAAACTCGGGCATACAAAGAGAAAGAAGTGCAGGTCACTGGGGTCAAATCACACACACGTCAATGTCAACCACTCCACAGCTGTCTGTGATGTCACTGACATAAAAGCAATTTCTATTTAAACTTCATTAACATCGGCTATTTTTTTTTTTGCTTTCTTACAGAGTGACAGGTTGTCCAGGTATGTCTGAAACCCCCCCCCCCCCCCCCCCCCCCCCTCCTCCACGTTATCATCCTCTTCTATTATTATACTACGCTCTCTTGAGTCTCCGCCTGTTCTTTCTCTGCAGTACAACATCCTTAGATCGCAACGACATCCTCTCCAGCCGCGGCTACGGGGAGAGTCGGAGGACTTACTCCAGCCGACTGGACCGAGACGACGCCACTGACTACAAGAAGGTGTGTGTGTGTTTTAGGTTTGAACCCTTCTCTCATCGACGCGCGTAGTTTGCTCGTTGCACGCGCTCACTTTGTCCGCCTCGTCTTCCAGCTCTACGAGCAGATCTTGGCTGAGAACGAGAAGTTGAAGGCCCAGTTACGCGACACGGACCTGGAGCTGGGGGACTTGAAGCTGCAGCTGGAGAAGGCCACGCAGGTAAACCCGGGGCGCGCTCCGCTTCAGCCGAGCACCTCGCCGTCAGCATCCCTCGTAACCTTTCTTCTCCCTTTGTCATCCTCCGCTGCAGAGGCAGGAGCGCTATGCCGACCGGTCACAGCTTGAGATGGAGAAAAGGGTAACGACTGTGTTTAATAAGCCGCTTAACGAATGTCCATAACCGCAAATATGTGTAACTCCTGTTTTTAAGTTTATTAAGTTGATGGAACACGCTGGTAACACTACCGATGGGTTTATGTCTGAAGGTAACAAGCAGGCCCCAATATCATCTGGGTAGTGGTATGATCTGAACCCGACTCTTTGTATCAGTCTCCTCTCTGCTGCTGGCTGCCGTGTCACACATGTAGTCGGGGGGGGGGGGGAGGGGGGGTCGAAGGGACTTTCTCTCTCCTCGCCACCCAGAACACCGCCAACTTCTCTCTCACCTGTTGTAGAACCTCAGAGGCAGCGTGTGGTCACCTCTTCTCCAGATTGCTTTCTTTGTTGTTTTTATGTGTGGAGGTCGTGTGCAGGAAGTACGACAGTAGGCTGTTGATGTGCTTTTGGAGGAGTCCATGCATGGGTGCGTGTTCATGTTTCTCACTCATTCAGTAACGCTGACGTCTTCAGCTGCAGGGCCTGCGGCCACGAATCCATACGTCCAAATCCATTCATTCATTCTTTTAAAGCCACTGCAAAGAACTCCATTATGAATCCATTATAAATGCCCATGGCATGTAGAGGCAGCACAAAGTCCCCTACCTACCTCAAAAACCTCCCTGTGTTTTGTATATCTCACCATATAAATCTATATCCACTGAGTATGTAAGTCTATTACTGAGTGTTGCTTGCAGACGCCTCACCAGACGTGTGTGTGTGTGTGTGCGAGCGCACTACCGCTGCAGCCCCACCTCTCATGCAGTGTGTGTGTGTGTGCACGGTGCTTTCGGCTAATTGTCCTGTGTGAAATGTGCTGATTGCTGAGTGAACCCGCTGTCCTCCCTTGCAGGAAAGAAGAGCTCTAGAAAGGAAGATATCTGAGATGGAGGAGGAACTTAAGGTACCACACACACATTGTTGAATGCATCTATATCTATATGTGCAGTAGGTTTAGATGTCTCCGTTAGTGGGGTCTAAATCACAGCCAGTGTGTAGGCGGGAACATCTGTGTCCCTCTTTAAATACACCTGAAGCACTCGTTCTCTATTCTGTATTCTTATAGCGAGTACTGAGTTATCCCAAATGCCACGATGCTTCAGATGAAAGATTTATTACAACTGCGGCCTCATTTTATGTGAGAAACCCAGAACAATGAGACGTGGCAAAAAAAGCCTCTTCAGCTTGTATCCACACGTTCGAGTCTTTAGGAAGAGCACAAAGTTCTTGTGCAGATTTAGCGTCTTATTGTTGCACCACATTGATGCGTTTTCTTCAGGTCGGAAAACTCCGTTACTCTGGCTGTCAGAAAACTATCCATTTTAAGTTGTAAACATTTCATGTACAGACCTTAAAATAATAAACGTGATCCAGCCGCTGCTGCCTCGCGTTGGACTCCTCGTTCAGCCGCTGACCTCTGACCTCTGATTCTGTTTCGGTGCAGATCTCCGGTCAGCCGTTGTGATCCATGTTGACGTAACATTTGCTCCTTTTTTGTTGTGTTTTTTTTATGTGGGGGGGGGGGGCAGATGTGTTGTTGCCGTGGTAACGGAGGGTTTTATTTTGCGGCAGCTGGCTGATGGCGTCAGCGCCGCCGCTCTCTGCGAGCATCGGGCTGAGCCGGAGAGCTCTCAATCGCTTCGTCGCTTTCTGTAAATCTGTCCCCATTTTTCTAACAATCTTCCTCTTCTGCTCCCCCCCTTCTCCTCCTCCTCCTCGGCCCCCCTTCTTTTATTAATTTCTATTGTCCTGTCGTTCATTTAACCTTTTCTCTCCTAATTTGTTCACTCTTCTGCCTATTTTTTTTCTTCTGGTTTCCTTTTTTCTCTCACTTTGTTTTCCCATGTTGTTGTTGTTATTGTTGGTGTTGTCCCCCCCCCCCCCCCTCCCCTCCCCTCTTGCAGAACCTCCCCCAGGTAAAGCAGGTTCAGGCCCTGCGGCAGGTTAAGGAGCGGCTGCAGGCTGAGAACCGGGCCCTGTCCCGAGTGTTGGCGAAGCTCTCGCAGTCCGCCTGCAGCCAGCTGCCCACCGTCGACCTCTAAGCCACGCCCGTCTGTCCGCCACCATCTCCTCCCCACCCCCCAACACCCCCCACCCCCCTCCACCCCCCCCCTCTCAAACCCCTTCCTTCTCATGCTCCATTCGTGCTGTGCCCGCGCCCATAGACAGGCAGGTGCCCGGCCGATCAACCGCCTCCCCAGAGCTTTTGGTTTTCAGATTGGGGAGCGTGTTTTTCATTTTGTTATTAAAGTTCCTACAACAGGACACTCTCCCTTTTGTACAGAACACACGTAGCAGCTGATTTCCACACACTTCAGTTTGTTAAAAAAAACAAAAAAAACCTCCTAAACAACCCGGACGACACAATGAGACAGACGAGACCGCTCAGGTAAGTGGGATTGAAGCCGTAGAGTCCGAGCGGCGAGGGAAAGTGTCCTCCTGTAGGTCCTCGGTGTGTTGCTTCCATCAGGCGGAGCTCGCTGGCTCCGTTTGGCTCCTTTTGCATGAAGCGGCTTCAGACTGAACCCTTTTTTTCTTTTTCTCTCTCCTTGCTCCCCAAAATGTGTTGATTTTGAAAGCCGGTGTAGAAGTCCGCTGCATGGGCCGAGTGCAGTGTGTGTGCGATCGCCGCGCGTAAAGGACGTGGATATTTAAGCTCGCGGTTGATCGTCATCTGTATTAAATAAATGTTTTTCTCTTGTTGCGTGTCAGTGTTGATCATGATTTACCACTTTAAAGTAATAATCCGCTGCCCCAATGCGTTTTTTTAATATTCTGTGTTGTACAACAGCTTCAATTCAAGTGCACCAAACCAGGTGTGTGCGTGTCTGTGAACATGTCGTGAAGTATCTCACGAGCCGGAGCGTTACCTTGGATACGGTGGCACCCGGCGGGTGTCACGTTGGGGAAAAGAGGCCTTCTGCTCTCACTTTATTTCCATAATACTAGTAATCTCATCTTAATGGATGTTCCTCTAATAAAGTTTTGACGACCTCAATTCATCATAACTTGCTTATATTGTGATGTCAACAGGTGGGTTGTATGCAAATTACATTTTACGACGTAAGATATCGTTTATTGACCAAATAATCTGTGAGCCACAACATCACATATATTTGCATTGAGGCCTGATATCAGGGTTTGTAGCTTGTCGCCCCTTAAAACTGTCATCTAAAGTCCTTCTGGTACCGTAGCTCCTTTTTATATGTGATTGTGAATATAAGGAACCGACCCACTAAAGTCCGACTCAGAAGAAGTTGCTCCTGACCCCCCGCTGGGCTCGTGTAAGCCCCCCGCCATCCAAACGGGGCCCCTTTCCTCCTCTCTGAGCAGACGTTCAGACCCGGCATGGCTTTCTCCAGATGTTTGGCCTGTGGTGTGCCCGCTTTTACCCCTCCCTCATTTTCACTTGGAAACAAGGAAGTGATTTTATTTATTTATCTTGTATTTAAAGGAGAAAACAAAACACGAGAGCTGTGTGAGGCTGCAATTAACTAGTTGTAAAACTGGCCTGACTGGTTTAACGAGTCCATTTATCAGTCGAGACTTGTCTAAGCCTCTCTCTCTCTCTCTCTTGTTCTCTCTCTATCACTCTCTCTCGTTCTCTCTCGTTTCCTTTTTATTCCCTTTCAGATGCTCCCAGACTTGAAAGCAGACAACCAGAGACTAAAGGACGAGAACGGAGCTCTGATCCGAGTCATTAGCAAGCTCTCAAAGTAGAACCAGACCCGCCGGCCCGTCTTCTGCACCCCCCCCCCCTCCCCCCTTCCCCCCCCATGGCAGTGACTAAGAATTGCACATTTAGATATTATTTGCAACAGACATCAGAGACGAGACTTCTTTTTTTTTTTAATCTCCTTTCAGCTCTTAATCTCCCTTTCTGCTGCTCCACCACTGCAGCCCCCCCCCCCCCACTGAGTTTACAGCGTTGATGGGCGAGGGGGGGGGTCGTGTGATCAGCATGTAGACGCGTTGTGGGCGGGGAAGCCTGAAAACTATTTAACCAATAAGCCTTAGTTGTACATAAAGAGAAAAGAAAAAAAAACACACGCAGCGATATCTGTTTATTTATTTCTTTTGCCCCCCCCCCCCCCCGCCCCCCCTCCGTGTTAGTGTTGTGTGCTCTGCATTTGCCCCCCCTCTTTACCCCCCCCACACACACTTCTCCCCTATATTGAATCCTCGTATCTCCATCTGATGCCCCCCCCCACACACACACTCACTTTCTTTCGTTACCTCCGTGTCTTCCTCCAAGAGGGAACATTTTTTTAATCTGGCTTTAGCGAGACGAGGCGGACCTGGTGGAATTTAAGCTTTCACTGTATGTGCAATATGCATTTCTTTTTATGCTTTAATGACGAGTCATCACTTGTAGGATTTTCACTCTTCCACCGCTTTCATCGCTCACCCTCCTCCCCCCTCCCCCCCCCCCCCCCCCCCCCCCGTTTTTTTTTTTTAAGTTTGTAGTGTAGTCAGTTTATACTCTGTATTTCTCACTTTGTTTTAGCAGGTACTGAGTGATGCTGTATATACCTGTATGTATTTGTTTGAGACCAGCACATGGCATGCGTTTATGGTTCCTGTCTGTTACTATTAAAAGTATACAAATTCCAGAGGACAACAAGGTGTGTTTTTAATTATTTTTCTTTTATAGTCTAAAGACTTTGGACACATTTGGAGCCTCTCTCTCCCACACGGGACGGCTGGCAGGTGTTTGGTGCCTCTTCTTTCTTTCTTTTCCAGTTTAAAATAAGTGTTCACATACTTATGAGATGAATAAAATAACTGCTTCACTACATTTCACTTTCGTTGTATTCAGTAACTTGGAAGAGTGCTGGTTATTGTTTCTTTTTGTTTGTTTTTAAGCTGTAATACAGCTACGGTGTGGTCACTAGGGAAGAAAAAGAGAGAAAAGAATATGTTGGGTATCGCTAACCAGTCCTTTTTACAAATGTCTACATGCACTGTCGATGCCATGTGAGGAGTCAGGGCCACGCGAACCGCCACCGTCAAATATTCATGCATCTGAAAACCTATTATGCATTTCAGTGGCCTTTTTTAAGGATGTTTTATTAAAAGTCTAAAAGAGAAAGTCTCCGTAGATGGACTGATGGACATCTGCTCTGCTTTAGACTTTAGGTTTTTGTTTTATTTTTATTTCTTCCCCTGTCATCTTGTAAAATAGGTGTGTGGCTTAATACATGCAAGCTGTGCTGTGACTACCAACCACTGAAGAGTTCATTAAAAATAAACTTGTACATTGTAAAGTTCCCCCGCCTGATTATTTAAAGGTTTTTACAAATACGTCTCAACGGTAAGTTCACTCTTGTATTTTGAGGGATTTATCTCCCGGATTAAATCTTTTTTTTTTTTTTTTTTTGTCCTATTTTTGAAGCTACCGTTGTGTTTGTCAGTACCTCTATTTTATGTTTATATAATATATATTTTAAAGATTCATAGGACACAAGCAAAAATAAATTGTTAATCTCAAATCTCAGTATATGAACTAAAACCTGCTGACATGACAATACAACGGGTTAAATATAAAATATTATTTGGGGAGAAGTGAAAGTTTAATTTCATTAAAACCTCAAACATGTATTACTAACATTGTTAATGGTAAATTATATCATGATCCCTGCAAAAAAAAATAAACCCTGCTAAATATCACAGAACCAAAAATGTGATCACGTGTGCCTGATGACCGCTTGCTCAAAGGCTTTAGGTCAACGTGGCTGCTGCTGCACCATCACACCAGCAGATGGTTGCAGACTCCCTCAGGTGGAGCTCACGTTGACGCAGTGGAGGGATTTCTCCTCTCTGGTGAAGCTGGACCATAAAACCCTTCAATCACTCGGCTGTCATCTGCAGGCTCCTCGGCAGGAATGTGAAGAACTGAAAAAGCAGAGAAACGCTGGTGTGGAGCATTAGTTTGTCTCAGCAGGCTCAGGCCGGTGTCTTTGACGCAAAGCCCCAGAGAGCGCGTGCATCTAGGGGGGGGGGGGGGGGGAGGACGCGGAGACGTCAGAGGCCGCGTCCTTAAGACTTAAGTTCAGAGCTGATCTTCACTGCAAAATAAAAACCATATAAAATCCTCAAACTCCACGACCCTTGTGGCCTCAAAGGTCAGATCCGGGATCTAAATGAACAACACATTCTGGCCTCAAAGCAAATAAGCGAATCCCCCCCCCCCCCCCCCAACCAAAAAAATGTCAAACTATGCCTTTGAAGAAGGAGGAAGGCTTCTTCATTATAACAATGGAGTGAAATTAAAAACGATTAAAGATTGTCATGTTATTGAACTTCAATCCTCTCGCTAGAAAAAACATGTCTGGATAAACGGTGTTATGGGGGGGGGGGGGGGGGGGGTTGAATGTGTGAACAAGGGAGCGGCCGTTCCACCGCGTCGTGTTAAATGTGAATTTCAGATTACTCATTTCACAGGAAGCCATTCCTCTTTTCTTTTTTTATCTTCACCGCGAAAAAAGGGGCGTTGCACGACAGGTTCATTTGTTACTGAGCTCTCAAAGGGTTTGAATACATCTTGAATAAAGTAGTTAAAGTGGGGATGGGAGGCAGTTGAAAGCATGTGGCATGAGAGGAAAAGACCCCCCCCCCCCTCTTCATTCTCTTCTTATCCTCCCCAAGAGCTGACACAAATATGCTAAATATGCAGCAGTGCGACCTGAGTCCACAGGCCAGAGTTTATTTTTAGAAAAAGGCGCCTCTGCTCCTTTTGCTCCACTCAGGTTTTCTCATTATCTGCAGGACCGGGTTGGAAACTCGCCCCCCCTGTGCACCAGCCCCCACGCAGCCTCTCTGATCAGTGATCAACCACTGATCAGTGACATCAACCACAGCCCACTGTTATTCAATTGTAGTTTAATAAGACCTTTGAAACTGTGATGGTCTCCTGTGTCCTCAGAGGAGATCCTTCTGATCAGAAAACGTTCAATGAAACGAGCAGCTTTCTTTTTATCCAACTCTGTGTAATAAAATTGAAATGCTGCAAGAATAGTTATAAAGTCAAACTTTTTGGCAACTGTAGCAAAATTAATGAATGCACACTAGGAAACTAGGAAACACAAACACGCGTGTCACATTACAGTTTTAAAGTATGACGTGTATTAGGCACTGCCTGTAAAGGGTTTTTTGCAACGTGCCATAAATCACCTGAGAGAAAGTTCCAGCCACTCCGCGAATACTTCGGCTCCATTAGAGCGACTTTATCGTTGGGCAGAGCGCCAGCGGCGTTCGGCTGCAGTCGGAGGCGTTCGGGCGTCGTCGGGCTCACTCGGCTGCGCCAGAGCGCCGAGCGCAGCGGCTCGCGGCGCTCGAGACGCCATTCATCCGAGGGGACCGCGGGCACACCTGGTCGGACCGAGGCGTGCACGCACGCGCCCGAAGAGAGAAGCTTCCGCGCAGGTGAGTTTCGGTGCCGGCGACCGACCGACCGACCGACCGACTACCTCGGGTCCACCTCTCCGAACACTTTGTTTCTTAAACTCGAGGAGTTCTCAGCGGAGAGGCGCAACTTTGTCGCGTTTAACTTTAAACCAGCTGCAAACTTCTAGAAGCTGCGAGATACGCGAGGTGGGATTGTAGCTTATCTGTTTTTTTTTTTCTTTAAGAGTCATAAAGAAATAAAATAAATAAAACAAACACAGTGGAACGTTTTTTTCACGACTTTGTTTCCCTCCTACCTGTCAAACAGCACTCGGCTTAATCACTCGAGGAATGCGGTGCCGTTGAGGGAAACTCTCACTTCGTCCTCAACAACTCGTCGCAAAAAGAAAAGGGGCAACATGGCCACGGGCGGATTTAAGCCAAACGCCACGGCGGACTTTTTGGAGGAGTGGAAGGCGAAACGGGAGAAAATGCGAGCCAAAATGCTGGGGGACATAGCGGCGGCGACCGGTGCGCCCCAGGGTGCCAACAACCCCAACAACCCCAACAACCAGCAGCACAGCGGCCCGGACCGAAGCGCCTCCGCGGGGAACTGCCTCCCCCCCATCATCTCCTCCTCCTCCTCCTCCTCCTCCTACGCGGTGGCCCGGTCCTCCTCCGGCACGGCTTTAAAGAGACCCGAGGAGGAAACGCACCACCCCGCCTCCCCCTCACCCACAGCCGCCGCCGCCGCCGCCGCACCGCCGCCGCCGCCGGGCAGCGACCCGAAGAAGGCCCCGCCTCAGACGGAGGAGGCTCCGTGCGACTCCCCGGACTCCGGCGCCATGGCCTGCAACGACAGCGACAAGGGCAGCCCGTCGCCCGGTAAGGCCAAGGAGAAGAACGGCACGGGGCCCAGCGCCAGGAAGGGCAAAGGTCAGATCGAGAAGAGGAAGCTGAGAGAAAAGAGGAGGTCGACAGGTGTCGTCAGCATGCCGTCCAATGAGGTGAGGCTGTTCAGATCAAACGCACCTTTTCTGCAGAGATGAGCGGTGTTGCGGGAGCTGTTTTGTTGTGTTGGTTCTTGAGTGTGTGTGTGTGAGTGACCTAAAAATAAGTGTGTTGATGATGAAGAGTTTCTGAGCAAGGCTGCAGTTCAAAAACAGAAGCAATGATTTTCATCATTCAAATGTGGACATTTTTTATTTGAACTTCCGTTGAGTCCAGTGAAAACACATGATCGTTGTTGTTTTGGGGTTTAATGGTTAAAAAATGTCAAATAGTAAACTTACCACAAATTTAAAGAAACAAAACTCGTCAGCAGATCAAATTGGCCCACTTTGCTTTATTGATCAGGCCAACAAAAGATAAGTATAGTCCATATGCTTATTGATTATGGTCGAAACACTGCGAGATAAAGTAGATAAAATGTGAACCGGCTTCTCATTAGATATCAAGTTGCCTTCGTTCAGAGGGACTTGTAAAGGTCAGGGGTCATCTTTGGTGCAAGGTGAAACATTAGTCGTCAAAAGGTTAATCTTGCGTATTGCTGCCTTTTATCAATTTGGATTGTCGGGACTGAACGCGTTATTTACACTTTGGGCGAGTCGGACGTCCACAAATAGCCCAAATCCCAGAGAAGCTTCCCAAAAGTCTCCGAATTCCTCCCGTGCACTTGTCCGGTTCGATTGGACCTCTGTGGCGAGACAAAAGTAAGCAGCGCTCAGATGTTGGCGAGGGGGAGCTGAAACCGATGCAGGGGGGAGGTTGAGGACACTGTGTGTGTGTGTGTGTGTGTGTGTGTGTGTGTGTGTGTGTGTTGGATGGAGCACTCACGGTTCTTTTCTGTGACTGTAAACACCCACTTAAAAAAAAAAAAGAAAGAAAAACCACTCAAATTGTTGGAACAAATGTTTTTTCAATAAGCAAGGCGGGTGGTGCAGCTCCACAACCGCCCGCTTCCTTTCTCCTGCAACTTGGGAGATGGATCCGTTTTTTTTTTTTAAGTTGGCGCTCCACATCCTGCTATTAGGCGCTCGGCGGTGCCGAGCCGTTTGACAACTGGTCCCCAGCCAGGCCTCAACGCTTAATGGCCAATGCCAGATAGATGGACGGAGCCCGAAGGCAGCCGATTGTGTAGCAGACTTGTTTGGGTGGAGGTAATCCGATGAAGTGGTGAGCTGATATGGGCAGAGAGAGAGCGAGAGAGAGCGAGCCGGAGGCCTCCGATCCCGACTGGAGTTCTGTGGTCTGAGTCCCGGAGTCGGCTGCTTTGAGTTAGCGTGCCAGCTAGCGTCGCGGCTACAAGCGGGCCTTTTGCAGTGGAACCTCGTTGTGACGGATGCTTGTGAAGCCTCGTGATCATAAATAAGGGCGGTGTGAGCAGGTGGTCTCTGATCACTTTGTTGTCCAACAGTCCGTAAAACGACGTGATGAACGCAAAGCGAAAGCGGGTCATCGGGTGCCGGACGGCTCGCGAGCAGTTAGACGGGATTGTGGAGGAGATTTTTCACAAATATCTGACGTTTTATACACCCGACGATTAATCAAGCCGACAGCAACAAATCAACTATAAAGTCTAAATCCTACGAGTGTTATTCAGCTCGGCTTTTCTTTGGCTGAGGGACGACTTTATCTGTTGATTAATGTCGTTTCAGCATTTGATTGTAAGAAAGGAACACAGATCTAAGATTTACTATGCAGCTGCTTCACTGTTTGGCAGCACGTCGCCCTTATAAGACTAATGTTTTGCAAACTGCAGCCGCTGACTCCGACTCGCCGCGCGGATGATGTGCACGACTCCCGTTCTCCTCCCGTTGCTTCTAAGAGGAGCGAACTGTGCAAACCAAGCCGCCCCCCCCCCCCCCCTACCCCCCCACAAGCCCTCCATTGTGAGGTGAATGCGAGCGGACAGGTGTGAAAAGAGATGCGCCGCATAATGGCCGCTGAGCGGGACGTCGGCGCGCCGGGGGAACCCGAGCTCCGGCCCGCCGAGGCCACAATGGGCCGACAAAAGCCGCCTGCTTTACTGCAGCGTCAGTCAAAAACCACGGCCGAGGTGTCTCCTTTCTCCCCAAAACCAGTGGGAGGAGGGGGGGGGGGTGTTTTTGCTGCTGACCTTTGGCCTTTGCTCGGGACATGCTCCTGCAACAGAGGAATGTGGAAAGGAGTAAGTGTGTGTGTGTGTGTGTGTTAGACGTGACGTCAGCCTGTTTCCCGCGGGACGCACCGCAGTGGGGGGGGGGGGGGCGGGCCCTCAGAGCCCATTGGTCTGCTGCTTCGCCGCAGGGGTCGGCGGGTTGGACGGGCCGCGGCGCTCGGGCAGCGAACGCTGGTGTGGCGGGAGGACACGGGAGGCGTCCTCGTGCGACCCGGCGCCTCGTTTACACGTTTAATGTTGCACAAACATCTCGGCCTCCCGGACAGACGCAGCCAGAACCCACTGACCTTTTATGTGGGGTTTTTTTAGGGCCTTGCTGGGATTCTGAATTTTTGGGGAAAGGTTTTAAAAGTTGTGTAAGATGTGAGTGGAATATTAATAAGTTAATTTCACACACTTATTTTATTATAAGCTAGTTAACGGTGTGTGGACAGCAAACCACCTTAAATAATGAATTAAAGTTGTTTGGACAAATGTATACTTTAAAGCAAACGTTAAAAATAATTGTAATCATTGTTTTTTAATTTTTTTTTATTATGAAACCTTTCATCCGATGGCCCGTATTGCAGGTGTGTAAATGCATCGGTCGGGCATGTGGGACCCTGCGTGAAAGGATGCTGTGCACATCGTTGCTTTTATTTTCGGCGTGTTTCATCTGCTCTGTCTCTCTCTCTGTCTCTCTGTGTCTCTGTCTCTCTGTCTCTCGCCCGCGTGGACATTAATCAGCAAATGCCCCGTTGCTTTGTTTGTGCACAAATGTCTTTCTGCTCCATTTTGTTGGGCGGCGACGCTCAGCGAAGAGTGAAGTTGTATTTTTGGAGGAGGCGGCACGCTGGGAGTTCAGTTGGGAGACCATTAGTTTCTGCTTCTCGCACACACGGTGTGTTTTGACACCGGTTTGATAAAATGAGCCCCCATGTGTGTGTGTGTGTGTGTTTGATTCATCCTTTGGGTTTGGATGCGTTTGAAGCTCCCTCGGAGACGTGTGATTATACACCACGTTACCCTTTGTAGGTGCGTTCTCTGCACTCGTTAAAAAAAGGTATTAAATGCGCGTTGTCCCGCTTCAAACAACAAAAAGATCCTCACGGTTGTGTGTTTTATTAAATGCAAGAAAAGGCTCTTAATTCACAGCTGTGCAGGAGAATCTCAGAATGTTAATTTGCTTGCGGTGGAGCTCGTTTCTCCAAACAAGGTCACATCGTGGCAGTAAATACCACAGGGGTGTTATCACGGCCTTGGGGGGGGGGGGGAGCAAGGAGCTGTTTCGGGTTGGCTGCTGCGTTTCCCTTTTCTTCACCAACGCAGCTACGGGAATGCTGAACTTTAAAACCCGACGGGTTTTGGTCGGCCTCGCCGGGGAGAACTGCGGACAGTTTAATGAGGCTCCTGTCACCCTGAGGTGTGTCGAAGGGCGACCAATGCAAAGAGTCCCGGAGAGGAAGTGATGTCTGCTTCCACCGAGTGACCCGGGGGCTCTCTCTGCACCTCTTGGGGGGGGGGGGGCTTTGCATTGGAGCCCAGATTGAGCGCTTCTTGAGTCGTATTGAGCATTTTAACATCGATCCTTTCTTCCGTGGTTATTTGAGTTGCCTCAGCTGATCCTCCTGACAAATGATGATGCATCACAATCTCAAAGTAAGGTATCAAAATAGTAAGAAATGACATATCGACACCAGTATCAGTTCATTTGGGTTTTTTTTTTAAACGCACGTGTGGTGATAAGAAGGGATTCACGGTTTCATCCTTTATGTTAAGCACCACGTGGTTTGCTTCCAGTAAATCAAGTCACGGTGCAGCATTCAAAATCCGATTTGGATCCGCCGCTTCCTCTTTGCACGCAGAGTTCAAAGTCCTCTTTTCATGCACGTCGCTAGAGGGAAGCGTGTTCACCTCCACGCCGCCGTCGTCCCAGTGACCCGGCTGGCGTCTTCGTGGTTAATCTTTAACCAGCTTCTTGTGTGCTCGACCCGGGCCGCTTGTTTGCCATCGACTCACTGTCCTCGTCTCCACACTCTGAAGTGGAGTCCGTAAACAGAGCAGGGGATTGATCCGGTGGAATGTGCATCGTGCACGCGTGTTGAAACGGGCCTCTTAAACGCAGAGACGACCCCCCCGACCCCTCCGCCCCCCCCCGTCGCAGCGAGCGGCCTCGACTTCAAGTCAAACTCCAAAGATCGTTCTCCCCTTTCCGGGATTCTTCTTCCTCCTGACCGGGAGCGCTACCTGGGCCGTGACCTTCGGCTCATCGGTATTTTACTCCCAGTGGTTGAAGGGGGGCAGTGTGGGGGAGGAGGGGGAGGGGGGGGGCGGGTGTGGGACCTTTTGGTCGGACATTCCTGTGTGCTGTGGGGGTCGGGGAGTCGGCGCGATGAGGCGTTGAAGCGGAATCGCTCGGCGACCAAAAGTCTCCGTTTCCCCACTCGGCTCTATTTTAATACCCTTTTTTTTATAATTCTGTCCCAGATCTTCTATCACGGAGAAGCTCATTTCACAGCTGGATGCTCCTTCTCTAATACGCACGTTTACATGTCGAGACATGTGAATATTCTGTGGGAAATAACTAAATCGTCTATTCCTGAAATTTAATACTACAGAATATTTTCTAATTGAACATCGTAACATTCATGCAAGCAGTGAAGTTATTGTTAATCAACACACTGATTTATGTTAAGATGCAAAGTAAAGAACCTGAGGAAATTGTTTTTTGATCCCATTTTCTGCAAAATTTGAAATACTGCTTAATAATTTTATTAAGATATTGATCAATTGTAAGAGGATGAATTACTTCAATTATTTTTAAAGTTCCAGGTCATTGAAATGTTTTTTTCCGTTGACTGAATACGAAGCCTTTAACTGTGTCCAAATCAGTCGGCAATTACCGCTGTACGTGTGCTCACTGTGCCGTTTTATTGGGGGGGGCACACAATCGGCCTCAGTGGTGTTTGTATGAGTGAATGCGCACCGACAGACGGATCCTGTCTGGTTTCACGCACTGCCTCCGTGTTATGTCACCACGGGTCCCAAGGCCTTTCACACGCGTGACCCAACCTGCTTCTGGGGGCGGGACAGGGGAGGGGGGGGGCGGTGTGAAACATCCCCTCCAGGCGGTAGAGAAAAGGACGCCGGTAACGGAAGCTCCGCTCGCCGAGAGCAGCGCAGGAATGCAGCTCGACCACCTTCCTCCCCGAGCGGCGCCGTTCCCCCTCCCATCCAACACCTGGAAGCGCGTGTCGGGTTTACCGAGGTGCTTGGCCTGTAAACACACACGACGCCGGAGGGGGCTGGTCTCATACGGACTGCCCCCCCCCCCTCAAACCGGCTCGTTTAATCCCGCAATCAATGCGTTTGTTGTTCCAGTGAGTAATCAGAAGAGGAAGTTTCCTCTCGCTGCAGATGTTTTTGTGATGACTTTTTCTGTTTTTTTTTTTGTGTTTTTAAGGTTCCGTATTTAAACCCCTTTTGAATCGGTGCCGGCTCGCTGGTTCCCTCTCGAGAGCCGACGTGAAAACGCGAGCGGCGAGAACAAATCGTTACAAGAAACCTCCAGCGAAGAGGCCGACGGCGCGTGTGTGATTCCCTCCGTGTCCGCTCGCCGCTCCGCCTGCTTTTTTTTGGCAACATCTGTTGCCTTTTACGGTTTGAAATGACAGGTCTCTGGCAAGCCCTCGCAGCGGCTGATCGGCTGTCACTCGCCCTCCGCGGTAATAACCTTTTGCCGGTGGAGCTAACGGCCCGATGAAAGATTCCCAGGGACGCGGCGGTCTGGATTCTGTTGGTCGTGCGCTCTCCAGCTGCTCTGGTATTCGGCCTGTAGACCCTAAACCCTAAAGCTGCTTTGTGTTATCTCCTCTTATTCCAATAAAAAGCATCTCATTAGTCATTTAAACCCGAGTCCTGCTTACATCCATAGTAATGTTTGCATAGAAAGATTTCAGGCTTCAAGCTCATAAGAAAGCATGAGGTACAGCCGTGTGTGTGTGTGTGTGTGTGTGTGTGTGTGTGTGTGTGTGTGTGTGTGTGTGTGTGTGTGTGTGTGTGTCCTCAGCTCTTTCTTCTCTCCCTGTGGCGGCCCGAGAGCGCCGTTAGGAGCCTCCTCTGAGGCCCGTTCAGGGTGATTCAGCCTCCAAATGGACTCAGTTTTCAGGTTGCTGTCGTTTGTTGGAGGAGAAGAACTCTGCAGACTGCAGGAGCTGCACGATGTGATCTGTTATCGTTCACACGCCGCGCTCGTCTACTGCAAACCGGTTCTTCCCCTTCAAGCTGGTGTACTTTTGGTGTGTGTGTGTGTGTGTGTGTGTGTGTTAGCTCAGTCTGTGCTTAGCATGACTCATGGTCGGGTTTGGTGCCGGCCAGCAGACCAACACAATGGGGCTCCGTACACAATGGTCCAGCGCCCCCCCCCCCACACTCCCGCTGGAATGCAAAACATGCTTTGACGGCTTCCCGTGATGTACCTCACCATTGCTGCGTCCGCTTTGAAAACTGGTTTCTGTAACCACAAAGTGACGCGAGTGGGCGGAGCCGAGAACAACCGAACGCTGAGCAAGACGTTTTCATCCTCCGCTTCCTACTCCATCTGTACGCTGCTCGAGCGTGGAGCTAACGGGCGTCCAGGGAGCCTGAAAGGTCTAATTAAAGTTTATCAATGGCTCACAGCTCGTCGGTGAGGCACCAATAAGTTGAGTAATAATCATCTGAGAAGTTCAACTCCAGTTAATATAGTAAAGGAAATACAACTGGAAAACAAAGTGGAGGCCAGAAACATTTGAAACCACCAACTAGACCAATAGAATGTGCTGTTATCGCGGGACGTTGGACGTCCTCCTCTTATAATAACTCAATAACTCCCTGGGCCTCGTCACACTCGTCCTCCCTCCCGCTCACTCATAATTAATGGGAGGCCTGTCCACCTTCCGCTTTGAGTCCTCTTTCAAGTGTGTGTGTGTGTGGGGGGGTCTCCTCCGAACGCCTGAGGATGATTTACAATGCGGATCAGTCACGTAAAGTCACGTGGTGGTTCGGGACCTTCGTGGGGGGGGGGGGGCTTCCTTCTCAAAGGGACGCTTCAGAGAACAGATAAGGAGCTTCAGTGGTGGAGGATGGAGCTGCAGGCAGCTGTGTGCGGTTACGTATCAAACGGACTGAGTGGTTTTATTGCCGGAGCTTCTCGTGAGGACGGTTCACTCGGAGTCTCACAAACCGAGTGAACGCCGCCGGGCGTTGCAGGTGTCGTAAACCAAAATGCCGCCTTTCGCTTTTCAGACTTGACTTCGAGTCCCGTCCGGAGTGCGCGGAGCTCCAAATCGATCAAAAGCCGGCGGTTTAGCCCGAGGACACGTCCGGGTGCACATTCTTCGGCGCTGCACTCTTTGTCTCCCTCCCCGCATAGTTTCCCCCCCCCGTGCCCTGATAAGCGTTTGGGCTTTTTCCAGGGATATCCATTAGCAAAAGACTAATCTAACTCTCCCTCTCCTCCTCCTCGCATACTTCCCACATCCAACCGTCTTCTTCACTCTTTCATTCTGTCCTCATGCCGTCACTCTGCTGACAGAGATAAGCCTCGCCGGGGGGAGGGGGAGAGGGGGGGGCGACTGACGGCAGCCATTTCTGCCGTAGAAAGAGGCACTTTGTCTGTTTGTTAAAGTCTCAGGAGGAGAGACGAGAAGCCCGAGCGGAGCTTTTCTAATCTGACCTCCTCAGCGAGGAAAAGGGAGAGAACTGGCGCATTAGCAGGAATGTGCACGTATAAGGAGGAGGCGGAGGGGGGGGGGGAGACTATCCACGTCCACTCTTATTTGTATGTAAATACAAAGACGCAGCGATGCGTTGAATCAGCACTTCAGAGAGAGCTAGAAGTGAAGGGAGGATGGAAATGTTATTGTTGCACCAACGTGTGTGTGTGTGTGTGTGTGTGTGTGTGTGTGTGTGTGTCGTTGGGCGGGGTGCACCGCTGAGGAATGCACTAATCACGCCACCGTGCAGCCCTGCCCTCGCCAGCCACATTTTGCCTTTTGTGTGCACTTGGCAACCGCTCTCTCTCTCTCTCCCTTCCCATTAGAAGACGCGGCGACATTGAGATTCAAAGGAGCGGGAACCGTTTATTGTCCCGTCCTTCCAGGAAGAGATGAAGCCGCCCCCCCCCCCCCCCCCCCCCCCCCCCCAAAAACCCAAGTCCGATACGAAAAGACCACCAGAGGACTTTCCCATTAGAAGGAATGGATGGAGGAATGTGATGGTGTCACTAGCCAAGAGTCCGTAATTGAATCCAAAGCGGCTAATTAATGCACGGCGCTTCAGCGCGGCACACGACAAAGATGGCGATGATCTCGGTATCTAATTAAAAATAACTGGTGGACGTCCACTCAGAGAGGATAATTTATTTAATGTGAAAGTGCGAGAAAGGAGAACACGTCGGCCTCGTTTAACAAACCTTCCCTCCATTGTTCGAAGCGTTTATCAGGACGCTTTCCGTGACGAACTGTAATCACTGGCTTTATGTTTAATGTGCAAAAGATATGTGACAACAGGGCCCGTAATTATGATTTATTAAAAGCACATAAGTGTGTGTGAGAGTCCCGTCACTGTTGACTTTGGTTACGTGCTTTGCAGCATTTTTCTTCCCTTTGAGCCGTGTCTTCATTACAGAGGAATTCATTTGAAATGACTGTAATTTGCGTAACTGTGGCAAGTTATTCTTTCCTCATTCTCTGATTCGTTTGCTCGGTCGCGTCTCGCGGGTCGTTTCGGGTCTTTTTCGCTCCAAATTTAAATTGTGTCCCGCAGGGAAATCCACTCAACCCCTGTTTGTGTAGGTGGAACTTTGCTTTCGGTCGCTCCGGAGAGGTTTCCTGGAGGAGAGCAGACGGTAGCTGGAAGTTTCTTTCATTGTCTTCTCGCCCTCGGGGGGGGGGGGCGAGGAAGGACAGAAAAGAAAAGATAAGGGCCCCCTCTTGACCCCCGTTAACGCCGCGTAGGACGCAGCCATCGAAGAAAGTGAAAGGTCACGCGGAGGAAGGGGAGGCAAAGTGGAAATGACGAAACGTAATCACAGGCTGCTCACGCGCCCATCAGCTGTCAGAGGAGGAGTGACGACGGCCGGAAGCACATTTGACTAATGAATCCAAACCGATAACGCTGCTGAGAAAGTGTACGTGAGACCTACATGAGGATGAAGCAAATTATTACAGACCCCACATGCTGAAAAAGAACGTTCTACAACCAACAAACACACCAGCAAACAATGAAGATACTTTGTCGTGTTTGGATTGAGACCGAGTTCCCACCGCGAGATGAAGAAACCTCACTTTCGCTTCATTCTTGTCTTTATTGTCTGCCGTTCGGATCCGTTTCTGCTGAAGCGAGATAAGAAGACGACGCGACGCCCGTCTCCTCCCGCCGTTTCTATTTAACTCCACTCGCACGGACATCTGCAACGGGGTAGCCGAGTGGTCAGTGGCCACACACGTCGTCTTAATAACGCTTCCCCCAGATGTTGTCTTTGTGTTTCGGCAGCTGGAGGGAGGAGGAGGGGTGGTGGTGATTTTCCCGTGTCTGCTACTCGTCTCTGCTGGCGAGCACAGACGACTCTGGAGGGAATGTCGGAGCGCGACGAGCCAACGCAAACCCACAGCGACTTGACGGGCGTCCCGAGGCTGCTGGGGGGGGGGGCGGCTCGCAGTCCATCGACATTCCTCCGATGTTGGAACCTGGCTCTCCGCTCGCTGCTGACTGATTACTCCTTCCTTTTATTCATAAAAAGAAACACAGACATACATTTCCAGCGGCCAAGGCCGACACACTTTCATTTGACAGATTATTCCTCCTTTTACGGTTTACATCCCACTCAGTTGTTTACTTCCTTGCATCTCATGTGCTGTTGTGTGACGATCTCGATGAGCTCGGGTCGGACTCCTTCCAGCTGCTCCGTGTTGACGTCTCTCTTTCACGAGCCAGGTACATCAGTCCTGGACGCCCTGTAATGGTCTCGGGTTTACTGGGTGAGCGGCGTTTACTTGCGTGTTTTTAAATGGTACCAAATGGTGTGAGAATGTGTTGTTGCAGTGGGGGGGGGCGCGATAGCCTCGCAGAGCAGACGGTGGGATTTTAAATAGGAGCCTTCCCTGTGTTTTCCACCCCGTAGTTTCTCTTTCTAAGCCGTGTCCGTCGTAGCTCCAGTGGCCCCCCCAGAGGCCTCCTCCTCCTCTCCCGCTGCGGTAGGTGGGCGCCGCTCGGGCCCCTCAGTGTATGCGGACGAGCTCCCCGCGTGGGCGCCAAGGCGGCTCAACTGTGGAATCCACGTGTGGGTTCGACCGCGCAGGCTGTCGTGCAATACGAGGCACAAACGGGACTAATGGCTGATATTAAAAAGGGAGAAGGGGGGGGGGGCTGCTTAGTAACGCTATCGTCAATATCTTCCTGTATTCCACGAATTCAAACCGAATGTGTAGACTTTCAAAAGGTACATTCTGCGCCTGCAACGGCCCCAATGGAGCCAAAGGGGACATTACGCAATGACATAATATAACATGTCAAACGTAGACTTATTTACTTAATGTACCACGAGGACACCTGCAGGAATCCAAGGATGAAAGGGTCCAATAACAAAAGGCGTGTGCAGAAATTACATGTTTAACGTCTACAATGCATCAGAACAGGTGGATTCATCCCCCCACCGTGACCCACAAGTTCCAGATGGTTCGCACTACGAGGAAATTGTAAACTCAGACTGTCTACAAAAAGCACCTTATGTTTGAAAAACATTCTTCTTTTAAGTTATTGCAGCTATAAAAAAAAAAAAAAAAAGTTCCATTCTTTGAAAAACCTTGTAAAAGGAGCCAACGCGACAAAGCAAATCATTTTTTCCGCCCGTGGAGCAGCGTGAATTAGATTTTGGAGCGGAAGGGCCGTCGGTAGCGAGGCGCACTGTGACCTGCCAGAGGTATTCGTTTCGTTTCAACACGCCGTCTTCAATTAGGCTGCGATTCGGGCTCAGAGATTCCCCGGCAGCAGGCCGGGCCCCTTTGAAAGCGGCAGAAAGGAAAACCATCCCGGGAGCAACCGTTCGCTCTCCACTAATGAGTGGAACGGCAACGCGCGAGCACGCCGCCGCCGCCGCCTCGAGAGGGCCGCGCTGTTGTTTGTCCGGCCCTCTTGTTTGGTAGACTGAGTTCCCGTCTGGCTCGAGCGTCGCGCCGCCCCGTAGGAACGTTTTGTGCCGGAGAAATTCGTTTCTAAATGGGTGCCAGACATTTCCTGCATCCCAAAGTCCGCTATGATACCGCGCTCGGGTAAAAGAGCTGCACGCGATCGCACCGCTTGGCGAGGAATAAAAAGGGCCGCGAATATATCCGAGGGTTTGTTTTGGCACAAGAAAATCCGAGCGTGAAATGCTGCGGACCGGCACATGCCGAAAAAGGGGCGGCTCCTGGTCTCGATGATGGCAGCACCTGCGTTTCACCAGGAGACGTGACGCCGGGGCCGCACTCGTGTTTCGATGCCAGGTGTGTTGCGCAGGTGTTGCATGGTTAAGCGCTGCCATCAGGTGCCCTCAGGCTGCCACTGCTTTACACACACACGCACACACGCACAGCTGTCTTCACAGTCACTCTCCAGGTATCCGTGTGTGCGGTGCAGAGCGGTCACTCCATTCCACACAGTTGCGTGTTGTCGGCCTACTTGGTTCTGGTCGCTGCTTTACACTCTCGCATCGGACCGCCGCCGCCAAACGGGATATTTGGGGTCACGAAAAGCTCGGCGTTCTTCCGGCTGCTGCAGGAAATACTTCTTCGTGGAGTTCAGGGCCGCGAGTTATTTTTAGTTCAGTTGAATTGACGTGACAAGAAATACAGCATTTTTTTAACTTTGAAAGAACTTGAATATTATGCAAAGGTCAGACTGGTTTGTTAGCGAGGCTTATTTACTAGAATAAGCGCTGTGGAAATACCACAGAAAACAATACAATGTGTTGACAATTCAGAAATGTCGACATTAGATCAGTGAGTTAATCTCAAGGTGAGGGATCGTTCAGGGAAAATGAAACCATCCTTCGTAATTCCGTTCATTTCTGGATAATTGGAGCCAGACGGCGACTTGGACACGGTAACACATGTTCCACTTTTGTAAACTAAGGCTGTTGTTTTCATATTTAACTCATCACAGTTGATAAATGAATCCACTTTGAAATGAAAATGAAAAGCCGAGCCACAGGGACACTAACGCCGCAGCGGCTGACCACGGCTGACGTCCGGCACGCAGCCAATCGGCAATCGCTCTCCTTCGGCAGAGAGAAGAGCCTGTTTCGTCTTTGGTTTTGGGTTTTATTTGTGAAGGCGAGCGGCTTATAGAAAGGTCTCTCTTTTAAAATGGCCGCGTCGTGAACCATTTTCTATTAGATTAGAATCTGCTGCTCAACATCCGCTTAAGCTTATGTTTAGGATACTGAAGGAACCGCTTTCGGTTGTTATTCTCTGTGCCTTCCGTTCAGCTTGTACTCGGTGCATCGTGGGTACTGGGAACACGGCAAATTTCCCACGGAAACATTTTACCACCGAGCGATCCGGCCGCCACGTTTGACCCCCCCCCGCCCCGTCAATAGGCCCGTAAAACCTGACCAGTGCCACAGTTTCCCTCGGCCAGCAGGAAAACCCAGCAGTGGCCAAAGTACACCGTGTCTCCTCGGCTGCATCTCCGCCCCCCCGCCCTCCAGAGCGCGATCGGCAAAAATCATCCGATGCCTGGAACGCATCTCGGGGGGGGGGGGGGGGAGCTGGTCACTGGACACTCTGTTGTTTGTAAACAAAGTTTCCAAATTGGATGAAGTTTTTGCACAAAAACATCAAGACAGGAAGGAAGGAAGGAAAGAAAAGGCGTGCGTGCCCGAATCGGCTAGATTAGATGTTAGACAAAACACCCCCCCCCCCTCTCCCCCCCTTACCTCCCTACCGCCACGAGTTACAGCCGCCCTGGTCTGCGGCCCGGGACACACGCGGATGTTTAAACTACCTCAAAGCAGCGTTGCTCTGCAGGGGGTCGTCACATGTTCGTTCCAGTCTGCTCGGTGACTCGCGCTCAAACACCGATGAAGGGTTCAACGCAATAAAAAACACTCGCGTGTTTGTTTCGTGTCTTTATTTTCTGCCACTTTCTGCAAAGCGGAGATTCACCCACAAGCCGCTTTTAAAAGCCTTATTGCTCCTTTTCCTGATGTTTTTATTTTGCCCCCCCAGAGGGAAAGACGGCATTTGAAGTCATTTTAAAAAGCACAACACATTTGGCATTTTCCCCCTGTGCATAAATTTGACATCCAGCTAAACAATTAACCGAGATCCGAATGCTAACCGTGTAATTACGCAAATGTCCTTCATCTTGAATAAATTCACGGCGTTAAACGCAATCAGCAAATGTCACCCATTACCCGTGTTTTGCAGTTTCCCACTTCCTGTTGTGTAACACCTCCATTTTTGCTGTGATTCGTTAGGCAACTTTTAATGTGCCTTTTTTATTTCTTCTTTTTTCTTCATGCCAAAGCTCTCGAGTGGAAATGCATAGCAAGCTGTCCAACTATTTACAAGCCCCGGTTCTGCTCCAAACTCACTGTGCAGATTAGAGACCAGAGAACAAGTCTGGCAAAGTTAAAGTGGGCGAAAGGCCGTTTCCCACAAATGCTTTAAATGTGCTGAGTCAGAGCGGCCTCAGTGCCCCCGTCCCTCACATGCAGAGGAACGCCGCTCGCAGCCGGACCCCTGTTGTTTGTTTGTCCAAAGCTTCTTTTTTTTCTTCTTCTTTGTTTGACTGAGGACTGATTAAAAGACTAAAGTCTCTTCGGGTGAAAATGGAAAAGCAAACTGGACGTTCAGAGCTGAAAAAGTGTGCGGCCTTCAAGCTGTAAACAGCGGATTTTACAGAAAGCGCCCGGAGGGCTTTGTGGCCAATAAAAGCTTTGATTCTTGGGAACGTCTTGCACGCAGTTTGACTCAACTGTCCCCAAACAACCCCCCCCCCCCCCCCCCCCCCCCCCTTAAAGACCCGCTTGTGCAATTCAGGAAAGAGGACGGAGGCAAACGGGACGATGCACAGCTTTAGTTTTTGCTGACAAACTGTCTCATTAATCTGCTTTAATGCCGTTTAATATTGTTTAATGCAACTGGAGTTGGATTATTTGATTTAGGTGACTAGTCGGGGGGGGGGGCAGAGCAGGATACGTGTCTGACTGTTTTCACTAAACACTCTTGCGAGGGCCGCACTCGTGGTCCAGCTGTAAACAGGAAGCAGAGAGGATTCTGGGAAAACCCGTCTGCTTCTTTTTAGCTGAAACTCGTCTTTTTAATCTCTGTCACTCGGCGTGTTGATGAAGGCGTGTGTGTGTGTGTGTGATTGTGAAAGTGTGCGCTGGGTGGAGGATGTGCACCCACTCACAGTGCTTTGTAGTTCTGTTCGACCCTGTTTTTATTAAACATGAACAAACTCCCCCCGAAAAAAACACCCCGCATGGCTCGTTTGCACTGACTCGTGGATTCTGGGGCAGAAACATCCCTTAAATGGTTGTGCAGCGTTTCGCCCCCCCCCCCCCCCCCCCCTCTCTTTATTATTATTTTTGTGCAGTAGAAGAAAGAAATGAATTCTGAAAAGCTGAGGGCAAAACGGGCCGCGCGTCCATCCAAAGTAAACCTTTGAGATCCCCCCAATTCCACATCTCCGGCAAGTTGGTGCATAGCGGAGCGGTTAGTCACCGCTCGATCCCCTTTGTGTTGACGCGGACAAACTGCTGTTTACTTTGAGGTTTTAATCTCCAAAAGCTCCACCCTCCGTTTCCCCCGCATGGACTCGGGTCTTAATGTTGAAAGCGGTGTCACCCTGTCAAGTTGGCAACTGTAAGCAGCCGCGAGAAGAAGACGTCTCGTGTCTCAGCTGGAAGCAGAACGGAGAAAGAAACGTGGAAATAAAGAATCGAGCCGACACAAGTTTGGCTTTTGTTATTGTGTGTGTGTGTGTGTGTGTTAGAGATGGAAGGAGAGCCGGTTAGCGCTGGGCTACATCGGGAGAAGCAGGAAAGTACTGCCCCCCCCCCCCCCCCTCCCCTGATAAACTGTTTGGCAGGAAAGGCCTCGCAAATGGCAGCATTCCTTGTGAGGCTATTTATTTATTTATTTACTTTTGCCGCTAAAGGGCCTTTTGAGCCCTTTTGTTCTCCGCCGGCGGCTCGAGACAGGAAAGACCGCTTTGCTTTGCGACCCTCTGGGAGTTTGGCTCCGGCCTCCTCCTCCTCCTCCTCCTCCTCCTCCTCCTCCTCGCCACCATTCGTCCCGAGGCTGGTTTGTGTTTGCGATGCAGCGGAGATTACGGGGAGCGACGGTTGGAGGCCGACAGACATCCGCTCAAATAACGAAAGCTGACTGGTAAAGGGATGCTCGCATGCTATGTTTGTAAATGTCTTTTTGCGTGGTCAAGGGACATTCCCGCCCCCCCCGCTTGTCCCCGGGGGCCGATGACGCCCGTCTTCCTCTCGCCCGACCGGTCCATCCAGTGTTTGAGCTGCAGCTCCGCTGGGATTCCTGGAAGTGAGTGTGGTCACGTCTCAGAGTCTTGAGAGGATTAGGAGGCGACCCGAGGCTGCGGGGGGGCCAGAGGTCGGCGTATAGGAATGACCTCGCCTGTCAGTGTGCCGACGCGCGGCCGAGCTACTGTCGCCTCTCCGCGGGGAGCCGAGTCCTTCGCCTCTGACGGACGGACATGTTTCTCTTCATTTTCATGAGAAAGTAAATGGGGAAAAAAGCCGACGCGGCTGTTTTTGATGCATTCGATGGTTGAAAATGAGCTTCGCCTGAATCCCCACTGACCCCCGACCGCCTGTCTCTCCCTCCTCCCTCAGAGCCTGGACGAGCTGGACGACGACGACGGAGGGGAGAAGGACCGCAAGGAGGAGGAGGAGCTGGTGCAGGCCAACACTTTCCAGAACGAGGCCATGGCGGCCGACCCCGTCTTGATGGTGAGGAGCAGCGAGGTCGCTCTCCCAGCGCAGCGACTAAAGCAGAGGCACTGTGGCTCAGACGCACAATGTGTCCCTGCGTTTCATCATCATCATCATCATCACCGCCGGCCGGAATGCGGCTGAAACCCCGTCGCAGCCGGTTCCAACGTTCTCACAGGTCTCACAGGCCCGAGGTTTCTTTTTAGCGACGTGAAGGTGAGCAGCTAGTGCTCATGTGACTTGATAGAGGCGGCTGTTGCTCGTCACAGGCGGATTGGGAGGAATTTGAAAGCGATGAATCGCTCTTTAACTTGTCCGTCTTAATGTTTTTGGAGCGTAAGCAACTTGAAATGTTTACATTTGGGCCTTTTCATTGTTTTACGCACCATTTAAGCCAAATATCAAGAAGGTGTGCACATACGTGGACGCAGTGTCCACGAGGACAAACATTCATCAGCCTCCCTTTGGAAGCCCGCTTGCTCTGTGTGGAAGGTGTGAATGAGCTGCGTTGCTCTTCCTCCTCCTCCTCCTCCAGATGAGTCCAGCGGGCGTCTGAGAACATGAACCAGTCAGAAACCAGCAGCCCCGATCAGACGCGCTCGTTATTTAAGCCTTTTATTACATGTAGTCCGCTTACGACGTTGGATGTGGAAAAGCGTCCAGCTGTTTAACCACTGCAGCCGCTTCACCTCATTTACATGAAAATTGCTTTTTGAAAGTAACTAAAAAAAAAAAAACGACAGACTGTTGACTCCCGCGTGGCTCAGTGGGCTTAGTTTGTTTTTTGGGGGCCGGACCCTGTCTGAGGCTCTTTTGTGTACCGAGCAGCACGCTGACACCCCCCCCACCCCCCCCCCCCCGTGGAAAGACCATTTCCATCAGACGAGCTACGCATTAAAACACACGCTTCCCTCGGCCCATCCGCGTTCCGACTGAAGCTCTCCGCGTGGGGCCCTGACGCACAGCACATGTGCTGATGCAGCAACGAACCATTAGATGTCTCCCTGCCATCGCGTGAATCCCAACGTGCGGGGCCGCGGCGCGCTGCTCGCCACCAGGAGAAAACGGGAGCCGGAGGAGTCCGGTCGCGGTCAGCGGATTTACCGCCAGGCCGCCAGCGAGACGTCTGTAAAGATGGAGCATCCGCCGAATGGGCCGCTCCTCTCGGGGGGCGGGGGGGCGCCCCATTCATCAAGGGGAGACAAGCGATCGCCGCGTCGCGCCCGGTGTGATAAACGGCGTCCGGCCGGAGCCTCGTAGCGCTTATCAAGATATCTGAACCAAAAAAAAAAGCGTATTCTTTTTAAAAGAGTGGAGTATTCTTCTGGATCTTTCTAATCCAATTCAACGAGCCTCATTTGCCTCTTTAATTTGCACCTTTCGGACCAGAGCGCCGTGTGTGTGTGTGTCTACACACACACACACACACAGAGACTGATTTCCGACCTGGAGCCTCGAACTTCACTTCATCTGGTCGCCTGAAACAATATTTGACCTCACTCACACTTCTGTTGATGCAGGATTTTAAGGATCGCTGTCGTAAAGCCGACCGAGCCGCACCGATATTCGTCTTTGACGGGACTTCGGGCCGCAGGAACAGTTTAGGTAGTTGGTGAGAAGCTGGAAAAACATTTTTACAGCGAACCAGGAGCACCGCAGTCGATTTTAATCAAGCTTTGTTCGGATATCATTGGAAACGTAGACGGGAAGGGGCTGGTTATTTCTAAATCTAGTGGGAGAAGCACCTTTTCGACCGCCACGCCGGCCGAGAGCCGCTCGGGACTCTCCGCATCCGGCTGCGCGGCGAGGAAGCGGCGCGTGACGTTTTCCCGTGGACTGTGTGGGGATGTCGTTGGCAGGGAGATGCGTCCGTGTGCCTCCGCCGATCCCCGACTAATGGGAGGAATTAAGCCCGTGAGCCACTGCAAACACAAGTCGGCGTGTTTGATTGTGCAAAGTTGAAAGCGGTTAAAAGGATGTGATTTCTGCTCAAATCCTTCTGCTTCGGCTCTTAATAAAAATGACCAATCCCGTCCACGCGGCTCCGAACACAAAGTGAAAGGTTTTTACGGTGTTCCTCACCAGCTGCCTGGGTTTCCAGGTCAATTGTGTATTTAAATACCCCCCCGCTGGTGCATTGGAGTTACTCTTGACTGTCGGGGCAGGAGAGTAAGCTCACATTTCCATATAGACAGCATTCTGTGTTTGTACGCTGTGATCTGTGTTGTCTGAGGCCCACAGCTGCTGCAGGCATCTCAACCAAAACAATACTCCTCTTGTCTGTGTACGTGACGCGGTTCGCTGCGCCGTTATCTCAGCAGTTACTCGGGGGGGGGGGGGGGGGGTCAACGCAAATCTTTGATTGTGACTTTTTAATTAGACGAAACAAGGTCGGACATTTTTTTTTCACTGTTTTTGTCCTCTCGAATAACCGGCCTGGCTGTTCTTCTCCAACAACACCAATGCGTCACCCCTGGGGAGTCGCCCCCCCCCCCGCCTTCGACTGGATTCCAGGTGTTGCATTCTGCACAAACTGGCTTTTCCAGTCCAGCTGTTGGATTACAGCAAAGCCTCAAAAATGTCAGTTTTCCAGAACCAATTTCGTCAAAGCGCTCCGAAATTCCAGGTGTTCCGTGAGCGCCGGTACCATTCGAGGAAAGGGGGGGGCTGAAGGCTGAAGGCCTCTTGTTGCACGTTGCCCCTGACGGACGCATCTTATGCTGGAGATGTCTTTTTGCTTCTTGTTGGTCGGAGCAGCAGCGCCCGGGGCTCTTCTCTCCACAGCTCCTTGAGTTACCGTCCGTGTGCTGACGCTGATCCTTTTCCTTTTCTTCCCTTTCAGGAAACCCCCAGACCGGCGAGCGGGCGCCACAGGAGGTGAGAATCGTTTCGGCTATCCCCGACCAGGAGAGCGGGCGTGGGGGGTCGCGCGCTTTGAGAGGACGAGAGGCGGCGGTTTGAGTGGCGAGCGGCCGATCCGCTCTGAAGTCATCGCAGGGCCCTTTTTTCCTCCCCGTTGCGTCGCCGTGGAATTTTGAATCCTCAAAATTGAGGCGCTGCTGCCGTCGTCGCGCTTTTCTCGGCTGCGAGGAGACGGCGCTCGATGGCACTTTGCTGCCGTTCCTGAAACGCGTCGCTCATTCCGGTTCGAGATTGCTTTGCGAAGATTGCATTTGATGAGGGGCTTTTAAACTTTTTTTTCTTTTCAAACCACCTCCAAAAAAAAGATTGATTTCTGAACCGACGCCTGCTTCTTCTTTCTCAAATAATTTACAGTCGCTTTGTTCTTAGTTTTTTTTTTGGCAGATTGCACTAAATTGTTGTAAAAGTATTGCGCTTTCATCTGCTTTCAATTTTTCCAATATTTGCAAATAGTCAAATTTTGTATCTCCAAATTGCAGCGGGAGACAAACCGTGAAGTAAAATGCACCCTGAAAACATCAGCTTGTCTTCTCTCTTTTAATCTTTATTCACAACCAAATTGCAAAGTTGCGTCCAAACCCCGACAGGCGAGTTCACCAATCTGCCCGTGTAACAACCGCTGACCCACCCCCCCCCCCTCTCTGGACGCTCTGCAGCAGACCCGCCGGGTGGGCCGGGCGGCGCCTCGACAGATACGTGTCTCCCTCTAATCTCCTCACTTTCTGTTGCCTCCCGTCCGGCTCTCTTCGGCTTTTCTCTTTTGAGATTCGAGCCGCAGAGACTCACTTTCGCGTCGCCGAATGCGTATCCGTCTTTCCGATGGCCGCCCGGACTCTCCTGCTAGAAGCCACTTCCTGATGAAACACCATTGAATCGCGACGATTTCAACTTTGGTAAAATTTCCAATATCGTTCGCTGTAAAACCTGGTGACCTTTTGTTCTCACTATTAACTCCATTTGAATGCTCAAAGCAGCATTTCTAAAATAAATACACAATTCCGTGTTTTGCCGGCAGAAGATGTCGCACGATCGTTTCCAAGTTTCCTGATAATTATTGAGATGAGTTTGGTAAGCAAATAAACTGCACACCAACATCCTTCCCCGGCTGCAATCTGCCTGTAAGTGGGGTGAAGAGGAGATGAGGTTAATGTTCTGCTCGAGCCGCATGGAAAAAAACTCTTCTTTTTCTTCTTTTTCCACGTGTATGCAAATTGTTTTTTAATCAGAATCCTTTTTGCACCAAAGTTGCAAAAACCTCAATGGCCTTTTCTCCATTAATGGAATAAAAGGCAGAGGGGGGGTTGTTGATAATGCACCGCTAATTGAAAGGGCAAACGCGCAGAGCGGATTCCCACCTGTTCTTTTGATGATGGATGTGTCATCACATTCAAGTTGTAATAATGTGGCCACGATTCAGACCTGCAAGCAGCCTCACCATACAGCCTTCGGAGTGGTGGAAAGGTGCACGAAATGCACCGTTCTCCATCCTTCACCTTGTGTTGCATCCATGCGTCCTGTGTGTTTGTTGCAGCTCTACGGGCTCCGATGAGGAGGCGGAGGGGAACATCAGACAACGACACAACCGCCACTGCAGAGATGGAGCAGCAGCAGCAGCAGCAGCAGCAGCAGCAGCAGCGGGGAGTTTGGAGCTGCGGGTGGAGGAGCTGGAGAAGGTGCGTCTTCGGATACTGATACCGATCAATACTCCAGCGGTAGAGACACAAGCCGGTCGAATAGTCTTCACTTCGCTGTTGAAGCGATGGCCTTTAACGCGGTGCGGATGTGTCTTTTTCTCCCGCGCCGTCGCTGTCAGACACTCAACCCCCACCGCGGAAAACTCGGAATCAAATGTCACTCGGGTAGCTTTCAGGGAAGAAAAGGGTTTTAAAGTAAGTACTGCTTTGACCCGGGCGACTTCAACAAGTATTTTCCTCCGCTGAAGGACTCGGAGCACTTACCAAACCCATTTCACACACTTATTTTGGTGCGCTGATAAAAACTGGCGTGGGTGTGTTGAAGGTCTGTTCACGGCACAAAAATATCCGACTGAGCCGCAACAACCATCCGTTGGTTTGGTCTGAATGCATTATATATATATACGTATAATATATATATATATGAGTGAGAGATGAGTAGTTGCATTGGTGAGCATATCGGTGTCACTAATGCTTTGCACCTTTCGCTCTACCTACCTGACGGTTTCTATGGAAACGATGTCCATGCTTTCCTGGGTGTGATTTTTCTCTTCAGTCCAAGTTTCAACTCGTGTTGCTCGTTATAACCTCTGTTTAGAGCACAAAGACGCTTCCACTCTCCGTGTGAACAAAGTCCGTTTATTTAAGAGCAATGGCTGCAGGAGGCGAACTAGAGCGCGCTGGCTGTTTACCAGTAACGGTTGATAGAAACACAAAAGCGCCGTTCTCCCGCCGTCTGTTATGTTGATTGTGACGGAGCGCCCGTTGTGAGGAACGTGCTGGAATCAGAAATAATCTGTTTGATTAATCGTCATGCCACACGTTCTTTTGAAGCCCTTACAACATGAGGCGCTTGGATGTTCTTTCAATAAAGAAGTCTTATGCGAGCGTAACTTGGCAACAGATAACAACGCGGGCCGAAATGTTGGATGCAGCTGTTTGCAGCTGCATGTTTGGCACGCCGACGGCCTTCTAATGCCGGAGAGCAGGAAGGTCGAGGTGACTTTGACTTCCTTGGGATGGAATTCTCATGGATTGAGGGAGTTGCTGCGTCCCAGATAAACGTCACATTAAGTCGTATAATTCATATAATCATCTTGTGCGTGTGTGTCTTTTCAGGAGCTGGCCAGAGAGCGCCAGGAGAACGACAGGTTGCTGAGATCCGACCAGGACAAAGACGACGTCATCGACAAGCTGAGGGAGGAGATCGACTTGCTGAACAGAGTGCGTGCAGCCGGCGCCATTCTCTCCTCTGGTTTCTGATATTCTTTGCGCGTTCCTTTGTGTTTCCTGGTGTGTGTGTGTGTGTGTGTGTGTGTGTTTATTTCCTATCATCATTTTCTTGCGGTCCATTAGGATTTGACCTATTTTTCGGTGTAAACGCGGGGAGCAGGAATGACAGCCCGGCGTTGTGTGAGTGCAATTTGCATTTCAAAAACTCACCGGTGATTTGATGACATTTTGATGACATCTGTGACATTAATGTCTTATTGATCTATCCACCGAAAACAAATTTGCAGCCTGGTGGATACGTGTTTCGGAAATGATTGTATGTCCCGCGTAAATTTTCCGGGTTCTCTCAGTCACGTTGGACAAACACGGCTGGCCGATCGTTTGGTTGCGTGAAGGATAAAAGAAAGCGATCAATAAGTCGCACGTTATGCAGCTGAAAACGCCGCAGTCTTCAACCCGCCACAAGACCTTTTCTTTCTACTTTCGATTTGCTCCTCGGCGGCTGGTAAAAACCCTCCAATTAAATCTTTCAAAGTAAATTTTAACCCCACACTTACCGTGTCGTTTCACGTTCAGCAAAGTGGAGCCACAAGCCAGACGAAGATCACTGCCTCGATCTCCAGCAGCCAGTCTGCCTCTGCTCGAACAAATGGATCCTAATCAAACAAATGGCCTCATTTCACATTGTCATTTCTCTCTGAAATTGTACCCCGAGTAGTCGAGAACGAGCGCACAAGTGTACTTTTTGCAGTTTTTTGGGCTTAAGGACTTGTTGCTATGACTACAGCTCCAGATGAATTTCAAACCAGCTTTTCTGATGTGAAAGAATCCAGTTCACCGGCGTGGTGTTCGAGTCAAATGTTCTCCACCTCCCACTGCATGATGTCGCCTGACTTCCTGTGCCATGAAATAATTTGCTCGGAGGTTTGCGAGCGTTGCAATGATTGGCTGAGAGCAGCTGTCAATCGCGCGGGAGAATCGGCCCCCTGAAATTGCAGCCTGCAAAATGGGAGCCGCCCCCTAAACCCTGTGAACCCTCATCGCCCTCCCGGCACGCCGTCAGCTGTTCCTGCTCCACCCGTGGGCTGCTCCGCCTGTGTGCGGCGGGTGGTAGAAGGCCGAAAGCGAAGCCGGAGGGGACGGATCCCAAAGACCCTCCTGTCTCAGGCGTTGGCAGAGAGGACACGGAAGGATTGTGTGAAAGCACAAGCAGAGGGTGAAATGAACCCGACTGCAGCGGTGCGACGCTGCGGGGGCTCATATGATGAGCTAACGCGCGTACATGTGTGCAACAGGTTGTATACGTTCTGCATGCAAATGAGCGTCATGGCAAAGAAATGCGCTTCACAAAGATCAGCGGTAAGACTTTGTGTCCTCTGAGAATTGGCGTCTCAGTCAGGTTTTCTAGTGCAGCGCTTAATGTAAATGAATCCATCTTCTCACACGGTTTGACAGATGAAGCACTGGGATATTAAATCCTGACTAAGAGTTCTCTCTGTCCAGTTTAAATCCCTTCCCTAAGTTTTGGCAAAGCAATAAATGCAGCAAGACGCACAAAAGAGGGCAAATAGTGCTCAGCAGCGGCACTTTACTTGCATGTCTTTTGGTATTCGGAGCAGGAGACGGTGCAGATATCGGCTGGAGTTCACCGTGCCATCGATGCGGCTCTTCTGTGAATTCCCCCCCCCTCCGGAGTTCTGCAATATTGCAAGAGGCATCAGCCCGATAGCATCACGCGCTCAGGAAGCCGCTCATAAGAGACGGCTCTCAATATGAGGCCGGTCCGACCGGCTGATAAGCCATCGCAGAGGCTCCCGCAAGGCCTTATGGGAAAGATAACCGCCGGACCGGTCAGAGGAAGATTGGACCCGCGGTCACCGGAGAAGTTTATTTGGGGGAGAAAGAAAGGATTAAGCTCGGCTGCTGAGCTTTTATCTGCCCCCTTAATTTACGCTTTGAAGAGCGAACTCCTGCCCGACGATGTTTGAACCCAAACATTAAAGGTGCGATCCGAGCACAGCGCTCGTGACAGGCGATGATTCGCTGTAGTAACTCTCTTCTCGCCCGCAGGACCTGGACGACATTGAAGACGAGAACGAGCAACTGAAGCAGGAGAACAAGACTCTGCTGAAGGTGGTGGGTCAGCTGACGAGGTAGAAAGACGACGACGACAACGCCGCCTCCTCCCGACGTTTCCGCCGAGGTTCACGTCCGTCATCGTGACCTTTGACCCGCTCTGGTTCTGTCGCTTTCCGTGCTCGAGGTGAAGCTGTAAGCTAGTCGTTTCAGTGCGTTGGCTCCGCGCTGTCGCTGGACGTATTTAATGTAAATTTGTTGTACATAGCCCGCTGAGATGTTTGGGGTGGGGTTTTAAAAAAAAGGTTAAAAAAATGAATGTATGGGGTGCACAAACAAGCGCAGACAAAGTATAAAACCTGCGCGCAGACACCATTTTTAAATTCAAAAGGTTCTCCAGCGGTGAAATATTTGGGTTTCATCAGAGGACACGTGGGCACCGGGACCGGACCAGCAGCAGCAGGTCTTAGAAACTGCTTCTCTCTAATCATTACTTGTTTTATTTGAATCCCAGTCGGGCATCAAACTGTATTTTCAATGGTTCAAAATTAAATAATAAAACTACATGAATTACCCGCTTTGCGCATTTCAATGTTAACGCCACGGTATTATTTCCTATCTGTCCTTCGGGTTGAACCCTCGCTCAGTACACGCGGAGCTCTTGCTTAATTGTTTACAAGTTAACGTCTCGTCTTTTGGATATTTGATCGATGTTTAGCCGCTCTGTAGGATGCGTGGACCCGAGCTGCGGTGCGTCGCATCGTTTTGTATGATTCCCCAGATGAAGGGAAGGAACATACTGCATGAAACGCACCTCCTGCCGTTCACTCAAGAGGAGCTTCCACGTCGCACTCTCTGCACTCACGTCGTCTCATTACACCGAGGAGCGCGTGGACGGACGACTCTGCTGAAGATCAGACGTCGCCCCCCCCCCCCCCAATCCCCCGTCTCCATTATGCGTGTACAGAAGATGAAGTCATTTAATAAAAGTTTGATTATCTCTCTCCTCAGTCGACTCGCCTGTGTTCATTAAGAGTAATTTGATGTGATGAGACGGTGCCACCGAGGCGGTAATGCGATGTGACGGCGGGTTCAGTTCCTCCGCCTCGACTCTCAAAACACACACACACACACACACACACACACACACACACATCTATGATTCCACATGCCAATCAGCCACCTGACTGCTTGGAGGCCACCGTCCTGGGACAAAAAAAGGCCTCACCTTGGGAGAGGGAGTTGAAGGAGGCGTATCGGGACTCGTGTCTCCAGACGATGGTCCCTTCGGGGTGACGGGGGACGTCGGCGGCCTCTCTCCATAATCCCTATTAGCATTTTTATGAATACTCGTCGTTTGAAAATAAAGGGCGAAGCCGACTCGTATATCTGCCTCCAGTTCCGCCTTCCTGAGGGTGATGTTAGGAGGTGCTGGTACGTGCTGTCATCTCGGGGGGGGGGGGGGGGGGGGGGGGGGCGTTAGATGGCGGGACACAGGGGCTGTTTGCATTCTATTCAATTTGACTGATTTCAATTAAAGACCATTATAAACACACAGTTTTAATAGTCGTTTTAATTGAACTGAGTCTGTGTTTGTTTTGCTGACTTTGCTCCATTGAAGAGAGACGCAAACTTTATTGCAGGGAAATTATGGAGCAAATTAAATTAGTAACTCAATAATTGAAATTGGGAAAAAAATCAGAGTAATGAATACAGTAATTATCCCCCCTCTGCGGGTCGGGGTTGAGTAGAGCTTAAAGAAATATTTCCTCTTTAAATACTTCAGGTTTGTTGGTTCTGCGGTGAGTAATTTGTGCACAAACATAAGCGTCCCCTTGATCCAAGACCTCAGAATCCTTCCTCAGGCCCTGAATGTTTGCAGTTTCTGAGGACCACATCTGATCTCACATCTGTTCCTGATCGTCGTCCACTCCTCCTGTAACCACTACGTGGCAAACACCAACCCCCCCTAAGGCCTTTAATGGATGGGGCTCAAACAACATGCAGAATCTTCTTTTTCTCATTGAACTGTGGCCACCAAGCTCATTCGTGAACCTTCTATTAGACCAGATCTCCTCTCCAGACAGAAAACAGCTTAAAGCTAATCGAATCCAAGCGTAAACTACCCGACCGGAAACAGCTCCTTTGTGTACCGTGCAAGGCCCACTTAGATCCAGTCTTGTCTCGCGGGCGGGTTTTCATGCTCCTGGTTCTCCTGGTCCGGATCCCTCCTCAGTCTCCAGGGCCGCCTGGTCCACGCGGAGGACGGCGGAGAGGGAGAGCGGAGATACCAGAAAATACTTCTGCGATTTGGCGACGTCGTTATCTCAAAACTCGGCGACATCTGAGGGGACTTTTGAAATCCGGTGTTCGAAACTGAGGTGTCCTCCCACGGCTGGTGGGAAATCGCTGCGTTCAGACCCGCTTTCCTTTGACTTAATGTCACGCTGTACTTCCTGCCGGAGGAACAAAGCTGCTGATGGTTCCCCCGTCTCGCTCGTCTTCTTTAACTCACGGCTCCTCTGAAGAGAAACTGGGGGCCCGGGGAGGGAGGGGGACCACATGCAGAGCTGCCCTTTGTTTGAAATTCCCCCGAAAAAAGTCAACTGCATAACAAGAAAGTGAGAGAAATCCGGCGCCGGCGGTCCGGATGCGTGACATTTAGCCAGTGGCACAATTTAGCTCATCGGAGGAAATACCGAAGGAGAGGACGACCTCAGCGCTGAAAGTCAAAACAGGGTGACGTCCCTTCAAGCGACAGGAAACACATGTCAATGAATGCAGAAGGAAGCCGATAGAGTGATAATGCTTTATTATTAGCCAGGAGTTAATGGTTTAAAAGACTTTATTCCATTTTTCTTAGCTTTTACATCATCGGCCGCCGTAAAGTCTCAACACTTCAGCCCATCAACGCAGCCGTCACATAAATCACCCTCTCTCTGCAAAAGGGCTTCTGCGTTCCCCTCATCAGAACCCATTATCCCCCCCCAAAAAAAACAGATTGGTTTGAACACGCGTTGCATCGAGCGGGGGCCCTAAAGCTACGGACCCATTTAACCGGACCCGCGCGTAGGGATCTAATCTGTATGGAAACGCGCTTACATTGTGCACTCTGGTATTCACGACGAAGCTGCAGAATAAAAACACAGAGCACCTCCGGCTGACAGCGGACGCCGGGGGTCCTGACTCTCCACTGCATTGAGAATAAACTAAACAGCCTCTCCTCTGCCCCCCCCCTCCACACATACACACACACACCTCTTTCCCTGAGTGTCAGACGGCTCGCGCAGCAGGAGTGGAGAATGCTTCCCCACTAATATGTTGGTTTTCCTCTATTTGCTTTGTATTGAATGGCTGACAGTGTGTTGCCCCGCTGGCAGAGTGTTAGGCTACGACTAATAGCCCCATCGGGCCCCCGGGGAAAAACCCTGCTGCGGGAATCTAGTCAGGAGAATCCACCAGGAAGTTTGACTGATGCAAGGAATTTGGGGTCAGAGGTCAAGTGTGATAGTCTGCTAAGCTTTTGCGCGTACATATGCCGTCTACCTTTGTAAAAAACGTCGTTACTGGGAACCATTTACGTTTTCCATCATCTCCAGCCCCTCCCCTCTGAGGGGAAATGAAACGCTGCATCGATGCCACATGGACATCCGTCCTGCGGAGGCAAACAAAGACAAAGTCCACATGCGGAACCAACCGCAGCAGCACAACAGACCTGTTCAATTTGTTCTGGACACACACACATGCGCGCACACACACACACACACACACACACACACACACACACACACACACACACACTCATATACAGCAGAGGAAGAGGATGACAGACTTGAGAGGCTTGTTTCTCCTTTGGGAATTAATTCATCTGTTCCAAAGATCTCTATCTCCCCGCCCCCCCCCCCCCCCCCCCCCCCCCCCCCGAGGGTTGCCATGGCAACGGGATACGACGTGTGTTTGTGTGTGTGTGCCCGCGTGCTGATGTGTGTGCGTGCGTGGGCGTACGTATATCCGAATCAATATTTTCCAAAAACACACTCACGCAGACAGACAGCAGACCGGTATGAAACCCGCCTCGCTGTGCAGAGAGAGAGAGAGAGAGAGACGTCGCATCGACCGGCCGAGCGATGACTCACGCTTACTACGAACGCCGCCGCTCCACGTTTTCCACCCACAGACTGGAAACGGCATCCATGCTGCTCCTGTTCGGAATGCGCAGGGGCGTCCTCCGTGCATTTAGGCTCCAGAAACTTCCTCCCTCCCCCTGACCCCCTGACCCCCCACCCTCGAAACCGCGCCTGCCTGCCTGCCTGCCTGCCTGCCTGCTCTCCTCCAGTGGGAGGCGGTGTTCCCGGCCTGGAGGTAACCCATCCCGGCTCTGGTGCTGCTGCAACGTGCTGTTACGCGTTCCGGCTGCGGCTTCTTCAGCGGCGCATCTTCCTCCGTTAGCGTGGAGACGTTTCCCTCCCTCCCCCAAACAAAACCCGCCGTTACGTAACAAGCGGCGTGCTGTGCAAAGTAGGTTAACGCGCCGCCCTTTTGATCCCGCGTGTGCTATTAGCATAATGGCATTCATGACCAGTCTTGTTTGTGGTGCGTTGGTCAACGACGGGATGCACAAGCGGACAAATGCTGTTAGTCCGGGTCAGCTGTCATCTTTTTTTTTCCTTCCCATTTGCTCATCCGTTTTAATAAGCCCCAACCCTCCAGAGAAGCGGCACGTGTGTCTGAACGTTGCTGATGACTCACAGCGTCCACGCCGGGCGCAGTAGGAGGAGTCTCCGGGGAGCACCGGCAGCCTCTGAAGGTCACTCTACGCCGTTACCATGACAGCGCCGGGGGCCTCCCCTCGGAGTGGTTGTTGCCGTTGTGTTTTGTGCTGTTGCCTGGCGTGATCGGGGGCGCTCCACATGTACGCACGCACAGACGTGACCGTCCCCTGCCGCCCTCCTCCTCCTCCTCCTCTTCCTCCTGCTCCTCCTCCTCCTCAATCTTTTCTTGGCGGGTGTGTAGAAGAGTTCCACCTCTCTCCGAGAGGCCTTTGTCCTTCCGGCCGTGTGCGTCCACGCGCCCGTGGAACACGTGGCTCTGTGGCCGGTGCTTCCTGGCCGAGCAGCAGCCAGCGCGGCGTTCATACACGCACGCGCATGACCATTCCCGCAGGCGGCTCCCCCCCCCGGGGCGGCGAACTCCATGGGAAATCCCTAACAAGGCAATTATCTCGCCTCCATCTGACTCCGGCGGAAGGTGCGCTCTCCTGGAGGGGTTTGCAACCCTCCCCTCAACGCTTGTTGTTCAGAGAAAAGGGGCCAGATGGTCTCGCATACTGCTCATCGTTTTCTAAAGTTATTGCGATCAAGAGGCTTTGACCTTGTCCGAGGGAGATAATCCATCCAATCAACGCCTGGTTTTTGTGTGGGAACGCTGTTCTTGTGGGAAATCACTTTTCGCGATTTGTTTTGAAAACTAATAGTCGGCGCTTCTCAATCCACGAGATTAGATCATCGCCTTCAGTTAATAATTGAAAGGTTCCTGCACACCAGAAAGGCTGATGAATAAAATAGTCCATATTAAAATGCTTGACTGTGAGAAGAAAAAGTATCTTGCAAAATATCAACCACTCGCTTTATTCATTTATTCAGTGAATCCTTACAATATTACGCTTTTCAGTTTTATTCAAAACATATTGTTGGTTGGAATTATAGAACCAAACACATGAGTTTATTTACATTGAGTGAAACTGTTGCAAATGTTGCATCATGATCTTCACGCCAGATTCCTTCCATTTACCTTTAATGTCAATGCCTTTTCTTTAAAACAATTTATGCATGAAAAGCTTTTGGATTTGTGGCATTAAGACAGCAGCATTAGTTACATTCAGCTGTGTGTAGCAGACAGACTACAGGAGCTAAAGGTCTCTGTGTTGATCGCCTCTGGAAGACGACGAGAAAACAAGAATAAAATGTCAGATTCCAATAACAAGTGATGTAACCGGAGAAAATAGTTTCATCCAAAGCTTAAGATACTCACAGTGCACAATATCAGCCCTGTTTCCCAAGGGAGAAAGATTCTTCACCATCGCCCTTACAAACATCAAACCCAGGAGGCAAAAAAAAAACACACTGAAAGGAAAATGTGATTTTGGTTCCCTGGTTGATGGGGCCAACATTTATTCTGCCACTTTTATACCAAATGTGTTTTTTCTTTAAGCAAAAGATCTGTGCTTGTGCTCGAGTCCGTTACTTTCTTCTGCTCACGTCCATGTATCTTCAGTTCTGGTCGCTTCAGGAGAAGCTGAGAGAGCCACACGGGCAGGTGACACGTGGCTGAAAAGGTCATTCTCCGCGGGGGGGGCGCTACCCGTGATCATCCACAGGGCGCACGATGCTTCCGCATGGATCCGGTAAAAAGCTGAACCTGGCTGGTGTGAAGTGGCCTTCAGGAAGACATGTGGAACGCTGACCTTCAACACAAACGGCGAGGCGGTTCTACCGTCCGTCTCATTGTGCGACCGCCTGCACGTTCTGATGGGGGGGGGGGAACTGGAACGGCATATTTTTTCCTCTCTGCGAGGAGTGTGTTTGCGGTGAAACGTGGTAAAGCAGCTGCGTTGGTGTTTTTGGAGAAACTCCTCTCCAGAGCCATTAGTGATTAGGTAAAGAGTGGAGATGGACTTGAAATGACGCTCGCTCGCACGTTCTCCCTCTTTACTTCTCGTCTCCCCCAGATGAAAGAGCTCACGGGGCTTTTGTTGTGGACATTATTTTACCCTCGAGGGCTCCGCGTGGCCACTCCACCACCTGCAAATGCACCTGTCTGCTTTGATCACTGATTATTGCTAAGGAAAAGGACCTTGAATGACGTGGGGGCTGAAGCAGAGTACCGGGGGCTCTGGCATGGTTGCCTGATTGGACTGACAGGTGGTCCACAAATCCACAAATAATTTTTCATTTTGGATGTCAGACGTCTTTGTTTTTCTGTTTTGGTCCAATAGGCCACATCTTTAAGATAGCCTTATTTTAAATGTAAAATTCACTTGTAAACCTTTTAATCCAGAGCAACAACAATAAGAAAAAACAAAAAAAAGTTTGTATTTTGTTTTTCATGCATCGGTCACTGGAAAGTCACTGTATTTAATTTAAACACTTTAAATGCTATACTTAAGTACAACTTAATTTTATTAATATATATTTTGAGGTCAGAGGCGAATGTTGTAATTATCTTTCTTTCCACTACGTTTACCTAATAACCTAAATCGCTTTTCGCATTAAGCCCAATACAATAGACATGAGAATTATCCCCGACAATAAATTAACTTGGCAGCATATAATTATTAAAAGTTATTCATATCAAACCCAACTTTATTGTTATATTTGATTTATTTTTTCACGAAAGATGTCGAACTGACCAGAAACTGCAGCCGAATATCCGAAAAATCCCTTTTGACCGGCTAAATCCTACGAAAGTTAGCTAATGCACATGTAGCATCGGATGCTAACGCTCGTGCCGCGTCCTCGTGACCAGCTGGTTTCTCCTCTATCGATATCAAATCGATACTTCTCCACTTCCGGCTGATACATTCATTGAGACCCAGGTGAGAATATTATGTTAACTCGCATGAGACTGACTCACGGTGCTTTTAAAGTATATTAATTATTAGCGAGCTAACGTTAGCTTAGTTGTAATTCTATAGGCTAAAGCTAAATGCTACATCCATAAATACGTTACCCAACGTATGTTAATCCTGATCTCTTGTTTTACGAGTGAGCTCACCGTTATGTAATACTTATATTAATGAAAATATTATCAGAAAAATTGTATTGTTTGTTTAAATGGTTTTCAACACTGTTTTGCTGAATGTTTTGACGAGTCTTATTATGGTGTTTTCTCTTAAACTTGGATCATGCTTCCTTTAAAACACACATATAGACATATAACGTTACATACATAAAACATACTCTGAGACTTCAGTCCACTGCACATTTTATAGGAAACATCTGCTCCAAACACACATTCTCCAGTGTTTTATCTGCTGAATGACTCACTTCACAATGTGTCCCAATCTGCTTCTTTTCCTCTGCATTCTGCCGCTCTTATTGTGACACGTTCCCACTGATTCTCCTGCTCATGTGATGTTTGTGAGTCTTATCTCGAACCCACCTGCCCGCTCTTCGCTCCCCGCGGGAGTTCGTGTTTATTATCACGTCTCTGCTGCGCTCGGTTTGTGGAACTTCACATCAACTCGACTGCATTCTGCATTGACCGGCCGGCCGGCCGAGCGGGAGTTTCTTATGTTGAATTTCCTGCGGTGATCACTGTGGAAAGCAGAGAGCGACAGACGCCTGACTCCGGGCGACCTCGCCTCGTCTCCTGTGCTTTCGCTCTCCTTTCCTCAATTGTTATTCTTCTCCCCAGTTAACCTCTCCAACCGCTTCTCCTCGGCCCCTCAAACCTTTTGAGAATCCCCGCTTTTTCGACGGCCGCATTTAAAATGTTGGCAGCTCTGCCTAGCGGTATCTGCTTTTCCCTTACAGCCAGTGGCACGAGCAAACGGAAACAAAACATTTGGGATTCACTGTCCCCAATTAAACCGCCTGTGCTCGAGAGGCACAACGTGATATTTGCTGCTAATTTGGTGATTTCATTTGCAACTGGAGCGATTGATGCACTATTCCGGCTCTCGGTGAACTGCCTTGGGAGCACAGAGTATGAAATAGCATGAGTGGGAATGTGGAACATGCAACACTAAATGGCATATTACCAAAATGAGAAAAACCTTTCAAACGCACTTAGTACACCGGGTGGCGTTTTGTTTTTTGGCGGTTTTACGTGATTGATGTTCTTCATGGTTTGGCGGCTCTCTGTGTCATGTCGGTTCTTTCTTCATCCCCTCAGCAGGAGGCATCGTTCAGACGCCACGGCCAAAGCGCCGGGGGCAGGACGAGGAGAGACGGGGCTTGCGCTACTTTTAAACCGCGTTCTGGGCAGCCAGGAGGGTTGCGGTGCATGCTGGGAGACGCGTCTATAGGTAGCGACGGGCAGCCGCTCACGTGCTCTGCGCAGGCCGTTAAAACGGGCGGCGACGACATCTTGGGCCTAAAACAACAGCCGCTTGATTCGCAGTCGAGTGAAGCAACAACGCGGCGTCGGGGGCCGGGAAGCCACTCGACCCGCGGGCGCCGCTCGGTTTCGGCGCCTCCAGCTGACAGGCTGATGAGCCGCAATCAGCCCTCCCACTCTGACTGCTGCACGCTGTGGCGGTGATTGGTGGGTTATAGCGGGGGAGTAGTCAGCCTGCTCAAAGACAAGTACGAGAGTTTTTCGCCGTGTATTTAAAAACACGAGGGTTTAGAGGCGCCCGTACGGCGTCGCTCGTGCCCCCTCGGCCAGGGGGGCGGGGGGGGGGTGACATTTATAGACACAATCCTGTTTTTTCATTACAAAAGGCCACAGCTGTCACACACGTGCTGTGTGAGACGGCACATAGTGGTCAAGAATGTTCCTTGGCCTTTTGGCTGCGTGAATTCCTCCGGGTGACTTTGTGGTTTCTCTGCACGCCGGCGTTGCGTGTGTCGTGGGGGGGGGGCCGCAGTGTCCACCTGTTCAAGTGATCCTTGTTCCCGAAAAGGCCGCCGCCGTCACCAAACTGTTGATGACATTTCATAACCTGAAAGATTTTTACAGCAATTTTCCAATTCCCTGCCGGCACATTTTGAATTCCTATATTTAAAAAAGTAGTAACAACAAAAAACGGCCCTGAGAGCCTTTTGGAAAATGGGCTTAAATGAGTCATGCCTGTAATTTCTGTCGTAAATGACATCCAGAGCCGAGGCTGCTGTTCCCCTAAAAGCCTAACAAGCATAATGTTCACGGTAAAAATGGTCTGGTAATGGCCGTCCCTGATCTGAGGCACGAAGAGGAAGATTGTCTGAATCCAACAGAACTGAGATCTGCTCGCCCCGTGATGCTATGCTACTCGCAGTACACGGACTACAATATGGAAGTAAATCTGTGTCATCGGATTTTGAAAGAAAAAGGTGATTGAATTTCTAGCACTGAATATTTATGCATTGAAATCATGTGTCTGAATGTTTTTCAATGTTAAAATATTGAACTCCAAAAAATTCAACCGCAAATAATTCAACCGCAAAAAATTCAATGCAAAAATTCAATGCAAATGTCCCATAGTACAAGGACACAATGACAAGTGCATCGTACTCCTGAGAGGTGCTAAAGCCGCGAAAACTGTTGTGGAAGCTTTTGGCTCACGCGACCTTTGACCCCCCCCCCACCCCCCGTCGTCTCTGCTCCCGCCGCTGTGACACCACGTCGAGCACTTTGAGGCGAAAAGAGTTTTACAACCAAATAAATGTTTTACGAACTGTTGTTAGCCACCTTCTCTTTTTAAAGAAAAAAGTCTTTCCTCTGCCCTTTTGAAACTGTCACAGCCAAACTATTTTCTCCCGGGTCGGAGGGGAGTGGGGGAGGTAGGTGGGAGGGGGGGTGAGGGGGGGTAGGTGGGAGAGGGGGTGAGGGGGGGGTGACGTTATCTTTTGTCCATGACTGGTAACTGTGGATGATCGGCGGGTGAAAATAACAGTGTGCTGCACCACCAAAGCAAGAAGGCACGAAAAAGCGTAACGACGGCGGTATTTGTGTTCTATGTAATGAGCTAAATTATAGATGATACTTGGGAGGAAGATTATAGGCTGTCAGTCGCTCCCGACATCTTTACTTAACCCCCCTGCGGTGAATTGTTCTGGCCAGGTGTGGATGGATGTGCTCTTTTGTTCCGTGGGAGAACTTTGTTGTTTTGCTCCGGGTTTATTTAGAACCCAGGTGGGATTCAAAACACTAATTGCAGAGTGATACTTTATAATTACACTTCCTCCTTTGGACTTGTGGGGCCACGACGAGTGTTGATCTAAGTGTGCTTAACTTTCTGAACAAATGAAAGTAGATTCCTGCAACACGGGTGGGAATAACGGCATTTAGAAAACCTCCCTTATTTCCTCCCATAAAGAAAAAGAAAGTCCTAACTTGTAAATATGAGAACACATTTATGTTTCCATCAGCGTTCGGGCTCACAAGTGTACAAATATAAATATGAGCGAATTATTGGGGAGATGCTCCGTCATGAGGTCCACAACGGGCCAGCTCATCTGTTTCCGGGACGCGGCGCCGTGGCTTCCGTGACATGTTTGCGGCCTCCAGCTGTGAGACTCGCGCCGACGCCGCGTGACGTGCCCGGCTAAAAACAACCCTCTCTTCCGAGATGAGGGTGACACCGGGACTCATTACAGGCCCGCCGGTGAACGCGACTGAGAGGAGGTCCAGTGACTCAGCCTTGAAACGATACGACATCAGCGGTACCGACGTCGCTCTGCGTGCTGCTAATTGACGTGAGGATGGACCTGCATAAGGCGGCTTCGGGTTCAACCATAGTACAGAGATCCAGATCTATAGAGTCCGGAGTGGGGGTGGCGGGGGGGTCAAAGAGCCAGAGCAGAGGGAGTGAAGGCTGCTGCCGGTGGAGGACGGGGCAGAAGGCAGATGGTTGGATATGTGGGGCGGCACCTTGAACCGGAGGTGAAGAGCCGTCTGTCTCTCCGCTGGCTTCCTGCAGGGGGAGTGTGCGAGCGGGAGGTTTCACAATCAGACATCTGGATGTTGAGGTGGAGGGGAGAGACCAGGGAGGGGGGGGGGGGGTTGTGTATCAACACATCTACACACTTTCAAACAGAAGCGAAATATCCCAAACACACGACGTGTCACCCTTGGGTGCGCAGGGAAAGGGTCTAGCGCGTCCCGGGTTACAGGCTCCTACGCGTAGACCACCCACGGGCCCTCCGGCAGACACGGCAGCCCCCCGGTGATCGAGCACCTGAAGGCTCGCCGACGGGGTGTCGATGTGCGATCCCATGTGTTATCTCGTGTTGTCGCGCGCGGCCCGGCCCAAACGTCTCCCGGGGCGGGAAGGCCGGTTTGGCGGTCTGGGTGCACAGATAAGAGGAAAGTTCTGAACTGACCCCAAAGAGGGTCGCGGGTGGCAGCGGCCAAGGACAAAGCGAAGGACGTATCCGCGTCCACTCTCGGTCAGATTTAGTTCATCTATCGCCGCTGTGTTTTGCAGAACCGCACGTCGGAAAGCGTTTTCCTCCGCGCACCTCCGTGTTTGCGCGACAGGCTGGATTTTATTGTCGTCAGTGATGCGCCGAGTGTATTTAGAGAATTACCCCGGCGTGTCTCAGCTTTAAGCTAATCTCCAGAACTCAATTCTGCCGTAACAAAAGAAACCATTAGCGAGCTCAGTAGTGGGAAAAACATCAGAGGATTTTTACCCCCTCAGGATTCTTGGCTTAGTTTAGAGCCCAAACTGAAATAATCACCATATAGCGTCCTAAACTAAATGTAACGATTGCGTCTAATGATTATTTTCGTCCGGTCCCAATTAAGCCGTTTCACAGACTCCTGGAGACATTGAGTGACACTTTGACATTTCCTCAGCCGATAACAAATCCCCATAAAAAAACAACACGGCCGCCACAGACATGGTGGGAGAGGAGAGACTCGGGGGGGAGGAGGGGTGGATAGCACCCCTTCAAAGTAACAGGTTCCACACCACGGAGTGTGTTGGAGGAACTTTTATCGATCACAGGTGTGATTCAAAGCGTTCCCTTTAGAAACCTGAGCCGGGCGCCGGGCCGGAGCGTGGAAGCCATGGCGGGTCGGCTGGAATCGATAGAAGGAGACGTGCGAGACATCACTCACAGCCGTTTACTCATTTAACAGATCTGGGTAGTTGGCGGACAGGTGCGAGAGATCTTTCTCTTCATTGTAACGGCCTCTTCCAAAGTTCATTGGTTGTTTTGTCTGCGTGACTAAATTGCTGAAGCCGAATTAGGATTTAGAACCGATGACATTACGGAGAAATAGTGTTTGAGGTTAAAAATGAAGTGTTCTTTCCTCAATTTCCTCGAATCCAAATCCCATCAACATCATCCGCGGCGGGTCGGGCCTCGTCATCTAGCCGCTGACAGCCGCCCACCGTTTACCCATCAGGCTGCTTCACTCTCCCCTGTATGATTCGGAAAAACGGTGCATCTCTGAGCTTGATCTACATGCATTACCACGTGTGCTCCTCCATCCTCACCTCGGGGGCCGGGGCGAGGGGGAGGACGGGGGAGGGGGGGCTGAGGAGGTGCTGGGATGACACATGAGTGTCACATCATCCATCAGACTGTCACAGGCTGTCGCCCCGGAGAAGCAGAGGATCTGTAAACAAGAGAGAGGAGCAGCCGGCTTCCCGGGCCGCCGTGCGAGCAGACGGGTCGGGCCGTGGCAAGCCTTTTTTTTTCTTCCTTCCCCTTTGTCTTTTTCCCCTTTCTATGAATCACACCGTGGGAGGGGGCTGATTTGCCCGGAGCGGGGGGGGGGGGGGGGGGGGGGTTGATCCACGCAGCCAGGTGTGGATGACTAACGCCTCCGCAGAACACCGCTTAAAAGCGGCCGGCCGCGGTCAAAGGCGGGCAAACAATCAGTGGCCTTTGTCACGTTTTATAATGAGGGAATTCCGCCTCAACACCTTGAAAAGAGCAGCTTGATTGATTCGTTGGACTAAATAATTGGGTTCGGGAAGCCTCTGATGTTTTCTTTCCAGTATGATGTCAGTACGCAAACGTTTTAAAAAGCGTGCACAGTAAATCCTACGATGCTTTACCTCATGACAGTTACCACTCAGACCTCGGTGGGGAAAGTTTGTACAAAGTTAAATGCATCTGAGAGCAATTTTTTTTTTTTGAAATCTTTTTCAAGTATTCCTGGAATTATTCCTGGATTACTCTACTCAAGCATTGAACTATTTGTCATTTTAAACTAGAGAAATATTGTTATTTTATATGTTTGAGAATACTGGTTACTAGCAAGGCCGCTGCAGATTGAGGTCAGGAATGCAAAGTGAAAATCAATTAATAAACCATGATGCATTATTAATTGAGAGACGTGATGACCGGCGGCTCCACCTGTCGAGATGTGTGCAAATATTTTTCGGTGCGTCATGAAATTGTGGCGGGACAAGATCTACTGTGGCGGTGGGAATGAGGTGCCGTGTTTAAAACCACCCTTTCGTCGCTCACTGAGCCAAGCAGTAATGAGTTATCTGATGCGTGTTGGAAGATGCTGCTGGGGACTCACTCCTTCATTGGCCCCTCTAATTATTTCCCCCATCACAGGATTAATAATGTCACTTTGATTTTGTTCCGCGCCCATTAGATCAGAGGCTGCGTGACAGAGGACGCTGCGTGTACAGCGAGGGGTCAGCGATGTTTCCAGGCCTCGGAGAGACACCTCTGTCCTCCAGGACGGGGAAGGGGGCTTTGAGCCAGGCCTGTGTGGGGGGGGGGGCGCTGGCTGGCTGGGACAGGGCCGCCATGATTACGACTGGGGCCAAGCTATTTCTGAACAGGACCGGGGAGGGTGCAGCTGGTCTTCCTGTTGTTGACAGTGTCACTGTGCCAGTGGAGCGCCTCCAGGAGCCAATGAGCTCTTTCACATCGAGACAAAGCGCCATTAAGGCCGGTAACCGCCGGACAACCCGTTGGCTGGGAACGCGCAAGCACTCGTGCTTTTACTTTGGCGGGAGTAGGTGAGAGAACCTCTCGGTCAGTCGGGTTCCAGCCGGCGATCCTTCTTGAAGTGGTTGGGAATGGACCTCGCACTGAGGTCCATTTAGCAGCTTGTGAGGACCACGTGAAGCTGGACTCAATCTCTCTGTTACCTGTCGAGTCATTATTTGGTCGGGTCCAGACGAGGTGCTCCGGTGTTGTGATTGAAAATGTTTCGCTACTATATGTTCAGGCTGCTGGTTGTTGATTCTAATAGAAAACAAGGCTACGGCGGAGAGGAGGGTGACCTTTAGGGTGTCTGTCTGAAGAGGGATCACCTCAGGGTGCCACAGCGTGGGATTCTTTTCTTGGCTCACGGACCGGACTGATGCAGCAATGATATGAAAAGAAAGAAAGACATAAATACATTACGATTGATACTCCTGTACAACTCTCTTTAAAACACGCTCCAAAGCAGAGACTCGGGAGGTGCCTCAAAGACTCCACCCGTCCCTTCACAGGTGGAGACGCTGACATTTTACTTGCAACGCAAACACAGGGGCACATTTAAGAGGTTTAAGGGGAGAATCGCCTAGAAAGGGACATCGTCAACCAGCCCGTCAACATCCGCTGCTGCTTTTTTTGTCTCGGCTCGAGTTCCACTAGACGGACTTTTTGACCAGCCTCGCACTCGACTTGTATTGCACTCTTCACACGTGTCTCCTTGTACCTCCTCACTGAAAATAGTCTCCCAGCGAAGAGTGTGACAAGGGTTGAGGGTGTGAATCATTTTTCTGAATGTTCCTCGTCCTCCACCAGCGGTGAACAGCATACAAGCGAGATGACGTGGTGTTGTGTGCGCGGTTTCCATGTTGGGATAAACGCAGAGACGTATTCATCCTGCAGCCCGCCGCATCCCGCATCCCGTCTCGAGCAGCCAATAGGAATGCTCGTCTGCTACCCGAGGCCGCCGGAAACGCTGTCTTCAGCCACTTTCCATATTGATGGCTGCTGTGTCACATGCTGGCCAACCAAGCTGGTTCGACTTTAAATTCAGGGTTTGACCTAAAATATTTTTCAACTTTTGTTTTCATTTTTTGACATAATATTTTGTAACTTTTTACCCCCCAAAAATTATTTTTACTATTTTATTATATTTTTTTAGGTTGTTTTTTTTCGTGACATATTTTGAATTTTTTTTGTTTGGGATCACAAATGCAAATCAGATGTCATTAACCAATTTTCCAATTTGTTGGCACTCTTTTTAATAGCCACCTGAAAGTTGTTTTGAAATGTCTTTGGTTTTGTTATTGATATTAAGTCCCATTAGGCCGGTTTATACGCTGTCTGGAATTGCATTTGGATGAGTTTGAATGGTGCATTATGAATGTAAATTCATGAGTAATTTATCAATACAAAGGGCAACTCGTGACATATTATATATTCTAACTTACAAAACACCCCCGCTGGACCCTGTGACGGGGGGGGTCGTGTCTGCGTACAGATGGGGTGTGATTCCTTCGGCTCTCCCCGTTGGCTGTGAGGTCATTTTGACGACACACTCAATCCCGCTAATGAAGGATCGACCTTGAAGCTGTTTGTGTGCTTCTCGGTTCCTCCGGGGAAACCCTCCTCCCTCCACGGACAAGTCCTTACGGGACATTGCGTGCGCGTGCGAGGGTTACATGGCGAGTCACAACCCTAACCCTCGCCCCGGCATCCTCGGCGTCTGCCGTCGACCCGGCCAATCACAGCCAAGGATTCAGTGATGCGGCGCCCCTCTTCCTGGAGGGATTCCTGGCTGAAAGAGAGTCTCCCTCCCACGTCTCCCCCACCCACCCACCCCCTCCTGGAGTTTCTCCCTCCAGCCTTTCTCACCAGGTGCGTCCGCCGCTTGTGTTTGAACAGAAGGTGATCCGGCGCCATCCACACTGTCATCATCCAGCCCTCTCTCTCTCCTCCTGCTCCCTCTCTCGTCCAAACAAAGCTCCACCTCTCCCTCCGTCCCTCCCTCTCTCGCTCTCTCTCTCTCTCTCTCTCTCGTGTCTCTCCCAGCCTCACACTCACAACACACACTCACTCACAGACACACACACACACATATACTATCTGTGTCCTCGTCCTCCTCCAGATGAGCGCGCCTCGTTGTCAGGGCGAGCAGATTCGGAGCTGAAGGTGTTCTCTTGTTGCCAGGTAAGAGCGCACATTTCCTCTTCGGGCTCCCCCAGAAGTTACGAAGAAACGGGGCGTCCCTCGCCACCTTGTGGGTGTGTTTCGGCGGCGGGTTGCATGTGTACGTTTGATGCATCGGCGTCTAGGTGACATAATCAGGGAGGGCGGGTGCTTTTGAGGGTGCGACCGGGGAAGTGCCACAACTCCCGTGAACGCCAATGTTTTTGGCGCCCTGATTTTTGCCGCGCCTTTCACGCCGCCATGTGCACCTCGGGGGCTTTTTCGGGTGGCCGTTCGGGTCTCGTCTGCCGCGAGGCAGAGAGGGTGCAGCGCGGCTGGGAGAAATCAGATCAGCGACAACATATAGAGCATGTCTCCGGTTGCGAGGGGAGACCACGGCGTGGGCGTGTGGGCGGATGGAGAGGCGGGGAGGGGAGGGGAGGGGGGAATGGAGACGGAAGACGAGCAGCTGCTTTCATCCCATGGAAAGCTAATCCCTCCCGTTTGTTCACCCCTCTCCATCAGATAAAACGGGCCGTCTGCTGCTCTGGTGCCCTGGCTTTTATTTATTTTGTTTCTCTCTCACTCTTCTCCACCCTTCAGTTGTGATGGGTTTATCTCGGGCAGGGAGGAAAGAGGCAAGCTATTGATTCGGGAAATGAGCTGTAATGTCGTTTGATAGGGGAACAACACATCCCTCTCTGTCTGTGACCCCCTCCCCACCCCCCCCGCATGCTTTTGTTCCTCTCCGTACCTTGTGCTCAAAATCTATTATTCAAACTCAACCGTGACAATGAATTCCTCCTTGCAGTCACAATCTTGTAAGCTCATGAATCTACATAGTGAGCAGATACAATTGAAAAGCCACTGGAGCCACTTGCATTAGGGGCCCCAATATCTCTGCTGTTTTGTGTGATCGGTGGGAACCCCCCTCCTCACGTCCCCCCCCAACCCATCCCCCGTGGCCGTAAAGATGGCTTATCACCTACCACAGGTTCACTGATAGATCGCCCAATGGCCGCTGCTCACGGAGCCGATGGCTTCTCGGGCAAACGCGACGCTTTGCTGGCAAATAAGCTATCGAAGGGAGACGGGCGGCCTATCCCGGATTACCCAATATCTCGGGAGGCAGGATTCAGCCAACGCAACCGGGGAGACGGGAAAATGGAGAGGAGGAGGGGGAGGGAGGAAGGGAGGTTCCGGGGGGCTCCTCGGGTGTTGGTGTTAAGCCCAGAGCTTGGAGTACGTCAGCCACGGAAAGCGTCCCGCGAGTCAAAACTGTTACCAGGTGACGGAGTGAGGGAGAACAATGCAGCACTCCATGCCCCCCCCCCCCGAAATCCCCCTTTGCACCGATCTAAATGACCCCTAATCTCATTTCCCAAGGCAGAGCTTATGTTTACATACTCTCTGGGATCTTCTGCAGATGTTGCATCTGCATTTCATCGGATAGGCCCGAGGCTGCGCCTGGACCGGAGAAAGCTGCTCGAAACACGTACTGGGGTTCAGTCGGGGGGCCTCGACTTCCTGCGACTTCTAATGTCCGAATGAGTTTCGGACCCCGCAGAGCTCAAGTTGTAAACACACGTCGTCTTGATAACGGTCTTATTTACACAAAGTTTTTTCCAGGCTTGTTAAACGGTTAGTTAATAAAGCATGGGCCAAAAAAAAACCCCGAGCTACACTCCCCCCCGGCAACGGCCGCCCACTGTTGTCTGGGCCCAGCGAATGCTGGAGGGAACTTTTAAAAGAGGCCGAGGCCGAGGATGAAGGGGGGTCTACCGGGCTTCCATCGCATTTGGCCGAAGCCTCTCGTTTGTGAGCCGGCGATTAAAAGATGTCGGGGGAAACGGGGGGAGCACGAGTGCAGCAGAGGCAGCAGGACAGAGAAATAACGAGCCGGACGCCTGTTTCTGCTCGGGATAGCAATGCAAAACGGAGGCTATAAATAGCGCCTCTGCCATGATTTGACCTTCCGTGGCCACTTGGTAGCAGGCGGCCGCGAGGAGGGAGGTGCCCGCATCAGTGGCGCTGTCACCACGGAGACCGACCCGTGGGAGATTGATTTTCCTGCTCGTTCTCCACGTCTAATTACCTCCCTTTAATCTTCATCATCTCATCATCATCTCATCCTGATCATGATCAATGGTTGTACAGATAGATGCAGCGAATAATGCTGTGCTGATGAATGATCCTTTTTTGTAGGAGCTCAGTCTTTATGTTGTACAACGAGGTGCCTTTGGGTGGATTATTGATTGACTGTTAATTACAGTCCAGTCACTGCTACAGTAGGCTTAGATCAAATACATTGACTGAACCCTTAAAAAAAACCCCAACTCATTAGTAGTATTTAGGCCAACTGGTCGAGTAAAAAGACATCACAGTCGATCAAAGATCACTTCACTCAAGTTTCAAGCTGCAAAAAGAGAGACAAAGTTGAAAAGAATGAGACCAAGTTGAGATGGAGATGAAATATTCAACGTTGAGTGAGTTCACTTTCTACGGCGTTGTTCTGTAAATTAACGGGGCCATCTCATTTTTTTCTTGTTTTCTTGATAAAATCAGCTCGTGTGCAAATCTGCTGCTGTCTTTTCTGCTGAAGGCTCACGCCGTGACTTTTGAGCTGGGTTCACTTTCTAGCTTCAAAACAGAGATACTCTGACTCATCGGTCGAACTCGATTAAAAAAACTAAATGAAAGAAAGCTAACCAATTTACCTGAATTGATTTTTCTGACAATGACAGCATATCATGTCCATTCTCAGCCCTGGCATTTCAATCATTCCCATCATTTGAGGCCCAAATCACATTAAGTACTTCATGGCAAAGCTACTCCAACCCTGGTGGGGGGGAATTTCAATCGATTTAAAAAAAAGAATGTGTTAGTGTCATTTGGCATTTGTCGAACTTTGGTCAAATTCAACCTTGTGGATCAGTTTAAAAGTCTAAATTGGATTAGTTATAGATGTATTTCCTCAGTTTAACATCAGCAGCAATACCTCATTTCTCAACCGTAAAACATTTTAAGAAACACCACCATGAAAAAGCATCCGTAACGTAACGTAAACATGAGGAATCTTAATCACCACCAATACTTTGTTGATTCCCATTCGCGGTACACGGATGACACGGCGAACACTCGTTTGGCGCCAAAGACCTCAACGAAATTTCCCAAAGGCATTTCAGAAAATGACAATCGAAGCTCTGTCAGCTTTCAGCCATCAAGCAGCTTTTTTGACAGTGGAACGCTGGTGAATTTAACAAAGAGCGAGTGGGACCTCTTCGTCACCACACGCAGCACTGTGCCGCGTTTAGTGCAGAAAGACCCAAAGCATTGTTTGGTTTCCCGACAAAAGCCCATTCTTCCACTGGTGTGCATTTTAAATTTGAATTCATCCGCTGCCACAAGGGTTCGGAAAGGATCATCGGCACCGTGTCACATGACTGCTTTATTAGATACACATGTGAATGGCTTCGGGCTAAACCATGACTTTTACTCAGGTGTGTCTTAAGGACATAACCTGTTATTCATCACGAAGGTACAAAGTGTATTACAGGAAGATTTTATTTTTTCATGGCTTCTTTCATGATTGTCCGTCAGAGCGATTTTCATTTGGGTGGTATAGCGACGGCGGCAGGGGCATTTCCATTCTGATACTGTAGGTAAGGACGAGAAAATGATTTCACGGCGAAACTTCCAGTCTGAGAGCTGTAATTTTAAAATCCCCTTTAGGGGGAAATTGCTTTTGCCCTCCCACGATTTTTTAATATCCTGGTTCGTACTCCGGGCTGCTAAAAGGCATCGTCTACTCGTAGCGTCGCTCCTGCAGCTGCCCGCGGGTGCTTTGTGGGGAAGTTATTAGAGATTAATACTATCTGGTTGTGTGGACGGACACGAGCCCTGAACCGCGCGGTACACGGACGTCCTCCTTAGCCCCCCCCCCCCAACCCCCTCGCCTCGACATAGTGGGCGAAACAGCCCCTCTGCCTAATGAAAGACCAGATTAATTATTACTGAAGGGCACGTAGCATTTAAAAAAAAAGAGCCCCTGGAGGACATTTTCAATGTTTCATTAATGTAATGAGGCATTGAAAAAAGAATTCTCTCCGTGTGCTCACCTGAAACCCTCACGCACATCCACCCCGCTCTGAAGACACACGGGGGCATCCGAGGATGTCTCGGCATTGTCTTAATAGGAAAGAGAAGTCCTCCTGGGCGATGTCAGTAATAACCCGACCAACTTCTCTTCTTTGTGTGCATTGGGGTTTTTTTTGTGCGTGAAATGATGAGATTATGGCGCTGCTACGCTCTCTGGTCCCCCGGAGGCTGAGCCCTCTGTGTGGGCAGTGGGATCGTCAGCGTAGAGATGAGCCGGGAATCTAGATGACTGCCGTCCTTTCTGCACCGTATCTCACACTCCTTTGTAAGAGTGAAACAGCTCGTTGTTTTCTCTTTATTTCGCGCCAGGGGGGGAATCAGCAAAGGAGAAAACGTCCATTTCAGCACAATGACAACACGCTGTGCTTAATTTGAAAACTCTGATTTGTGTTTTTACAACTTCTTCAAGCTCACAGTCCTCCACCGAGCCTGTCGGCGTCCCCGCAGGACGCGGAGCACGAGGGCGAGTCGCCTCCGGAGTTCACTCGCCGCTCCCGCGTGCCCTTTCATTCAGAAAGCAACACGACACCCAGCAGCGTTCGCAAGATACAGCTGCACGATGGGATGAGAAGAAGAAGAGGAAGAAAAAAAAAAAAAGCAATTAAAATCAGTGTCACCCTGCATCGCCCCGATCGTGTCACAAATGACCTTGGTGGATTCGAAATGTGTCGCAGCGAATGTGTCGCCCTGAATGCTGGGAAGCACGAATAGTTTTTCCCGGAGAAGTCACGAGTGCGCTCTGGACCGAGGAGAGCAGCTGTTTTCGCTGCCAATCGAGGTCACTGGATGCTTGTTAAATTCACCGCGGACGAATTAAACGGAATAATTGTGTACAAGAATCAACAGGGCATCTCGAAATATTTCTCACGTGACTCTACTTTGAAGAAGAGTTCTTCTCTCTGATAAAGGGAATGCGGCTTGATGAGAAAATACCTCCTCACCTCCGTGGCCTCGTCCACCCACCCTCACACGCGTGCCCTCCGCCGCTGACCGCCCAGATTTCCCTCAGATGCAAACATTCCCCTGGCCGTCGCCATGGCAACCAAGCCTCTTCCCTGCTGTAGGTTGTCATGCCACCCACCGCCACCCCACCCGCCCACCCGCTATGCTCTTCCTCCCTCATTAGCGCTGTACTGTAGATGACACGTGTGCGAGCGCTGCACGCCCTTTTTCCCCCCCGTGGCCCGTGTAGTCGTCGCCCCCCCCCCACCCCCCCGTCTCTTTTCCCAAGCAGTTGCATCACACCGTCGACGACGGGAATGTTCTCTCGCTCGAGAGGAACCGCCGGGCGGCACAGCCACAGTCGATCGCTCGGATCGTAGCGCGACCAGGCGAAAGACGGGGAGGTGGAGCAGCAAGCGGCCGGCGGTTTGCTCCACAAACCAATTCATCCCCGCAAAATGGAGCAGCTTGACATGTTTGGGGCTGCCATGACGAGTGATGCAAATGTGGAGGCTCGCGGGTCGGCGCTGTGCAGTTGAGTTCATTCTCAAAACCGAGCTTCATGGTTGGAAGGCAGGGTGAGGGGGGGGGGCAGGCAGGGGTCTTTTCTTCCAAAACATGTCCACCCAGTCAGACGAAAAAACACTCATTACCACAGCGCCACAGGGCCCACTTGGGGATAATAACTAGGCATCTGCTTAAATTTGATATAAAGCTGGCGTACTGGGTAGTCTGGAGTCGGCGATAGTGCCAGAAATTATTGTCGTCTCTTAAGCTGCGTAACTCCGGCACGTTGCTGCTCAAGCTGAAGCATTTAAAGGATTCCCGCTCTGTTATTCAAACCAGAGGGTTTCACCTTTTGAACCCGCCGAATCGGGCTGCATTATTTCCTCCAGAGAAACCTGCAAAAATACTCAATTTATCTGAGAAAGACATTTCTGATGGTCCATGGACACGTCATGTAGGTCAAAGACTACTCGGGAAAAACAACCAAGAGAAAGTGATGGAATATGCGGCTTGAAGCAGATTTTTTTTTTCTCCAGCTATTCAATTAAGATTTCATTATCAATGAAATTAAACGTGTCCCTTTCTTTTTTTTATGATTTATGAAGTTGTAATTGAGTCATACTGCACTGACGACTCACTCGAGTTTTTTTCTACTTCTATTCGCGCCGTTTTGATTGAGATGAAGGAAAATACGTGGCCACAGTTCAAAGGGTTAATGGGATCTCTACAATTAAACCCCGGGACAGAGTCAACAATATTTTGTGAGGATGATTATCTATATTTACCTCTCTGCAGAGAACCGGGAGCTCAGACTGTCATGATAGGGACTGACTTGTATCCCCTCTGTTTGACAGGCGGGGCTTGAGGCTCGAGGAGCCATCTTGCTGCTGGTGAAATTTCCCAGATTACATTGGCCGTTCCTTATCTCCTAAACGAACTCATTACCGTGACATCCTGCTTTCCCTCCCTGGAAACAGATGGGCCTTGAATTTCTAATGAAACATGGCCGTCCCCTCCTGTACTTTAACTCTCAGGGCTGTTGTTGCTATTGATTTTGACTCCATAGCCAGATGAATAATCTTGGGTGGGGGGAGGGGGGGGGGGGTTGTGGATGAATCAAGTCCAGACCTCTGAGCAAAATTGGACGCTTCCTATGTCCACCTGTGCCTCCTTTTGAATACAATCTGCTGCCTTTTGCTTCTTCATGAAAACATCAAAGGACTCCTGAATGTATTTTCGTGAATACTATTCAAAGTATTATTCCGATGGTTGAGTTTGTCGCCAGCAGAAAAATGGTTTGTCAAGGTTGAAAGTAAACACACACGTATTGGTCCGAACATTGTTTCTTGGACAGGTCATTTTTTTCGCTATGGGCTCGTCAACTAGCATCGTCATTCGTTCCTAGCTGTGATATCGCCGAGTGGCCTGAGAGAGACGATGTGCAAAACACGGCCCATAAAGTCAGCCATGCTTACCCCCTAAATGGAGTTTAGTGAGCCTAACAAGACAAAACATTTCAGTCCTGTCAGTCACCGCCTTTCCTTGAAGCTTACTGTAATTGCGTATGCAAATTGCCTTAGATTATGAGTGTGCACCCGCTGTAGGGTTTGGTGATTGCGAGTTGCGATAATGATGGATTTCCTCACATTCATTTCTAACGCGTCGTTAATGAAGAGGCAGCCACTTAAAAATGTGGATTATGCATCCGTTGTGATTTATAAAACAAGCTCGGCGAATCTGCCGCCATTAACCACAAGGATAGCAATTAAAAGTGGGACCCGGGCTGAATGCCAGCGCTGGAAATGGAAACTTTTTGACTCTGCGACTGTCGGGACTTAAAAGAAAAGACCCTCAGGAACTCGGCTCGGGTCTTAAGGAGCTGTTGCATTTATTCACCACAGTCTGAACTTTGTTATCTTGGGTTCAGGGGCTCTTTTCCGATCGGCCGGGGGGTCCCGTTCGCCGGCTAGTGGGTCGCAGTGAGACGTCACGGCCACCAGGCAGCGCCGCACCCTGGAACGTGGCTTCTCACTCTCGTAAAGGCTCCTTTCATCCCAAAGGACCAAAGGAGATTCCACAATTTCACAAGACGCTTCAAACCCGACCTGCTTCATCCTTGTGTTCTTTTCAAAAGAAAGAGCAGAGTGGCGTGCGGAACACTAATTAAACGTCTCTCAATTTAGTTTTTTGAATAACTTGTGGACACGTTCTATCCCGAAGAGCTGTTAGCATCTCCTAATTGGCCTCAGTTCCACGTCGGCGCACCGAGATTCCAATTTTGCGAACACAAAGTGTGTTATAATTTGATTTCTACTTTAATCAGCAATTCCCTCCAGTCAGGCACTGACGAATTCATTAATTAGATATGGTGGGAATCTTTTTAGAAGGACGCTTGGAGTCCCAGAAATGCGTCCCATCAGGCTGTTTGGATACCGCTTGGCTCAGTTTGCTCGCCCCTCGGTGATAGCTGCGTGTTCTGTGGTCAGAAAAAACGTACTTCTTATTGAATCTATCTCCGAGGTCTGCAAGCAAACAGTGTTGTCCCTCTGTGTCGTCTCTCGCTCTCTCTCTCGCTCTGTGTGTGTACAGTAAACACAGTCAGTGACTCATGACTTCCTCCCAAGCTTTGGGGTCACGCCATCCTAACTCGCCCGCTGTTTACCCTCCGTCCACCTCCTCCTATCTCCTGCGCTCCTCTTCGCCTCGGAGGCAACGGGCGTCTTTGAATGACTGGAACAGAAGCCCTGTAACTGTGTTACGATAACAGACTATTTATTTAATAGGACCTGCATCCTTAATCATGCTGTTCTGATTATTGCGTTACAAATCCCTCACGTAAACTAAACCAGTTCCTCCTATAATCTCACACAAAGAAGGATTTGGTGTTGCTCAGCGGCTAAAAGGGCCGACGGCCCCCCTGTAATCTGATACAGCGAGGGAACTGGTCTTTTAAATGTTGAATTGATATGGCGCTAAATACGCTGGGCCTCGGGGTCTCGGTGGTGAGCCGGCGTGTGGATCAAAATGAGAGCTCAGTTCCTTCGAGCGGAGCTGCGTTTTGCCCGTTTTTTTTCAACCTGGCTGGAACCGCACTACTTCCTCACTTCCCAGACGAGGTTGTGTCAGTCACACGGTGGGATGAAGAAAAGCACGTGCTGTCCGTGGCTCAGAGCGGGTGACGGCGTTCTGCATCCTCGGAATGTAACATTTGCATACAGATGGGTCACTCATCTGGAAATAAATCTGAATGCATGATGAATCCATACAGGGCACAAGTGCTCAATTCACGACATCGAGAATCAATGTGCTTATCACGGGGAGATGTGGTCCAAGGTGACAGACGGTACCCCCCCCCTCTTTTAGAAAAGGGACTATTCACGTGGAGCCCAAGGAACAACTGGAAGGTGCTTAACTCATCGTCACGCACAGCAGACCGGAGGCTTCCGTGCGTCCCCAACGCTGAAGGGGGAGGGCAGAGTCCGATTCAGTACCGCAGCCTGGTGGACAGCTCCCTCCTTCACTGAAGCTTAGTCCCGGACCCCTTCGTCCTTGTGGGGGGGAGGCAACTCCTTCTGTCCCACCGTCAGCGTGTCAGATGTTTTATTCAACGAAGCCGGGTGTATTTTTGGCACCTGGCTGCCTCATCAGAAAGGAAAGAGAAGGAGGGAAGGGGGGCGAGGTGGGGGGGGAGGGGTTGGGGCTCCAGAATGGGGTCATGACCGCTTTGTGTTTCCGAAACCTGCCGGACCACCGCGGGCTGACATCAAACAAGCAGAACAGCTGTTTCCACACGAGCTCCTCGTAGAGACGCTGCTCGGATGAAAGGAACGCAAAGTTTTTGATTGGGGGGGGGGGGCTGCACAGATCAAAGCTGTGGTGTTGTGTTTAAATGGCGGAGCAGAATGATTTCAAATTGATTGTTTCGGGGGGAGGTGCACGATGTAGTGAACTCAGTCTGAGATGTCGGGGACACTCGTGAGGTGCTTTGAGATGTGACCTGAACAAGACAAAAACACGGGAAATATTCTGATGTTGTATAAATGAGATGATGCAAAGTCTCAGTGTGGCAGTGTTTTATTAATCAGTTAATCAGTCCTGAAATGAGTTATGAGTTTGTTATTATATCATAAACACAAATTAGTGAACACGGCCGACAGTTTCCAACACAACATAATGCACTCAGATTAGGCCTCATCATTCGAACGCTCACATTGCAAAAGAATAAACCGGTTGATTTATGAAAGCCGGCATCACAGTCTTTTATTTAGCGTTGAGTCGAGGTTAACGAACAGAACATCTCTCTAGGAACCAGAATACTCAGGTAAACGCTTCAGCTGAAGGAGGTGAGTGTTGCATCCGTTCGTTCTCACTAATTATCGCCTCACCCGGGTGGGGGTCAACGGTTGTGGTTGATGGTGCAGTAGCTGGACTGTGCCGATCCGCTTTGATAAGACTGCCGGTAGTTAACAACCGATTGAATGCTCAAAATATATATATATATATTTTTTTTTTCAACTCTCTCTGAAGAGTTGAAAAAATGCAAAATCCTTTCTCTCCTCTGCGGAGGCCCAGACTCAAAGCCCCAGGCTGAATTTGAAAGGCAGTGAAATGTCAAAATTTCCATGTTGTCATTTCCAGAGAGGGACAGACACCGGCTGTATTTCAGGGGCTCGTGTTTGAAGCTCCCCTCTTTCATTTTAGTTTTTCCACTTTGTGAGGATATCAGCGAAGTGAGGAGAAGGACAATGTACAATCTGGATGGGAAACTTGTATTGTGTCCTCTCAAATGGAACGTGAATGAAAAACAGAATAGTCACCAGTGTGTGTGTGTAATACTGCATATGGACCTTATCAGCATATGAACGGTGGCACTCTAGGAGCGCATGAAGGAAACCAGGGCATGTAGATTAAGGTAATCTTGGGCTAACCAGCTTTCAATAATCACACCTTGGATTTAAATGTCACCTTGCTGTATTTAAAGTGATTAAATGTTAAAAGCAGGACGCAAGGAAAAGACAAAGACAAAAAGACTCCCAAAAAGTTGTTTTCCTCTTCCTAGTGATGTTCTGAGAGCGTTAGAGGATTTAAAAAGTGAGCAGAGACAACACACCGTGAAATGCCATCGCATCAGGCGCGCACTCAAAACACGGAATGTCCCGCCTTCCTCTAATTCACCATAAAATTATTTTCCTCCTCCTTTTGGTCGTCTCCCTTAGAGGTCGGCAGCCATGGTTCCGCGAGCATTCATTAGGCGTAGATACAAAAATGGGAGCCACTCACAGGCCACCTCTCGCCCTGCCAATTTGAAGGCACGGCATATCCGTTATTCATTCATTCATTTGAAGTAATGGGATTGGAACCGCCGTTGTAGTGGCAGCCTTCAATAAGTGCAACTCCAATTACGGGCCGAGGCCCTTTCATCCCGAGCGTGGCCTGCACCAACATCAATGGTAACGATTCCTCCTTCATCAAAGGGTGGAAACGCTGCCGGCCGCACGCATTAAGTCTGCCTCCAACCAACCCAAGATCTGCTTTGCACTCTTTCCCCGCGTGGTTCTCAATATCAGAAAGCGCATGAGCCGCATCCAAAGAGAGGGGAGGACGTTTTCATGTCACGGTTGTAATTTAAATTGGACTTCTGTTACAATTACATACATATATACATATTTTGTGCATTTTTTTCGCCTGGTACTGACTGAACTGAGCGTTCATTTATTTAATCTCCAGATCCGTCAGATCGCTAACGGAAAATAGGACACATTTTTGGCACGCTGTTGACAGGCTCAGCGAAGTGGGACGCACCCCGCGACGAAGTACAGCAGCAACTTGAAGACACAGAACAAGAATGCTGAATGAAAACATACATGTCTAATAATGGGGCCGAATGTTACCATCCTAACGGGGCCGATAACGAGCTTACTGTACGGAGACGCGTTTGATTTGTTGGCGTGTCAGCGCCGCCGCGCCTCAGCGGCCCGAGAGATGGAGGCGCTGCCAAAAGGGAGGGGGAGGGTGGGGTGGAAGGCCGGCGTGACGAATGACACGGCCGAGGGTTTGATTAGGTTTTTATCTGCTCTCGGGACTCTCGGGGACGCACTGAGATTGATGGAGGCGGCGGGGCGCCGGTTTTATTCGGACGCCGCGTGCTCGGCTGGGACGCGGCGTGCCAGCTGACAGATGAGCGGGCCCCCTCTCCTCTTAGAGACTCACTTGTCTTTAGTTATCTCCCGCCAGCTGCGCAGCTGGGGAAAAAAACAGCTGGCAAAAACAGCAGGCAGAACTTTTTCTCTTTTTCCGTCTGTGATGAACATAAACCGAGTTGGTCCAGTCGGCCGAACCCGGACGGGAAGTTTCTGAGCGACCCACATTCATGAAGTAGTAATCCCAAAATCTATGCACGACAACAGCATCGATCGACCGCATTTAGTCCCACCGCGTTCAAGCGTTGCCGCCATGAGGCGGGGGAAGCACTCACGTCCAAGCCATGGATTTTCTTTAAGGTGCAAGGTCACCCTGAGGAACACTGTCCTCGTGATGAAAGAGAAACATCCAAACATTTGTAATGAGATGATTGGAAGCAGGTTGTGCACGAGGAACATGCAGATTTATGCTGTAGGGAGAAGGAGTGTCTGAGCTTATTTATGTGTGCTGGAAATAACTTAAAAGGTAATCACATGTGAGTAATCACCTTAATGGATGGGAAGAGAATCTTTGAAGAATTCGGAATGGAAAACTTGAGACACTTGGGATTGTTCAAAGATAAAGTACATACGTAGCTTAAACATCAGTACTTTACATTTTTAAAAACAGAAATAATAACGTGGTGTTCGTGGCTCACAAATACAAACGGATGGGAATAAACATTGGTTCCACAAATGAATAAAACATGAGCAAATGTAAAAAGATTTGCATTTTCTGCAGCGTTTTGAGTGGAAAAAAAAATCCTTTTGTGAGCTTTGATTTGTCAGCGATGCCGAGACGTTACTGAGTCGTTGTTGTGCCGCAGATAGTAATTATGTTCCCTCAGAAAAAACGGTTTTCAAAAAGCATAAACGATTCCATCAAACCCATTGGCTTATTTAGTCTTTGCGTTGTATGTTGAGTGGAAAGCGCGCGAAGGTGACGTGATGTTTGCACGTTTCTGCGCGAGGTGACGACCAAATATTTGTGTTTGTGCCACTCTGACGGGCTAAAATCCCAAAGGAAAACAAACCGTCGCTTTTCCCTTTTCTTAATTTACCGACACGGCAGAACCACTCTGCGGCGTGTGCGGTCCGTCAGCATCCATTCCCCTCACTTACCGCTAATGGCCTGTGTTGAGCAACAAGCAGGCGCGCTCCAAACAGAAGCCGCCGCTAAACGGCCGTGCCTAATAAAGCCGGGCTTCTTCCAAAACGGAGAGCCGGCGCATCCAGAGTGTTGAAAACCGCCAGCCTAATCGGCCTTGATGAGAGCCAGTGGGCAGAGCTCGCGCATCCACCGCGGCGGGAAACCAAATGGGCACACGTGGCGCTAAAGCGGACACGGATCGCCGATATTGACGAAGCCTTGACTTGCAGACGCGGGAGACGAGCGAGGGTGGTTCGGACAACGGGCCCGACGTTTTTCTAAACCAAGCTCCGTTGACGTCTAGTCTCATCGCGGGACGTAGCCCTGCTGACATTTGGTTTGGTGACCGTTTGCACGAAGTGCAGTGCTTTCGGACGGGGTTCTGGTTGCGGAGAGCGTTTGCCGCGGCTACTTTGGCAGCAGAACCGGCATCCTCCCCGGAGTCCGTGGCCTTTGGGTGTGATTAAGCAACGCTGGCATTTATCGAGCCAGTGAATTTGGACGCCCTCGCCGCGTTCATCGCGCCCCTCGTCGAGGTTTCCACTCGTCGATGCTGACAATAACCGCAGCTGCCTCGCCCCCGCGAGCTTTCGCCGCCTGTTCGATGGACGGCCAAATTGGTCTTTGTGCCAATTGAAAAATCTGCTCCTGAGGATCTCACTTGACGATCGGCACGGAGCTCATAGACACGTGCACCTGGAACCTGTGTGTGTGTGTGTGTGTGTGTGTGTGTGTGTGAGTCACTGGTGCCGCACACAAGTCGGTATTGGCAATGATACATTTCCCTTCAGCCAAATAAGATACTATTTGGTCCATTGAATTGACATTAGCCGGCTTATTTTTCAAAGGGCTCCTAGGCCAGCGGGGGGGGGGGCACTTTGGAGGGTTTCTGTGGCGCATCCAGACGAGCGTGTTTGCCATCTCGGTCCAGGCAGCAGCTGTGTTTGGCGAGCTGAAGTCAATGGCTGACATCTAAGCTGCTGAATCTACTGTACCCACAGGCAGCCTGGAGCACCAGACCCATCCTGGAGTCACAGCCTGGTGTGCACACGCAAATGAGCATTAGTTAAGGGTCAGCCTTTAATTACTTTTGACATGTTCCTGCACCTATTCATCCGTGACATGAATCGTCTTGCATGTGTGCTTTTCGGGTTTCTCTCCCTTAGACACAAAAGAAGCCGCTCTTCACGCAAAGCTTTCCAGAAATTGTGCTGTAACATTATGGTCAGATTTCTAGAACATGAAGAATTTAACAGCATCAAGCTGAAATTTTGGGCTGTGTGCCCAGATTTTTTTAAACAATCCCAAATTACATTAGAACATTTTCTCATAGCGCTACCTATTAGCATAAAATATGATTATTCTAGAATTTCCGATCTGCTGGTGTCCTGTCAGCTTCAATGAGCCACATTTCCCTCTGTTTAACCCACTTCAAATTCCCGCGGGGATTTTCTATGACCCAACACGGTGAAATATCTCAGGTTTTAGGTTGAGAAGAAGGTGAACGTGGTGCTGGGATTCGACGTTCAGCACAACGCCTGCTCGGGTCTAATCGGCAAAAGCCGCTTTTATGGTTTGTTTATTGTGCTTTAACCACCAAAACCCCTCGAGACACGATATAATTACATCATATGATATTCAGACTGCACACTATTAATAATTGAGTGTGGCGCAGGTTTCAATGCAAACATAGATGCAGGCTGGATTAGATGCCTCATGCAGCGATATCTCGGCCTATCGTGTGTGGAAAATGGGAAAACGTGAAAGTGGTTATTATAGTTTTGTATTAAAACACAATTGAAAAAAAGAAGGGTTTCAAATATAATATATTACCTTTTGAGCATGAATCACATCTGTGAGGATGAGGCAATGCTATGAGAGGAATGAACCTGAGCCGTCCAACGCGTACCCGCTCTCGTGGCGTCTGCTCAGACCTGTCAGCTTCCCCTCGCGCCCGAGTCCTGGGAAGAGGAGGAGGAGGAGGAGGAGGAGGAGGAGGTGCTTCACCACAGGCCAGAGCGTCCTCCACCCAGCCCCCTGCTCTTCTGGCTCCAAACGCAGCAGTAAAAAGGTCGAAGCATCCTCTGCCGCCTGTCGCTATGTTCGCCCTTTCTGCTCGCCAAGATCCCCCATTGACCTCCGGTTCTATAAATTATATTCATGCATATATAGAATGATGATGCAGATAGAGGAGCGTACGATGCCTGAGCCATGTTTGACGGACACACAGCCGGGAGAAAACATGGACCCCATGGTGGCCTTTTTATTCTTATTAAACGGCAATCCTCTGCTCCTCTTCTCTGTAATTATGCATTCAAGTGACACACTTATTTATACCGTGCAGTGGGTCGCCCAACTGCCACGGATCCTCTGATTGGTGCAACTGCTTTTCTAGGTCAGACAGTGGATCCAAAACACACACAGACTCACATTTTCTCTTCCTCTCACACACACACACACACACACACACACACACACACACAGCCAAACGCTTCCACTGGGGAAGGTGATGTGCATTATTCGCCTGGTTGCTCCTCTTCCTCCCAAATCTAAATATAAACATGACTCACGCCATGCGATGGTAATTGCAGTGACTCAAGATGGCGGCATACCTTCAGCGGCTCTTCACCAAGTGTGACATGTCCTCCCTCCCCGAGTCTTTTTCTTTTTCTCCCGTTTGTTATTCAGTCCTTTAAATGTCCGCAAAAATACAGCTGCTTTTGCTTGGGACCAATTCATCGGTGATAAACGTGGCTCGTGCCGGCGGCCGCGTGATGCTCAGCGCCCCCTTCCTCCACCCCCCCCCCCTCCCGAGGGTGCTGATCAGGTGGGTGCTCATCTGGCGACGTATGTAAGTGTTGATGAGGCAGCGACCTCGATTTTTAACAGTATGCATTCCTATGGTGTGCTTCTTTTTGAAGGAAGCGAGGCTGACCTCTCACTGACCGCTCCATCATCTCATTGGTCCTTCATTGCTCGATGTATTTCAGCTCCTTTGCCTCCACCACCATCCATCACACCTCGTTGCAACACATCCCGTCTCTCCACCTCCCAGAGTAGGAAGAAGATGACTTCCTTTTGAAAGCCGTAGAAAAGCTCGGTCCCGCGCTGTGCTTGTCCTCGGGGGGTCTGGTTGTTTCCATATCCAGGCAGGCTGGAAACTGAAAGCCGGCCGCCTGAAGGAACTAAACCTTCTAAGTGCTCTCTGTCGCTTTGCATTTCCAGCTTTGTATTAACATTGCACGCTGCAGAGCGGGGAAGGAGGGGGTGGCTGAAAAAGGAGAAAACCTTCAGGCTACAATTCAGCTCAAAGCACCGATCTCAATGACCCGGGAAAAGTTCTGTCCAGCAAAAGATTCTTGATTCACATTTCATTAGAACCTGATCACCACATAAAACGCTTGCTTTATCACGCAGCTGTGAGTTGGTAAAAGCCTTAATTGCTTTTTTTTAAGGGAAGATGAAGCAGGCAGAAGGACCAGGTGTCCTCTGGCCTTTGGTAGGTGATACATGAGCGTCAATGATCTGGTCTCAACTTTCTCTCACATTTAGAGAAACTTATTGCACGGTTCCTTTGACGGTATTCTAATTGTATGATTGCAGCAAGATTTTCCTCAAAAGTCCAAAGTGTGTGTGTGTGTGTGTGTGTGTGTGTGTGCGCAACCACGGTCCTTATTTAGGCTGAAAGATGAGCCGATGAGCCCTGCAAGCCGATGAATATGAATTCATTTGGTGGCACTTAGTGCTGCTCCTTTACACCGCTCCCCTCCCTCCAACGGCCCCATCCACACCTCTCCTCCCTCCACCTTCTCACTGGTGCAGCAGTGCAATCTTCTCATGCAAATATCCCGGGAGGTGGGTGGGCAGTTGAGGTGGCTAACTTGGGAACATAAATTACATTTGCATGTGATTTGATGGGAACGCGGGGCTCAGTGGGAGCACTTTGCAGGAATAACAAGTGAGAAGACGGGCTTGATTGCACTCCTCTCTTTACTGACTTTGAGGTTTCTCGCTCTGTTTTTTTTGTTTTTTGCCTCATAGTTTGGACCCAAATTGTCACGTTTACCCTCAGTTGCCTCTTCATGAGGTATACGGGGTGAAGGTAGTCACGTCGAACACAAGGAGGCTGATTTAACTTCCCTTTGGAGACTTTAGCTTCTGCTGCCTTTCATTACATATAGGTGTTTTTCCTAACATTATCAATATAAAAATATAACAAGAAGGAAGAATTTATGCATTCAATGTTTCTTTGAGACACCATCTAGACGGTTGAATCTTAATGTATTTGTATTATTAAATAATTGGCTATTTGAAAAGTCTCAAGACAATTTTGGCAATAGATGTTTCCTGATTTCAAACACATTAAGGATATGTTAAGACACAACATACAAACCAATCATAAAACCCTGACTGTAGTGCCATGGTTAGGACACGTCCTGCCTTCATTATACACGTTCACCCTTTAACAGCAAAGCCGTTGATGCTTAAGTGTTTAGTTGTCCAATACGAGGGAAATCCTCCCAATGTTTGACGCAGCCAAATGAAATGCAATTTCATTGAGAGCCACGTTATCAATCACCCTGTGAGACACACAAACACACACACACACACACACAGACACCAACGCCACACAATAGTTCACATGACGCAACGGGCCACCTTACGTAACGCACGTCTCCGCTGGAACTGGAGCGTAAAACCAGACCAGCCAATCATGAGACTCCTTCTCCCCGTCCCCGCTCATCCCCCCATTTTTAAATAAGCTTGTCTGTGCACATGTGCAGAAAGCATAATCAGAAGAGTAATTTAACTTCCCAACCAGTGGCTGGTGACGTTTTTCATTAGGCCATAATTAGTAATCAATATGAGGTTTTCCTAGAGAGGGGTTTGTTACAGCGCTGGTAATTGCTTCCTATAATATGCAGAAATGCAAATGGAAAAAGGATCAGTTGAGAAGTTGTGGGCTGAGACCGAGCGCGGCGACAATGGGCGCTTTTGTTCGCCGGGGGGTTGATAATGACTGTAGTGCGGCACTGGGAAATTACAGCCCTCATCCTGGCATTTCCAACGGACATCGAGTTCCAATTAAAGGGGGGAGACGGAGCCCTCCGAAATCAGGAGGATTGACTGACATTGATCATATGCGCAATATAATGGCGCGCCAGTGAGTTAGCATCCATACGTAGCAGCCACATTAATCAGAGAGCAGTCCATGTTTATGCTACCATCTGTTGTTATACGTTTGGATTGATTTCCATCAGACATAAGCTCTATAAAACGCCACATTAAAGAGCAGTATTGGCTGTTTTCCTTGTCTTTCACCCGCTTTTCTGTCACGTCTCACAAATTATTAGACGTGTGCACTTTGCCCCGCTATCTCTTCACGTGGCATATCGCCGCTTCCGGCTTCGTTAATGCTCTGAATTTAGCATGTTTAAGTTTAAGAAGGGTTTATCCTCGCCCTCTCGGCGGGGCGCGGGGTGGTGGGGGGGGGGTCACAGACTTGAGGCTACAAGAGCTCCTTAACAATACTTTTCACCATTGAATAGGAAGCTGATTGGCACGTCGGCGGAGGCCGCACTTCACCACGCTGGGTGCTCATTTTCTCATTTCAACAGGTCTGATTAGCTTTAACTTCATTGTTCTGTAGAGTTCTGAATCACTTGTATTTAATGAGGCGATGTGTGACGGGGGAATGCGTGTAAAAAAAAACAATAGGTCAAATTAGCGTGTCAAAAGTAGCCTGACGCTCACTGTTCGCTAAGTCACTTTTTGAGAAAGATCTCAAGATGTTCTTTTACATTACAGGTCATTTAGCTGATGCTTTTTATCCGACTATAACTAACAGTTATGGAATCTTGACAGAGGATGTTTGATGAGGGGGGGGGTCACCAGTCAGACTTCCAGCAGACTATTCCGGCGGATTGCTCACGGAATTTGGCCCTTTCACACATCCGAGGCCCAATCACAGGGAATCGGCTAACTTTGATTGCTTCCCATTAACCTGCGTGAAACTGCGCCCGACACGCTGCTCCATTATGTTCGACGCTCTGCTCCTTTCAAAAGAAGTTGATGTTTGACAAATCACCGTGAAAATGTTCAGCCACCGTGGCGCTTTTAAAATAGGTAGAAATGGGCCGGCTGCCTGGCAGCAATGAGCCGTAAAACAATCACGTCTTCTCCGTCCGGAAAATAAAGAAAGTTGAGGGCGATAGCATCTCGAGCCTCCCGGAATGTGGAGTAAAAGATGTAAGGGGGAGATCAATGTTCATTCATGTGTATTGGGATCAAACGTGAGATTTGGCTTCGGTCTTTGTTGTTGTTTGATAACTGTGAAACAGATAAAAGTGTTAACGGCTCGCGTCTTCACTTAAGGGAAGAACAAAGTCATTAAAGGGGGAACCCGGCTGAAAGGAATCCGCCGTATAATCGCATCGGGGTGAGCGATTGCCTTTTATTTCACAGTTTCAGTGTCCCTGTAAAAAACACCTCTCAGATTGTATTTATTATGGGTCCATTCGTCATCTTTTACACGCCCCCCCCCCCCATCACAAAACGTCTTCACAATAGCAGAATTTTTTTAATACCAATAGGCTACTAGTGAAATTCTACAATTCTTGATAACCTATTTCTTCCACATATATGTATAGAGCTAGTGTCGTAAATCAGCTCCTTCAAGCAATACTTTTCGTTCAGGTTTCTCCATTGGCATTGGTCACATTTGACATTTCCTTCAACTCTCATAGACAGAGCTTCAGAAATGTCCCTGAAGGCACCACGAGGCTTCACTGCGTTGTCTACAGCGGGACTAATTCGATTCGTCTGTCCGTCTCTGCAGGCTGCACGTCTCAGTCGAACCATGCCCTCATCAAACAAACTCGATTAAAACAGTATAATCTATGTGGCTTCTGGACGAGGCACTCTGTGTGTGTCTGTTTGTGTGTGTTTGCCTCCTGATGTTCTGACGTACAAGAGGACCTTCGTTTTCTATCCATTTAAATACTGACAGCGGCACTGAAATAAGCATGCAGGGCGCTCAGGGCCACCGACAGCGTCCCGGATGACGATACCTCTGTAGTTTAAAGCCTGGAAAACATGCAGCTTCTCAGTGTGAGCGGCACAGGGGTCTGTTGCGTTACCCACCACACACTCAACCTGTCAGCTGACCCACTTCTTATGGGAAAGAGGAAGTTCTTGGACAAATTTGCATCACCATGCTCCTTTCCGATCACAAATGAAGTCATTTTATTTGCCTAAAAAAAACTCCAGCATTGGTCCGGTATCGACGTCTGTGTGTGGTGAAATCACCGTACCATGAATATGATCAGGCCTAAAACGTCCAACTCATTTTATGTTCATTTGTGTACATTTATCCTGCAAAAGGACGTTAGATTGTCTCCTCCATTACTTACAGCAAAGGCCAGAACGGAGAAGACAGGGACCGGTAGGCGGTAACTCTTCAAGCGTACATACGGCAACACCAGGCCCTTCTTTAATCAACGTACCCCCCCCCTCCAGGCAACTGACCCCCATTGCTTGGAGCACTTAACGTACCACATAAAGGCGCATTCTACTCGCCTGAATGGCCGCATCAATTGGCTGAAAACGTACCGGCGGCAGCTTCCTCAAATTCAAATTGCCTCATTTGCGTAGTATGTATGTGCAATCACCTGTGCACGCTGAGGGTTGGAGAGGAGAGGAATGAATGTTGGCCGGACACAATGAGGTTTTATTGTCTGGTGTGGAAACTAAATTTCATGGGAGCTCATTAGACGATCCACCTCAAAGATTCCCAAAGAAAGAATTGGCCAGTTGGATGAGCGCAAAATTGGATTCTCTCTACTCTCTTAACTGCAAAATAGCCAGCACTCAATCTGGAACTAATGAAGTGGATCTTGATACGTGTTTCAGATCAAATGTACCGGCAGTAACAAAGTCAAATTTACCTTTTCAAAGATTATCGGGCCTTTTTTCTTGTCTTGAAACAAAAGGAATAATTAAGCATTATGGAGATTTAGTTGAGTAAAGTCTGGCGTGTGCGCATGTAATTCAGGTGATATAATAAACGTAATGTCAAACATTTTAAACACTAGAGTGTTTTTCCGCAATAGTGCCTCAATTTTCGAGCTTTTTATGTTCTTCTTATGTTCTCTTAAAAAAAAAACTAATTGCAAAAATGCATCACATGCTTTATGAATTAGTAAAACCTGAGCGAGCCCCGTGTCTGTTCTTATTTTATTTTCCTCCTGTGACAATGTCGCATTATATCATAAAGTAGTTGGAAAGCAGAAAATGTCAAGGCAATCTGAAACGTCGGTTCTGGTGTCAAGTGATTAAAGGCTCCTTTCACAGCTCTGAGAACATAATGGGACATTCCACTTCCTCCACCAACCAAGAATAGACCTTCACACAATGCTACGGAAAGGGTTTAAGTGTCATGCACAGCATTTTATCCTTAATGAGCAGGAATGAAAATATCTTGGGGCAATTTCTACACCTTCGGGTTTAACAAGTAACTATATGAAACCAAAGCTTCAATATATTTTGGGATGATGGAACAGGTGCAGCGCTGTAGTTATATCGTCGGTGGAGTCTTCCTTTGGACGCGCACAATCCAATGAGTTTCTATTGCTCTCGCAGGGGTGAAGCTAGTTAGCTTAGCTTGGTTGTTCATGGCATAACACCTACTGTATTTTTTCAGTAGGTTTTCAGAAGATTTTCTGGTCCAGCTGTGGAAATACGACCCTCAAGCTTATATTTTCCCTTATTTTTTATTACCATTACCATTTGAATCAAATTAGTAGACACCTCAAAGCAAACGCCGATCACAATGAATACTGATTTTTAGCCAAATGAAACTCTTGGTCCAGTTTGTAAATGGTTCTCCAAATATGCAAAAATCGAATGTACTTCAAAAAAAATCTAACTCTTAAGGCTAGCAAATAGCAAACTCAACATTTCTTTTCCAAACTGCCCCTAAAGAGATCTTATTATTAGCAGAGGTCCAATTTGAGGTTCATGCATCCCGTCTCCGCGACTCTCATCAGCGGAGCCCACTAATGAGTGTTGCTTAGCAACCGTTAAAACAGGGCTGGTTAAAGTCAGCGTTGGCAAGAAGACTCCTGCTCGGCGAGGTCTTTTTTCTTTTCTTCTCAACTTGCTCTTCATGTGCCATCTGCGTGCAGTAACAAGGCCCGTTTTCACGGTGACATCAGAGAGGATGCCTATTATTATAATTAGTATTTGGAGTAATACGACTTCGATATATATATATATATATATATATATATGTATAAACTATGATAGTTGAATAACATTTATGCATTCTGATCTCTGTCTCAGTCTCTGCTCAAATAATATACTGAAGAGGATCCTGCATGCTCGATGAAAAATGAAATCCGTCTTCTGCCTGAGGGAGGGGCAGAGTGTTTATATCCACAAATTATTAACACAATGCGGCACTTAAGTCCTTGACGGGAACCGTTCTTACTGAAATTGCAGTATGTAGCGTCCCATTACACAACCTTCAAACGTAAAAGAAACCCTCTCATCACGGAAAAACAAAAACGATTTCCGCAGGTATCCGTCAAGGCCAATGCGCTTCAAATGAGCCCCCGATGGCTCCACATTCGCTTTGCGCCTGTGGAAGTCAAATCATGCAATTTGATTGCATGATTATCCCGAGTGCGTACGCCGGAGCTTCTGCCATCCGGTCTGATGAGAGGATTTAGTCCCGATCCAACCTAAGCAGAGAGTTCAGAGATGAGACTCATCCACTCTCCGGATTGCCTCCTTTTCTCTGCGGATCTATAGAATATCTCCTCCGCAATCAGGTACAGTAGTGTTTCTCTCTCCTGGGACTGCGTCATGGCCCCGGGTTTAACCCCGGGAGCATTCGCGGCTGAGGCGCGAGACGCTCTACTTCAAATTAAACAGCCTTTTGATGGATGTCGGGCTCAAAGTGGGTCACCCTGACCGGGGGGGGGGGGGGGGGGCAAGCCTGGCACCGCGCCGCGTGCGCCGTCACGGTTGTCTCCTTCAATGAGCCCGGCGAGGCTTCAACTTATGCAAAGTCCGCTCACCTTTTCCGGCTCCCGCCGCGCGCCGAGGACGCCCGCCCGCGTCCCAGGGTGCGACGACGGGCGCGGTAGCGAAGCCCGCGTTGTTCTTTATTTTGTTTTTAAGTGCGAAGGGCAGAGCGCGGTGGGAAGGCCGGGGCCCACCGGCGCTGCGTCGCCATCGCGCGGGGAGACCATCCGGATGCTATTACGTGTGATTGGAGTGCCAGCTTCAAGGGCGTTTCTCTGCACGCCACACTTTATCTTCTTCAATTGCTCAGTGCTGGAATTCCCTCCATTCGGGAACAGTTTTGTGACGATGATGATGATGATGATGAGGTCGGCTGGGCTCTGGCAAAGTGTTTCATATTCCCCCTTCTGAACAATCGAACCACCGCCATGGATACGCCACGCCGGATAGACGCCTGTTTTGTCTATTTTTGTCCCATTTTCATTCGCACGCGTTCAACCTCTGATTGTTACTCCGGCGCATTCGCCCAAGTAAATAGTTAAATGTCACGCAGTTTAGTCGAGTGACAGAGAGACATGTCAGGCAGCATAATTAGTAGGCAACACAAACGTAGCCCCACCCCCCGCCACACACCACCTCCCCCTTAGCATCTGCGGCGGCTCGATTATCAACCGTTGTGATGTTGAGAGAGAGGAGTGTTGACTGACAGGCCCGGCCCGGCTGGAGCCACAGATCGTACAGTAACCGGCAGCAGAGCCATTCTTCCCCATTTGCACAAAAAACGAACAAAGCGAACAAAGCCCTGCATTGTCTGCCCCCCACACACACACACACACACACTCCCCTTAACGGACTGATGTGTAGAGACGTGCCCGGGTCCTTCCGATGCCGTTTCCATGAGCGGATGGAGTTTGAGCACGATCTTATTCTTAAAGGGATCGGCCAAAACCGCTGCACGAAAAGCTAATTCTCTTTAAAACTCGAGTGCTTCATGCTGAGCGGGTCTGGTCCGTCGTCAGCCCCCTGCGTCACTGTTCTACTCCTCCCGGGCCCGCCGGCTCCACATCAACTTCCTCGGGGGGGGGGGGGGGGGATTCGGGCGGCTCCTCTCTCGCCTCTGATTGGCTCCCTCTCGGCCATCGTTGATTTAAATGAACCGCTTTGGATCCGAGCGCATCAAAGCCTCCGTGCCCGCTCTGGGCAGATGGTGTTTTTTGAATAATGAGGATCGTGCTTGACCTTCAGTGACCACCTCTTGCTTGCTTGTAATTGTGAAGTTTTAGGCCGTCCCTCGGGCTTTTGGCTGCTCCAAGGCCGCGGCGCAGTTATCGGTCGGCGTCGGCTGTGAGTGCCGTCTGATTGTCAGTGGCAATGTGAACATGGCTTTCTGCATCTAAACGCCCCCCCCCGGAGGAAAAAGACGGCCGTGGCTTCGAACTCTGCGGAGCGGATGACATGAGATCTGCAGGGTGACAACGGCAAAGGCTTCCCAGGGGTAACATACCGGATATTGGCTTCTCGTCCCTGCCGCCGAACACAGCGGATCCCATTGTTCCCTAAACGTCGTGTCCCCTCCGCCTCTTATTAAACAGATGTCGAGATGTAAACAACAATAAGAGCCCGAGCTTAATCTTGCGTGTTTGTGTTTCTCCATGAGACGGACCAGCTTTTGCAGCATTGTGTCCACATGAGAGAATATTTGATGTGTTGCCTGCAGGAGCGAGATAAATGAGATGGTGGGATGTTTATCTCAGTTACAGATATTTGTATCTAAGAGGGTTGATATACATTCATGCAGCCGTTCATTAAAGTTAATTAATGCAAAAGATGCATCATCAAAGTGACAGAAATACATTTTTTTCTCACACCAGTTGAACACTTAAAGGTGTTTTTATATTGTGGTTCCATTACGCACATTTATTTATGTGCATAAAAAAAACAAATGTTTATTGGTGACATTATTGGAGGCGGCGCCTTCAATCAGCGCGCGGAGGGAGAGGCGGCCCACCATCGTTGTGATGGTGCAACAGCTACGAAAGCCATGAAATAGCATAAAACCCACGGATGAGAAGTTCCAGGGGCATTTCCTCCTCGGGATTAGGATAACAAATCAATGTCACATATGCGTGACGTCATTTTTACTCACTTTGGTTTATAAACACAGCTGTCTCTCCCTGACATTCAAAAACCTCCCGAATATATTTACTCAATGTTCCTTGACCCCCCCTTGAAGGAGTTTTTGCAAAATGTCGGTTCTTTTCTTCACGACGGATTTGAAGTTTCCTCGCTCTGCGCGATGAAGTGTGGCGTCCTCGGCCCCCCCGTCCAGTCCCGACCCCTCAGCCGTAAGCACAGCCGTGCTTTAGGACCCCCGTCACCTCGCTCATTGGCCGTCGATGACTCCTAACGGCCCCCCGGGGACTCGGTGCTCATCTTTACACCACGCGGCCTCGACGCTGAGCCGTTTAATTTATTTCTTTAAAAAAAACACCTCACTTTTGCACATTTTATGAAACACCTAAGAGCACAGGGTTGGCTTTCAAAGCCCCCCCCCACTTCCCCCACTTCCCCCCTGCTGTCCACTGGTAAATATCAGGCCCTAATTTGTATCTTTCACAGGATGACACAAACCGAACCGCAGCTATTAGTGACCGATCTCTCTCTCTCATCAGCAAATGTTGGGGAACGTCGCTCTTATCCGAGTGTCGGCAGCAACATGTTTTTTTTACTGCAGGCGGGAGTGTACCTCATCACATCACAGCTCTCGGCAAACCCCGACCGCCCCCCCAACCCCCCCAGCGCGGCGCGATATCGGTCACCCCGCTCCCGTCCAATTTGGGAGGGTGGCGACGCTCAATCCCAAGATTCATCTTTTACCAGCGCTGTGTTACGCTGGCGAGGGCCAATTAAGGAACTCCACGCCGCCGCTGGGGGCCGGACGCGCTGAGGCCGGTGGCCGGTGAGGCCGGAGAGGCATAAACAGTCGTCGTGGCTTCTTCCTGATTCACGCGTAGCCTGTGCTGCGTCCGATCCGGGTTCATGATGTCGCCACGCGGCGCCATCTGCTGCCTGCAAATGAGGCCACCGGTTCCCGGCTCATTGATGTTCGGTTCAAGCCTTTATTTTCTAATCTCGCAACGGACACCTGATTGTACGCCTTGTAATTATTTCTTTATTACGCTCAAGTGTTTGTGAGGCTCCCGAGCGGAGTTTTTATTGAGGAAAGCAAAGTGCCGCGAGACGAGGGGGGGCGAGCGAGGAAGTGCCCGCCTACAGAGCGTCCCATCTGTCCGTCACGGGCGAGGTGATGTTGGTGCGTGTTTGACGGATGAGATCACCTGCGCTCCCTTTCGGTGACAACGACTCTTTTTTTAATGATCAGAACAGAGACTTTTGCCTCGAAAACTTAAATAAGTCCGAGGCACACGGATAAAATCGATGTGCTGTAGAAAAGGGATTTCAGCATGAGACCGCGAGCGTGTGTTTTCTTAATTAATATAGGTCCAATTAAAAGGGTGAAAAGAGTCTTTGTGTGACATAAATGATGGATTTTGTAGTGGATTTAGTTTAATTACGCCGTTATCTGCTGGAGAATCGGCCCACTTTTTTTCACTCAGCAGTGGACGACATTTTATTTACACTGAACTGCATTAATTAATGGCCACTGGTTGTCCTCTGTAAAAGTCCTGCCCTTATTTAAAACTTAAAAGCTCGTAATTAGAGACAAATTCTTACCATCGTTGGTAAAGGACTTACCTTGACCCACTTATTTCTTCCATCATAGCAACCGGTGTGTCCGGAGGTGCCTTTATATCGATCCAATTTCCTTCTCATCATCATGGATTTATTCATATTTATTTTTCAGGGAGCTGAAAGGAAGAAAGGAAGTGCAGGAAGAGCCGCTCTCCACCTGAAGAAACTGTAAGTGTCAATCACATGACCTTTGTTTCTATTGGACAGAACAATGTCAGCCATTTCGCAACATGCCACACAAACCCAAATTCACATTTACGTTGTGTCATCCCTAAAAGAAGCCTAATTATATTTGCTGAAAGGGGCATCTCACCCTCCTGTCGCACCCTGAGACGCTCACACACACAAAGAATCAATCAAATCAGTAAACCCAACAGGGAGACGGGCGGCCTGATGGCCAGCGGTCTCGTTTGAGATGCAGACGTTGTCCTGTTGCTTCCTTTAATGAGATCTGGAGGCGTGCAATCTAATATTCACCACCGAGGCCCCCGACGTGGCCCCCGGGCCTGCAGCCCAGAAGGCTGCGTGCTAATTCAATGGAGTGAAGTCAGCTGTGATCAGAAGGACTGGAGTGGCCATTCAGCGGAGAGGATTAGAGGCATTAGCCCTTTTCTGCACAAGATGGACTAATAGTCCACGTGTGTGTCTATTCTACACTCCTCAGGGTGTTGAGAAAACATTTAAAAAATCAACCCAGGTTTGGTATCAGAGGAACATGGAGCCTGCATGTAAATGACGTGATGGACGCGATGTCCCCACACGTCACAAGATGATGTCACTTGGGAATTAGCATGCGCGCACATTTGCCTGTTTCGATGAATCAACGTCATCAAAGCACTTTGGTGGCACATGAATCTGCATTAAGGGGGCTCGGCCGGGTCTCTCACTAACCGCTTCTTCAGAAAGGTCTCCTCAACAGTTCCTTAATCGGCTCCATCACCACAACCAATAAGATTCCCCCTGCCTCCAGAACTGCCTCCTATTTCTCTTCTCACCTTCTGATTCTGTTTTTCTCGCCCATCGTTTTTGAGTCGCCGTCCTGGTGCTCAGAGGCGTGGACCTGCAGATATTTAGCACCTCCTGGGTTTGACGTGGCGGAGCGCCCATTCTGCTCCCGAAGACAAAGCTCCCTGCATCTGTCCCAGCTGTGGACAGTGATGGATGCACCTCGGCATATTAATCACCCTTCATGCAATACGATTGGGTTAAAAAATCCATTTTCACTGCCCAGAGCCTTTACGCCTCCTTTTTTAAACTGGCTTCATGTTCAGCAGCCAGTGATAATCCCCAGAAAGAATGTCCCTCTAATCCCCCCGGGTCCCCCGTGGTCCTCAGCGACAACAAAACAAAAAGACCAGAAATGCAGAATTAATCATGTGAATGAAGAGTCGGAGCCTTAAGTGCTCTCGGAATCTGATTTGTTATTGCTTATAGTCAACCCCATTATTGGGGCTTTTCACATGGAAATTAAAATGTGATTGCCGCCTTAGAGACCTCCCAAAATTAACACTGTGTGCAGAAAACAGAGAAGGCTTCTGTTCGCTTTTGTGAAAAACCCCGATTTGTCTTTTAAAGAAGACCTTCATGGATTCTCAAAACTTCAAGGATACACGTCTCTGGCCTACTGAAATGTGCAGTGTGATTTCATTCGATGCAAAACACACAACGCGGCGTGTACCACGTTGAGCAGCCGTCAGGCGGCTCCCTAATCCTCACATAGTGAGGCGGGGGGGGGGGGGGAGAAAGAGGAAAAATCACCTCTGGACGAGCGTAGGAGAAGACCACACACGGGGGGGGGGGGGGGGGAGAAGATGTTCGTGGCGTGTTCAAAATGGCCACAGGGCAGCCATTTCCCACAATGCTCCCAATTCCGCCGGCTCCTCGGTGGCGATCCGTCCTTTGTGAGCCAAAGTGTGTGAGACACATCGCGGTCACCGCGGGCCGGAGGAGATATGACAAACACAAAAGGACGGGGCCCGGTTTTGCCTCCCTCTCTCCCCCCCGTATGCAAGTAGCCCTTCCATACATGGAAACCAGACCATCAGCTGCCTGGAGGCATCCAGGGGTATTTCACATGTCATCCTTCGAATGAGACCTGGAGAGAAGGTGATTGATGGGAGACGCGTCCGGCCGTCCTCCTCAGTGAATCACAGTCGTCCCCCTTTGCGACAGCAGCATGTCTTCATATGGTGTCACATCCCTTCCAGCGTCTCTCCATCACCCATCGCCAGAGGAACGGGTCACATTTCACCTTCCCCGGTGTAAAAAAGAAAAACAGAACCCCAAAAAAATCAAAAGAGCAGAGACATGTGGCCTTTTTTCTCGGGCTTCGTTGGAAAATGACACTTCGAACTTTTGAATTAGTCGATTTTCTTTGGTGAAGAAGTCTCGTCCACAGCTTCCGCTGTGTGTTAAATTGAAAACTTGGAGAAGAAGACAGCGTGACGGCTGCCGGCCCCTTCACATGCGACCGGACCGGAACCAAGAATAAGATCGATATATTCTATGATTGATTCAATATCATCAATGTGAAGAATGTATTTTTTTTCCTGAAGAGTATTTTGTACGTTTCTTATAAGGTGTATAAGGTGTTGTGTGCAGCAGAGCTCAGTTCAGTTTGAATCACGATTGTTTCACATTTCCTGCACAAATACCAAGCTACTATACTCCTATTTGACCGGACCTGAGGGGCGAGCTCCTCTGCACCGAGGGCCGACGGATCCGCGATACCAGTGAGCCTCATTGTGAGTCTGAGACGTCGCTGATCCGACTGCTTTGCTCCCCGTCTCCCTGTTTGTCGTGATTAGCTCCTCTCGGGTGTTTAATTACACATTCTGCTAAATGATTTAATGGATTATTTGCTCAAGCGCAACGTTTATTTACCAGATCTTCATAAATCTGACCTATTACATTTGCGTTCAAATTTCACCAGATTGATGCATTAATATCCACATGTTTTAATCAAAATAAAGCATGTTGGTCTGAGTAGCTTACAAACTCACCTGGCTGCAAGCGAGCGGAAAATGTAGCTGGAAGAATATTGTTCAGAACAGATCAACAACTTCATTTACTCTCAGTAAACATAACTAACTAAGCCTTTATAGCACAGGCGTAGAGAAGGAACTGGCACAAAGCAAAGTTATACATGCATGTGACCTATTCCACCTTATATTCTGATGTGAAATATTTATTTAGAGACAAAACAAATGTAATCCTATTCGCCCCTTTTGATTATTGGAAAGTATTACAGCGCCACTCATTGATTACGCGAACAGTCGTAAGCGAGAAAGGAGTTAAAGAGGTTTATGGCGAGGTGTCCTGGTGCGTCGCGGGCGTCGCGGCGTCGGGCCCCGCAGAGGAGCGGAGCCAAAAACACCCAGCTGCTGGTTTGATGTCGGCCGCAGATTGAACACGGAGTTCTAATTCTCGCTGTCTGTTCGTTGTGTGAACCTTCTGCCAGAGAGGACACCGCTCCCGCCTCGGATCGGGACGCGGGCGACAAACTCCGTTGGGTCATCGAGTGACTTCGCCATCAGCCCCGCATCACAGCAGGTTTTGCAGCGGAGTTGCTAGGTAACGAAACGCCTCCTTAAGACTGTGCTGTTATTTCTGAAAACCACGTCAGGTTTCTCGCTCCTCCGAGAATAAACGCCGCGCCCGCAGGCTGCCGCTTTTGTCAGCGGAGCGAAGAAAAGCTTTTATTTGCGGTGAAGCGCAACAGAAGAGTCTTGGAAAACGGAAAACGTCTCCGGACTCCGGGAACAAAATAGAAAAAACGCCCCCGCGAGCTGCTGACACCCAGAGACCAAAGGACACGTTCAGGAGTGCTTTTACCTCGGAAGCATCACAGCAGGGGGTCAAATTGACAAAAGTCTCCTTTCAGACTCCTTCTCCCCCCCCATCCCCAAACGTTAACGTTCTTTTCCACCCCGGCTAAATAATCGCCAGAAACGAAGGCAAAAAACGCCAGCGCTTACTGCACAACGCGTCCCCTTGCACTTAACGATGAAAAGGCAACGGGCCTCTCTCGGGCACCTACTCCTTTTAATAGCGCCGAGGCAGCAGGAGCAAATGAAAGCTCTCAAAGGCAAGGGAGAGTAGGCGTAGTCAATGGACGCCTCTGCCCCCGGAGTCAGGCTTTTTACAGGCCCGAGAGCCGCTCTCATCTGGGCCGGAGAGCCGGAGTAAAGGCACCGGGGGTGCCAATGCTTCTGTGATGCCGAAGCATTAGGCGTCGTTTTGTGGCCTCAGTGCATTAAAAGTAAAAAGATGAATGGAGCCCCCGAGGCAACGGGGGGGGGGGGGGGGGATCTCTGGGATATTTGAAGCTGTCTACTCTCCGTTCCACGTGTGGAATATGAGCTTTGCGATATGCAGGAGTGGCAGGTCGTCCCATTGTAGCTTTCGTTTCAAGGGCAAACAGAGAGTTCCATACGTTTGAAATACTGTAAACAAAAATACAGTTTTTTTTCTTCTGAAAAAGTAACGTCAGAATGCAGGAAGAAAAGATGGACGCCACTTTCTATGAGTCAGCAAATGGATTTAACCACTTCAGCTCCCCCACCAACACAACCCCCCTGAAACTGTACAAGTGGCTTCCATTACACAGTTACACTGGGCTCTTTGGCTGCTGTCGCCATGGAGACGACCCCCCCTCTGTCCTAGTTTTGTCAGCCTGCCCTTCTGAGCACATGAGCACGAGCGCGGTTCATACACAGATGCTCCACAGATAGCGGCCGCGCTTGCGGTCTGAATGCCGCCGCGCCGCAGCCGGGACACGTGGCGGCTTCAGACAGGCACCTCGCAACCGTGTTACGGCCCCCGCGGGCCGTGAAAAGGGCTCAAGGTCATTCGGACATGGTGTTCAGTGTGCGTGAAGGTCAGCGGAGCTTTTACCCATGAAGCAGATCCCGTGCAATTGCAATGACCAAGGATTTATATTAAAGGAGAACAAACGGATCAATTTAGAAGTTACGGCATTTTACAAATTATAATTTATTCTGTGAAATTTACGCTTTGTTTCGTTAATATGAAATGCGGTAAGTTTTACCCATTGTTATTGAGTACATAAGCTGTACTACTTGACACCTCATATAAGCAATGATAAGTATGAGTAAGGTAAATATTCAAGGTTGTTGTGTAACCGGTTTTGTGTGGTTACTACTTTTAAATAACGCACACTCACTTCCAGTTTGGTCCTGTGTGCTGAACACAAAGAGACCCTGTTGCTGAGGAAGCTAATGGATTCTTTGAATTCATTTTGATTCGGCTTTGCCTTTAATCCCCCCGGCCGTTTGATGTGGAGTTTCTCTGTATTATTGTAAATACAGAGAACCAGGATCCGTTTGACCCGTCCAGGTCGGCGCTCGATGGAGGCCCTGAAGGAGCGGCGGGCCGAGATGGAGGCCGCCCTCAGGTGGCGCTCCGGACGCACGCCGACATCTACTATTCCCACGCGCTTAGAAAGGCTGCTAAAGAGACCCCCCACCTCCCCCCCCATTTGCCGACTACGTCCGAACCGGAGGTCGACTGCGCCTCGTCGCCAAAGTTTTCTCCTCTTCGCCGACGGCGAGTCACCCCTAAAGCACCTTGACACGAGGAGCAAACCAGCCCGCCTCTGCTCATCACCGTAATCTTGTTTGCTCAGAGGGCAGCGTCCGTCCGCGCGGGACAGCACGCCCCCGCGGGAATAAAGCCGCACGCCGGGGATATTGCGATCCTCGTCCTGGTGGCTTTAGGGTTGGGGGGGGGGGGGGGGGGGGGGGGGGGCGCCGGCATCACTGCAGACGCGGGGTGACCTGCAGAGGCGCATCACAGCGGAGAGGCACGCGCCCGTGCAATGATAAGAGCAGCTTTTTCCAAGAGGACTATTCAGCAGACTAGAGTTTGCATATTTTTAAGCACTTACCTTTCGTTAAAACTAAGCCCTCCCCCCCCCCCGGCTGTTGTCATTTCGAGCGACTGCCTCCACATGCGGTGAGTTAAACATTCAAAGTGATCTCTGGGGTTCGTAATTATTCCCCCAGTGAGCAGCCATCAAAAGCAGAAGGGGGAGGAAGACAGTTGTGTCGCTACAGAACAAACCGTCCACCGATGCCACAGCTGCTGCTGTCTGCTCCCTCTTCTTTTGACTCCCCCAGGTGCAGCGCTTCTCCCCGTAAGACTTTATGCACTTTATTTCTCACTTTTTTTCTAAAACGCCAATCGCGGCACGTTGTAACGTTTCCAGCTCGCGGTGGTGAAACTTTGCTCGTGACAGCGGAGGATGAGGGCTGCTCGTCTGACCGAAATGAAATGAGGAGGAGGAATCCGAAGAAATGAGGCGAACAGCCCCGAGGAGTGTTGAGTGTGAGCTTTAAATATCCTCTCTGCTTGACCAGTGGAAGTGTGTCCTCCCCCCCCCGAGCAGATGGCGAGCCCGGTGGAGGCCGATGCACCGAGAGCTTCGCCGTATGTGCACGCACGGAGCCGCGCTGGGAAGGCGGTTGCCAAAGCATCGCATTTGCGGATGGAGACACGCGGGCGGAAGGTCAAAGGACTCAGATTAAGCCTCCTGCTACGGACGCGTCCCGTGACTCTATCGTCCAGGTCGACGCCCTCAAAACCCGCTAATTTCCGTGACGTCGCGCTTGAGGGGGCATTTGGTTTAGAACGTTGTGGCCTCAGCGGTGGAAACCGGCCACGTCGCACGAAGCACTTCTAAATCTTGTCAAGTCGAGTTTGGAAAAGTGATGGGCGCATCGCGGGCCCGGCTGACACATCTGGGTCTCTGCGTTCTGCCCCGCCGCCCGTCACGGAGCAGAATCTCTCCTTTGATTGGCAGGTTAAACTCTTCAAGGTCAGCTTGCTCTACAGCTCCCCCTCTGATTGTAAGATTACTGTGGTAATATCTCTCCGGTGGGGAGCCGTCCCCCCCCCGTCCTTCCTCGACTGGTTCTCAGTCCACACTGGTATCTAAAGATTGTGTCCTCGCCCCCTCATCGTGTTGTCGCTGCACAGGTTGTCGAGCACGGCGATTGTGCTGTATGTCACATTTGCCATACCTGGAGCGCTGGGCGAGAAATATCATTTCTGCGGCGGATGTTGCTGCCCGATTGCAACCTGCCAGACACACTTTTTTTCACTTAAAGTTTTTCTCAAGATCCACTGAGATTATCTTTGCTCAAAGCCAGCAAATGGCCACTTGGGAACATAGGGAATGTCGGGCCTTCGACGCAGACGTGAACGAGGTGGATACACGCCCCCAAACAGAGAGATGCCGCCGTCAACGCGTCCCCACTATTCTGTGCCGAAGAGTGAGAAGATGTGAAAACAGGGCAGGAAACAGGAGCTGCGTTGTCCGAAGCCTCGCAAAAGGACTCGTGCAGATGGCGGCCGAAAGCCGCAGAGGCAAAACGCGGAGCCGCTCGCCATCGCTGCCGCGGGCTCCTTTTTTTCCGATCGCGCTTTTTTGTCGTGCATGCGTATTTAGCGGCTCCTTTCGAATGATGACGCGCCGTCGACTGGCGCACACGATCTTCGTGGGAGAGTCGTCACTCTCCGCACTGGAAAGTCCATCAGTGCCAATTAGTGCTCAATTAGGCCCAATAAGGGGCTAATATACACGGTTATTATGAATAATGGAAGGGACGGACTGATACGAGCAAGTCAAAATGTTCCTGTGGTTTGTGTCTTTCTCCTTAACTAATATTGCGATGGGTCTGTCCTGAATGGTTTTAAATGCACGGGTCTAGTGTTAAATGGAATGTATTAACCTTTTCACTCGGCGCCATCATTTGCCTTTTCTGATAGTGCAAGGGAATAAGAATGAATGCGCTCCCTCCAGATACGTTTCCTTTATCCTCCCGCCAAGTAGAGGAAATGGCTACATATATATATATATATTTATAATAATGTGTGCATTGGTTGGCAGGGGGATGCACTCGCACAGTACGAGGGGGAGAATGAATGCCGATGATCAGTAGTCGTACCACATTCACTTTTATAGTCTTTTTTATAGTCTCGGGCACTTCTGTGCTGGCACAATATTTCTGTATAATCTGTGGGTCCTTAGAAAAGGGATGCTGATAGATTTTGTTGAACAATTATGGTCCCCAGAGGATGATTCAGAGAGATTTATGGAGCCTTTGAGCCAAAGCAGTGGTATGTGCCATTGAAATTCCTTGCTTTTTAAAATAATTCCCGGGGGTCAAACTGTCAACTTTAAAGACAAACTTATGGCTGCATGAACTGTTCGTCCGTTCGTTCTGTTTCCAGACGCCGAATTGATTCTGTGCTGTTTCTGCCGCCAAGAGATACGAAGTAATTGTCCCCCATGTGTTTTTTTGATGTTTGAATCCATTTTAATTGTGGCGCTAATGTATCCGCTCTCTCCAGCGTAGAATTACAATCCCAAAGATATTTATTTTCAGTCCTCTAAAACAGTTAATTGGATAATCCTCACATTTGAGTTGCTGTTACTCAACCTATCAATTAATTGGTATTCATTCAAATTCATTCCAGCTCTATACCGGTAAATTCTGACCCCATTTCTAAAGACGTAATCACCGTTATGACCCTGGTTAAAGCAATGTACCGCTGAGGTGGGGGGGGGGGGGGGGGCATAGACAGCTCCCGGACCCTCCACACTACCCAGCAGGGCTGCACTGGAAGCCTTCCCACACCTCCACAGCAGGCAGCATCTGTTTGGAGGAGATCCCCGGCTGCTCTCGGCTGCTGTCCCGTGGCAGTCCCCTGAATGCGGCCAACTGTCTGTGAAAACCGTCCTTTGATAATGGAAATCTCCCCCCCCCCCCCCCCCCCCCCCCCACCACCGCTGACATGCACAGATTACCGAGCTGATGGAACGATCCACATGGGCAAAAGATGCAGGTGTGTTTACTTCGCGCTGGGTGCAGCTGTCTGGACCCATCGAGCTCTCTGATTATTCAGAGGTTGAAATGGTCTTGGTATGAAATGGTATATATATGTGAGATGTATTTTTCTGAGGAGCCCCCCTCTTGAAGTACCTCAGGGGCCCAATGCGAAAACAACAAGAAGATAGACGGATGTTTTTCATTCAGTCATTTTTTTTCCTTCTTTCTAGATCTGAGCGACTGCCGGAGAGAGAGGAGGCAACTTAGGGTTAAAGGTCAGACTCTGTTCCCTTTTAACTAAATAGCAGCTTATACTGAAATGTGTACTTGCTCCCATTGGGAGTCATTGGGAACCCAAAACAAAGCAATGATTCTTTTTACTTTGCTCCTAGAGAATCGCTTGTGTTCCATAATCTCTTTGCTTTCATTCAGTCTTATTTTGTGATAAAAGTTGCTGTTTATATATGTTGAAACACTGGTTCCCCCCACGGAGAGTGTCAGGGGTCTAAAATGACGGATTTGCGGTTGCATTAGATCGATTATATTAAATAGCATCAGGATGTCTTCCCAGACGATGTGCCACAGTCATTAACTCCCGGTCCACTTGTACACAAATGCTACATTGTGTTGGGGAAAAGTGATTTTTATCCCGCGAGGGTCCGACCAAAGCTGCTTAGTTGAATATTTAGCTGGTTTGATTAGAGCTCATTTGACTGGAACATCCTCCGCCTAAACCCAAAGTGTACAAAAGGAGGCTGACGCTGTGAATATATGAATGGAAAATCAGCCCGTCTGCTTTGACCCCTCGAGGACGCCGCCGCTCCTCGGTGGAACAATTATGGACGCGCCCACTGTTTAGATGCAGCGTAAACCGCCGCCGCCGCGTCATCGGGAGGAATCTTTCGTCACCCGAGGAATCTGATGTTTCTCGCGCCGAATAGTGAACAGCACGGAGGACAAGTCGGCGCTTTGTTGCTCGTATCGGCGCCACATGCCCACATTAATATTGATGTGGAAATGTGTCACATTTTCAGTGTTGGAACAAGTGGTCTTCTTCCTGCGCGGCGTTTTTTGGCCGATTGGGTGTTTTAATGAGCAATCTGTAAGTGGCAGTAAAAAGTTTGGTAATTTCTAACAAAAAACATCATCAACATCAACATAATTTCCCACACATTCCCCAAATCATCCTGTGCACAATTATGTAAGATGCCTTAAGGACAACTATCTTCTATTCAAGACATGGGAGGATAACCAGTAGATGCATACTATGCTCTACATGTAAGTCCAATTAAAAGGTAACTACATCAAACTGAACACTGACTTTATTCATGCACGTTTTGGCACACGGGTTTTCCTTCCACCTGGTTGGTTGAGCATTAAGAGGACTTAAATCTGTGAAACCCTTAAAGTCTGTATTCAACCGCCCCTGCTGGTTCAGTCAGGGTTCGCCGGCTATTTACCGAGGAATCGCGAGCGATTCCGGCCTCGTTAAATCCCATTTCGCTGCTGCCGCGCGCGGAGCTCGGCCTCCTCCGGCCGCGCAGAGGTGGAGGACGACCCGCAGAGCGGCCCAATCTTTCATCCTTATTGCCAGTGACACAGAGATGTGAGAGGGTGGAGCGCGCCCTCCTCTTCCGCCCGCCGCCCAATTCCCTTTAAACAATGCAATTGGCCGAGGCAGAGGAGGTTAAACCGTCGAGTCCCAGGGCTCCCGTCTCTCTCTCTCTCTCTCTCTCTCCTGGAATAAATGCCGGTTTAAGGCTAACAAACAGGGAACAAGGAGTCTATTAGCGTCTGACTTACTCCATGACACATGAAGATGTTAACCCCCCCCCCTCCCCCCACATCCCTCACCATGTCTCTGCAGGCTCCAGGTTCTTGTTGCAAAGGGCACATTTTCATCACACGTGAATCATTTGTCTCCACAGTCATTCTTTCAAATAATTAAAGTGCAAATTGAATTTTGATTAAGATTACTTTATGTTGAAAGACAAACGTCGCCAATCAAAGTTTTCGTCATTTTAGCTTGATTTGAGGTTTTTTTTGGTGTGATTACTTCTTCTTCTTCTGCTCTCCTGCTTTCACGCCCCAAATCGCTCCCCGCGCGGATGTTATCAGGCGAAGTGATGATTTCCATTTGAATTTTTCAAAACACCGAACAGTGTGTTTTCTCGCTGTGATTCGGTATTGATTAAACCAGAGCTGCCGCATGCAGGCAGAGCGCTGCTGGGGGGCCGTGACGGGCACCGTCAAGGTGAATAGCGGACGGTGTCCATCGCAGGGGGGGTGTGGGACATATTGCCTACGTATCCGGGACATGTTCATCGCAGGTTTTTGCTTTTGTTCTCACAGGTGGAGATTCTGATCTCTGTTTTGTGATCATCGGCCTAATTCTGCCGAGTCGAGAGCGTCCCGCCCGTCAGGCGGCGTGGAAGGTATCTGGCAGCACCTCATGTCCTCTACATGCCCCATTGGGCCGCGATAGGGGAGGGGGGGGGGGATGATGGGAGGCAGGAGAGCTGCCAATCCCACCGCTCCCCTTTGCCTCCCTCCAGTAATCGCAGGAAGTGCAAAAAATGAAAGAGTGAAAGAAGGGCAGCGACTGGGCGTCTGCGGGTTTTAACTTAAAAAAGTCGTTCTCCTCTGCAGTCCGCTTATTGCCCCCCCCCCCCCCCACTAAACCAGGTGCTTGCAGGGAGAAAAAGACAGTTTGGACCACCAAGTTAAAGGACTGAGGGACAGAGATTTTTCTTATTTCTATTATAGTTGCACGCCGCTTTTCGTCAAGTCGACCATTTGGCACCGGGTTAGCGTCCAGGAAACCCAGGCGGTCGGGGGAACTGCCACGGAAGCAGGTTTAAGCACTTTGCCGCCGCCGCCGCAGCGGGTTCCTTTTTAGACCAAAGCGGCGATCGGGTTCAAAGATGGAGGTTCGTCACGACCAGCGAGAGATAGGAAGAGGTTGGAAGCGGCGGATAAGCCGGGTGTCGGGACGTGGGCTCTGTGTTGCCGCAGGATTCCATTCGGTGGAGTGTGCGCGTTGGTTCCTCCTCGGCGGACCAGCGGTGCAGCACCGGGAAGTAATCTCCCCGCTGCAGCAGCGGATCCATCGGGATGCCACATGATGAAGGGTGACCGTCACATGGCCCGAAGAAGAGAATCAATTTGAAATAGCGATCCCTAACTTATCTCCAGTGGCACCGAGACGCCCGTAATGCCGCCGGAAGGCTGTTTCAGGGGAGGATTTGCTTATAACACCTTTTGCCCTTCTTTTTTTTTCCTTATGTGCAGTGAACGTGAGGCCTCCAACCTCCCTTCTCACTCCACCAATGAATCTACTCTTACACGCGTCTTCCCGTATGTGGTTGATTGCTGAGGGGGTTGCTTAATTACCACAGCCTCCGCGGGCAATGATGGCGATTACCGCTCTCCAAATCCCCACTAATCCCCCACGACGGGCGGCGCCGAGTCCTCCGTCCCGCCGCCGAACCGCGGCCCTCCCAAAACAACAGCAGCAACAACAACAACAACAACAACAACAGAGCTGCTCCTTGGTGCCCCCCACTCCGTGTTCCGCCGCGTTGTCTCCACACTGTGAGCGTCGCTTCTGGTCGTCAGTCCCACTGAATCCCTCGCACGTTGCTTCCCCCCCCTGCTGGTTTGCGCGAGTCGAGGGGACCCTCGTGTCAAAAGGGCCACTCGTCTCTGTCGCAATTACCCGCGGCGAGGGATGGACGAGACGTGACCTCTGGTGACGGGTGTGCAAAGAGAAGGAGACACAGGATGAGGGACTCTCTCCGGAGAACATCTGGACTGATGGTTTATGTTTGTATTGTAAGTGTTAAACGGATGAATGAGCTCAATCACGTGGCAATTTTTGCTTCTTACTTCCTTACTGCTCACTGTCGGGTACCACTACCAGAACCATGTGACTCTTTGCGTTTCCTGCCACCAATGCAGCCGTGCATCCAACGGCAGACACACAAAGTCAGGGATTGGCTGGTGGAGGAACAGACATGCCACATTTAAGAGGCTAAGACGGAGCTGTAGGGGCGACCAGCCGGAGACACCTGCGCGACATCACCGCCGCCGCCGCCGCCGAGCGCCACCGAGGGTGTTTGTGTGTCCATCTGTGTGCGGCGGCTCGCGCACAGTATCCGCAGCGCGCGCGAGAGCGAGAGAAGCTGAAAGCGGCACCTGTGTGCATTGAAAAGGCTTCTCTGAATAGCTCCATATTCGAAGAGCCACTTATCCAGCGATAGAGCTGTAAGTGATTCGCGGCAGCTTCCTGCCGGCAGTGGAGAGAGAGCGCGAGATTAAATGAGAGCATCAGCTGTAATTAGGGATGCTTTCCTCCGTTTGGAAGTGCATGTCTCTGTCTTAGAGGGAATTAGCGCTGGAGACCCTGGGTTGGCCCAAGCAATACAACTTTAACCAATTGAAGTTGGAATATTTTACAACCCAATTCCAAAGAAAAGGCAGGAATATATCTCGCCGACAATAAGTGCTCCACACGAAAAATCCTCCTCACACAACACTTCCTATTCTAGACAATCGTGCCGGCCGTTCGTGTGCAGCATGTTTGCAGGAGCCTGATAGTCTGCAGGCTCGTCAATGATCTTTTAGCATTTGCAACAACAGCTTCTTTTTTGGTGTACACTGTTATTATTCAATTCTAAATGTTAATATTTGAAGGCATGAGCAAGGTGCTCAGTGGTTTCTTTAGTTGTATAGAAGAGTTTCAAACGCTTCCCTTCCTTTTTCTTAGTGTAGGTGACCATTCAAATGCTCCTGACATTTAGGAAATTGTCCTCTTTGTTCACCCAACTCCCTTTTATTCCGCCGCCTTTTTTCCTCTAAATGCGGTTTTGCCCTTTTCGTTCCGCTCTCTCGCCCTGTTGATCCGTCGTCCTTCTTCCACCTCCTTCGCTCCATAAAGGTTCACCTCTGAAGGGCTATAAAGGCTCCTCTGTTCCGTTTAATGGCTCCCAGCGTAGAGACTCAGCAGGGGTTCCACTCTGGTTCAAATACAAATGCTCGTGTGACGTTCGTCGACTTGATCCCCAATGTTGAACTGTCAGTATTTTTTCTGTAATCATCACATTCCCATCAAACATCTCTGTGGCCCTTTTTGAGGTACTTCGTTTACATGTGAGGTAAAGCCAAACCAGCATGTATGTCCTCCACAACACCAGAGATACCAAATAAAGTTTGGTGGATTCTGGATTCTGAGATGTGCTGTACTCTTGAGGTTGCCCTTTTATTGAGGAAATATTCTTTCCAGCCGAGGATGTTTTTCTCTTTTCATGCAGTTCTTATCCACACAGACAGATAAGAGGTGCACGTTTAGGGCTCGTCGTCGTCCACATTGGGAAGAACATCCGAGATCCCGTTCATTAGACATACTTAACTGCCTATGTGTCACCTGAAAATAAATACAATATGTTCTTATATTCTTCTCAGAGAAATAGTTGACGATAGTGACAAAACTATTATGTGCCGCCTTACCAGGGTGGAGGGGAACGGTTCCCCGGCTGTAGCTGTGATAGCGGATGTCTTCTGCAGAGCTGGGACGTGTGTTTAACCAGCTGGGGGGCCAGTGGGGTGGGAAGGGGGGTCTGGAGCAACTTCTTCTCCTGCTCATTGAGGTGGAAGCACAAGAACGTGGGCCACAAATCTGGACCGACCACGTCAGACACACACACACACACACACACACACACACACAGAGGAGCGAGCTGCGTGGCGTCCGGGCCGCGTGTTAGTTGGTAATCATTAACACGGACTCCCTGTTTGCTTTGTGCCAGCTAGATGTCTGTTAGCTTTAAATGCACATGTGAGTGTGTGTTTGCGGGACGGGGGTGGGGGGCGGGGGTGGGGGGCGGCAGACACATGTGCGCCGCGTAGAGTAACATCTGCTCACGCGGCGCATGTTACAGTGTCGCAGGCCTCCTGTTCTCCAGGCGAGCGGAGGAGGGAGATTTATTGCAGCGCCGGCCGACCTTTAACGCGCCTCACAATTAATCCTCAGACAAAACAAGCAAACTCTTGGAAGGTAAGTCCAAGGTTTTCCCGAGGAGGGGATCGATTGGATGCGAGATGACCCGTCAAGGACATGATTGTGTGCCTGGGAGGGGAGGGGGGGGCAGAAAGCAGAGAGGACAAACTTTCACATGAAACACATCCGGGTCTTTTTTGTGAGGCTTTTGCAACGGAAAAGGTTTAAATATCATGTCAGACGTCTTCTCGACTAAATCTTCCCGACTCATTTATTTCAGCTCCCTGGAAGAAGTCGCGTGCGTCTCCCGCGCCGAGACATTTACAGAGTCGACACAAAATAAGTCAACGCATTACGTCCCATCACTATTTATTAAATCTGTTGTAATGGGAGTTGGTTTGAGCTTAATGGATAAAGATAAAGACCCTTCAAGCTCCGACCAACTACCTCAGCATCTCACGCCAACAAAGCACCGCCTGCGTTGGACGCCCTTCACACGCTGCCGGCGGGGCGTGAGGGTCGTGAGCGGCGTCTTAACGCAGCGGCGGGGGGGGGGGCGGGACCGGAGGAGGGACGGGGTGGGGACCGGAGGAGGGAGGGAGGCGGGGGGGGAGAGGACGCGCTTTCGCCCTCACAGGAGAAAGGAGAAAGAAGTTTGTCGGTGTGTGGAAATGAAACTCTCATGGTACCTTCAACCCCCTCGCTGGTCCTCACAGCGGCGGAATTAGAGAGCGGCGCGTGTGTGTTTGTGCTTTGAGTGCATTTTGTCTGCGGGAAGAGGAGCAGGCGAGGGAGAGCGAGAGAAGTCGGGGGAGGGGGCTGGATCAGGTGGGAGGGAAGAGACGAGGCGAGTGTCACGGACAGAGAGAGAGAGAGAGAGAGAGAGAGATATGGAGTGAGAGGGAGGGAGAGAGACGGAGAGGGAGCAGCGAGCTTGAGGAGCTGAGTGAGCGATCGCTTCCTGAGCCGCTCTGCGAGAAAAAGAGGACGTCTCTTTTTTCCTTTTTGTATTCCAGCCTGTCTTAGTTTTTTTTTTTCTTTTTTCTTTCTCCTCAAAGAGGTGCCACATCGAGGTCCCCTCGGCGAACCCACAACTTTCTCCCTCTTTCCCCTGCCGGGGATTGTGAGATTGTGAGAGCGGCGTGAAGAGGACCCGGGGACAGCGTGCTGCCAGGTAAGAGGAACACAACAAGAGACTTGGAAAGGCAACGTGGTTGTTGCCCGCTTATGTTTCAGAACCAATAGAGTCGTGCCCGGTCGGAACGCAGAGAACATGCATTGATGTGTGAATGTGCGTCCGTGTGTGTGTGTGTGTGCCAAAGGGAGAGGAGGAGGTGTAGCGTCTTTTTGGACCGCAGTCCGATTCATGACAGTGAACATTTTTATTCTTATTTTTCAAGAAAAAAAGACTGACTTTTCTCTGTTTTTCGGCACAGTTCCATTTACGTCTCCACACACATACTTTGTTTTTGTGATCGTCGTTGGGGTTTTGTGCAGGAGTGAGAGGCGGGGGTAAGCAGACTGTCGGGGGGGGGGGTTCATCATAGTACGAGGAGACAGCTGTCCCCTCGCGGCGATGACAGTAGTATGTACATATATGTTGTCCTTTGTGGGGGACGTGACACTGTAATCAAATCCCTGCTTTCTGTCTTCTGCACTCGCTCCGCTCCCATTATCCCAGAGCCGGACTGACCGAAACCAGTCGTGCCCCCCCCCCCTCCTTCCAACCCTTCCATTATGACCAACAAACAAAGCCACAGGCTGAACAAAAGCTTCTCCCTCTTAATACAATTTGCACTATTCTATTTTTTTTTTTTTGTTGTGTCGTGAGAGAAACCCCCGTCTGATGGATTCCATTGACAAAGGAAAAAAAGGATTCGCACGTCGCCACGGCGGACCCGACCGCTCCGCTCGCCCCTCACATACACCTCCACATCTCTTTCAAAACAAACACTTGCATCCTTTTAGCCCGTGAGGTTTTGCGCCCGCCGGCGTTGTCGGGGAGGGCGTTCAACAGGCTATTGACAGCCGCCGCATCAACAGTTAACGAGCGTCTCTGGGCCTCGAACGGCGCCTCGAACGGCGCTCACGGCTGGATCTGGATCCCGGCAGCGCGGCGACCTTGACACAACCTTGCAGTGTCACAGCGGGTGTTTGCTTCCTTATTGAGGGAAGGCGACATTTAGAAAACAGACGGCTGCTCTCGGGCACGTTGCAGCACGGAAGTGTGACCTCTGACATTAGATCTGTGAGCGAGGCTCCGGACCGGATCGCTCTCTCGCCCGCGCGGACGCTACAGTTTTCCTGCCCGGAGCGGCGGGCGGCTCCTTCCCTGACTCACCGCCTGGCCCGCTCTGATTGGCCGGCCTTTTCTGCTCCGGGGGAAAGCCAGGATCCCGAGAGGGAGGCTGGCCTCGGGTGAGCGGCATCCCGTCGCACGCCCTTTCACAAGGGAGTTGGACTGGATGTTGAAACGCAGGCCGCAGGTAGAGGTGCTTCTGATTGATGAAATAGGCCACGCCTCTCCTTTTTTTTAATATATCAATAATCAACAATCATCAGCGGGATCATTCTCCTGCAAACACACCCAGCGCCTTCCCGTCTCGTGCGTTATACCCATCTGAGGGATTTATTCAGGCCCCCCCATCCCTTTGTGGATGACGCTGTCACATGTGACAGCTCTGAAGCTGACGGGGCGTGGAGCCCCTCTTGCCCCCCCCCCCCTCCTCCCGCCTGCCGAGACTCTTTCAGAGAGACGGAGTCCAATCTGCTCCTCCCGGAAACCCAGCCAGCGACCCAAATCCTCTTTGTTTTTTCCTCCGTGGACTCTCAGATTCAGGACCAGGGACAGCGCCTCGCGAGGCGGACCAGCACTCCCATAGCAACGGGCTTTACTCCCCACCGCACAGCGTTCTGACAGGCAGCGTATATGAGTCGGTCGTGCCCTCGCCGGTTTACGGTTCTACCTCCGGCGTACGTGCAAAGCTTTCCAAAATCACGCTTTCATGAACGACTTCCATCTTGCGTGCGATAAAAGGTTAACGCTCAGGAGGGTGGTCCGTCGGTCGGACGGCCGCTCTCTGATCTTTGGTAACGCCGCTCACGGGGGAAATGCCGGCTGCAGCCTCTCAGAACGTTAGGAGAAGTCAGAAAGAGTCTCATCTCTCACGTCCATGCAGATCTGCAGAGGCGCGCTCCTCATGACATTGATTTGGTGCCTCCTCCTCGCGCAGAGGGTCTCCAGCCCGCTGACAGAAACAGCTCAAGGCTTCTGTTATCACCACTAGACTGCAAACAAGCCCCCCCTCCATCTCTCGTCCTGAACCCTCCACACGCGTGTCCCCTAATTGAGACGGCTAATAACTAAGCCGGGTCAATTGTATATGTTCGCATTAGCATAATTAAATGGGCATGAGTTAAGTGTTTTTTCTGCTGGTGCGTTAATAACTCGGCCTGGTAAAGGGAGGCAAACAAGGCGAGACGCCCTCTCGAACCGGGAGGCGTCCGTGCGTTTAGTCTCCGCCCCTTTGCCCTCCGTCAACTGTCAGCGGCATAAAAAAACAACCGAGCCGTCTCCGAGACGTCCTTATGTCTTTAGTCTGAGACCCAATCCCAATAAATTCCCTCAGTTATCAATCATATAGACGGAGGACGGCGTTGGGCACGAGGTTGGAGCGAGGACAAACTGCACGTTCACCAGAGGTCTTTATTCCAGGAGGGGGGGGGGGGGGGCAAAGGTAAAAGTAAACCTGAGAGTAGCACACCTTAAACATATTTAATTGTTGCATAGTTGCATTGTTGCATTATTTCATAGCAACAACCTTCTGGTTTTTCAGTAGTTGAGGCTTTGTGCCTTATTGTTTTTTTAGAACTGTGTCGTGGATGTGAAATATGAAATGTGAAATATGAAATATGAAATGTGAGATGTCTCGCTTCGAGACACCTGGATTGATGTTCGTCAGCTTTCCTGTGATGGAAAAGCGTCGGCCCTCTGACCCCACCGGGGCTTAAATCAGTGGAGTTTCCCGGATCAGACAGAAGATAATCAGAAAAGAGCATGAATTTTTTAATACAATCAGAGCAAAGTGCAGATTTTGATTATAAAAGAAGATCTTAAAAGAAGGCAGCAAATGGAATATTACCACTTTAGTACGTACAGCTGGTACAATGACTCGTATGACCAATTCTTCTCAATGAGTTATGTGAAAATGTGTTTGCATGCACCTGAGTGGACCCTCAATTGAATGTATAAATATGAACATGACATTTCTGACTAGTTGAACCGAATAGTTTCCTCACACAACCAAAACAGATCTGATTATAGAAATGAATTCAGTTACATTATGTAAATTACTGAAAATTAGATAAACTCTGTATCTGTTTACAGCCTTTTAACCACCTTCTCCTCACGCCTTTATTTGCCATCCAACGAAACCACGAGGAGGAAACACACTCTTTGTTTTTGTGCTTTGTGGATTCCCAGCGCTTCCATTTTTCCATTTCCCAGGGTCAGCGGAGTGGCCGTCTCTCTGTGGCCGCCCCGCTCTCCTGCAATTAAAGGATCAATCACGCTAAAGGCTGTCGCGGGAAGGAAAGAGCCAGAAGGTTATCTTCAAAATCTGTAATTTTCTCCAAACTCTTTGATCCTTGTCCTTTGATGCCCCGGAGGAGCGCGGCCCGCGCTAAACGGAGGCTAATCGCTAATCTCAGATGTCCACTTGGGAGTCCATTATCAGATGGCACCGGGTCCCCCCCGTGGGTGACACAACGGAGACCATTACTGCTCGCCCCCTCGCGCGGCCCACCGCCGCGGCAACCGTGCACGGGCGCATTTACCCAGCATTCCCTCGGTGAAGAGTTGCACACGGTGCATTTCCCCTTAACTTACTTTGCACCGGTTTCTTTCTCCGCTTCTTTACCGTCTTTTTTTCCGGCCGGGTGTAGATGCGGCGACGCGCGAGGTCACTGTGATTAAACCGGCGAATCGTGCATTCTTCCTCCCGTCGCTGCCAAAAGTCGTGACTTGATTTTTTTTTTTTGTCAGAGGGAACGAGTTGTCCCTGGAAATTTGGAGCCAAACCGCTGCTCCACTTCAGTCTGTTGCCCAAAAACTACCGTGGCGTGAACGCCGCCGGTGAGCGGCGTGGAACAGCCTCTGACGTCTCTTCACCGGCTCGAGAAAGCAAAAGAAAGGAACGTTGAGACGGGAGTCGCAGAGTGGAAATGATATAAGTTATCTTTCCTAAACAGACGGATCCTCCACGTAGATCAAGAGAAGTCTCGCTCTCTCTTCTTCCCTCTGCTCTGCGATGCTGTCATTTCTAATAACCTCGCACAAATTACCCAGGATGCACCGAGAGACGAGAGATGCGGATAGAGAATGAATGGAGTTGGCTGGTTCCACATTCTAAAACGTGACGTCTCCCTTTTGTTTTGTGTGACTATAAATAAAAGATCCATGTGTTTGGGGTTCTTGGATTGGACATTTGATGGACTAAATGATGACTGCGTGACGTGATTCCTCGTCCTTCATCGCAATCAACTTATTTTCCGTCCCACGTCCCCCTTCCTGCTGCCGGAATACTTTCTAAAGCACCAAATGTGCATTAAACCTCTGAAAATAGACCCCATCAAAGGCCATTGACTCTTTTTGGAGTAGGAAAAAAGGCCCGGCTGTTGTCGGGAACTACTGAGCCTTTTTTACCAAATATAAATCTGTATCTTTGTGATTGCTTTTGAAAGATATCATCTGAAGGACAGAGCCGGGTTCAGACTGAGAGCAACAGACGGGCGCGGAAAGTCAAAAGGAGTCTGACGAACGCGAGGTTGGATTCGGGCTCTTTGAGGGATTTGATGACAGGAAGAAAAATATTGCCATCCAGACTCCGTATTCAGAAATCACTGTTGCATATCGGCGTTTTCTAGTTTTAATAGACTTTCATCAATCAAGGTCAGCGTTAACGGCGGCTCGTGGGACTGGAAACAAAACGGGGCGTCACGTCGTACTCTGCGTGTTCACCCGCTGAAGGTTTAAGAGCTTTTAGTGAGCTCAAAGGCGCCTTGAGAGCCGACTGTGTTCCCTCCCCTGAACGCACCAGTCACATCAGCGTCTGTCCATGTGCACTTCCTTCTGCGCCCCCCCCGCCGCCTGCCTTTTCTCCTGCGGCCCGTCAATCACTCCGGCCCGGCGCCACGCTCCGGTGAGGCCGACTGGCACCGAGGAGGGAGCCTGACCTTGCAGCGTGGGTGTTCTGTATGCGTGTATAAATATACGTCCCGAGTATAGATATATGGAAATCGCTTTTTCTCACGGGGATGTCACTAATTTTGCAAGCAGAGTCTCTCCTATGAGGAAACGTGTGGCATCAATGGGTGGAAAAGGGGATCCGTCCCACGTGTTTGGGGTCAGGATCCTGCAGGAAAGACAAGAAACTTATCAGGATTTAAATTGTATCCACATTTCTCCTGCAGAAATGTATTCATAGTACCTCAGAGACACTGTTATAACTCTTAAAAACAGCGCCGCCTTCAACGAGAGACGCACGATGCCTCGTGTAAAGATATGCATTGCACCATGTGAGGGTGTTTTCTTCCAAAGGAACAGGTTGCACGTCACACGGGCAGGCTGTAAAACCCAAACACGGCCCGGTGCTGGAGGACGCGTCTCATACCAGACACGAGAGTCACGTCTTTTTTTTTTTTGCTTCTTTTTTTGTAAGGGAGCTGAATTTTCACACTAATTCCCAATGTTCTAGGATGTGTAAGGGGTGGCTCAACACCATGCGCCGTCCTCGGTTTCCATGACGACTGTGATCCCTGTATGATAATCGGATTCCCACTATAGCTGTGAAAACACTCATTCCTGCCCGATCCGAGAAAAATGATATCACGCGGAGAGGAGAAAAAAAAAAGAAGAGGAATTTGAGTGACGACAGACTGGCGAGGGGAGAAAAGCCCCCCCTCTGCCCCCCCCCCCCCCCCCGAGGTCGGACCCCGGTGGGTCTCATTACAACTAGTACTGCAGCGAGGTATTCAGGACACATTTCTTGCGTGGTTTTGTGTGCACAGCACACACAATACACTCTTCTGGGGGCTTTTTATGCCTTTATTTAATTAGACGATATAAAGATTTCTCCACAAAAAGAGCAAAAATACGACAAGCGCTTGATTGTATTTTTCCAAGAGCTTTGTTATCCAAAATTTCAATAAGTTACAGAATAACAGACATCTGCTTTCAATTCTTCGGTTTTAATTGCACCCTTTTTTGTTTCCAGACGCTGAGTTTTGATTTTTCAGTTATTTTTTTTCTTCCTCAAACTGCAGCTGAGAAGAGAAAAGCTTGAGTGCATTAATCCTTTCCACTCGGCCCTCACATTTATCTCCAGCTCAGAGTATGACAACTGTAATAGACCCCCCCCCCCCCCCCTCGCCTCCTTCGCGCGAGACAAACGGCCTGATTACCAAAGAGGACCATTCAGAACGGGATCACGTCAGCCGCGGCGAGCGGCTCCATCGGAGCCACAGTCGGGGGCCGAGAGGCGGCGGCGGCGCTCTGAGTGCAACGCCACGCCGTGCCAGACGCTCATCTGTTTCCCCGTAATGAAGTTAGTCTGCCTGGAGGGCAGCACTCCCTCTCCGGTTCACAGTGTGTGCGTGTGTGTGTGTCGCCATAGCACAGACAGTAGCGATAGGCCGGGTACACAATGTCCTCCCTAGGGGGGGACGTTAGCGGGGTGGAAAGACGGGATCCGCCTGCAGATCGCCACAACTCGCCGTGTGAGCGGCAACGCTCGACGCCGGCGGTCCAGGTTGAAGCCGCCGCCCTCGAGTTCCGTCAGCCAATCGATCTCGACTCGATTCTGAGGGCGAGGTTTGCATCGCGTTGACCTCGCCGCTGAGACCCGTCTGGACCAATGAGCCCCGATACGCTTCAGTGTCCAATCACAAACCATCACGCCTGATTCCCGACGGCGGACCTCAGTGGCGTGACTGATGCCACCGGTCCAATCACATTTGTGTCAGTCATACGAAATAAGCTCGCCCTTTAACACAGTTACTCCGTTGTTGCTCTCTTGTTGAAAACGTGTTTGTGTTTTTGAATTAATACTAGTTAAATTTCACGAGGTAAAAGTAAAAAATGAAATCAAATGAAATGACCCGGGTAAAATCAGGGCCGAGCGCCTCGTGATGTGTCACGTGACCTCGTCCCACCGTTCCAATCCCTCGGTCCTCCAGACATCCAGGGAACGACCTCGGCCCGTCATGTTCATAACGCAGATCCAAACCCGCCGAGCGATTATTCACGCCAGCTTTTGACCCTCCGGTTGAGCCGCGCGTCTCACCCGATGTTCACGCAGGTCGTCAACACCTGACGGCGGACGGAGTCGTGGCGGCAGTTTGTTTTCTCGTTGCCTGATCGGTCTGGACTTTTAAGGTCAGACTAGGACCGCCTCTCAATCTCTCACACACACACACATCTGTATGGGGAGGTTGACACCTGGAGGGAAATGGAGGATGCTTTGAGTGGATTAAATAGGAATAGACGTAAAAAAGTCAAGATATAACAGGTTGAAAAATATTTTTAAAACCAGTTGTGTTGCGCTTGAGGTTGTGTGGACGCTCGCGGTGCAAGGTGACATCTCTTGAACGAGTGTGTGATGACCGTATATGTATTTTTACGCCTCCACGCTGCCGTCAGCTCTTCTGCCGTCCGGCTGTCCGTCCGCTCCCATCTCGTCATCGTGATATCTCGCCGATGCCTTCGAGGAGATCGTTAAGCTCCGGCTGGAACCGCCCGGATTGACTGACTCAAATTTGGTAGTTTACAACGTTTACAGTGACCTTTAATATATTGAATTTCTTGAAATACACGATAACATGAATTGCCTTTAACAGAAGTGGGTGGAAGCTTACGAGTTTGTAGTTACCGCAGTTATTTAAATACATGTATTCACCCGTATATTATATTGTCCTTTCCTCTTCCGGTATGCATGTTCTCAAAGACGCACATGCAGCTCGCGTGTGTAGATGCACATGCAGCTCGCGTGTGTAGATGTTCATGCTGCAGGGAGGCTACGGCCTCAGTGATGGCAACCCTTTTGCACCCCCCCCCCCCCCCCCCCCGGCCGGCTGTGCAGTCGAGTGCCGTCAGACGAGATTTTCTTTTTGTGTTTCTCAGAGCCGACGCGAGAGCCGCCGCGTCTCGGCTCTTTTAACGGAGACAAAGCGGTTGTCATTTCTTTCCCGAACACCGACGAATTCCATCAAATGTCAAGCGAGCACAATCGAACGGAAGCGACCCGCTGACGCTGCTCCCCTCTCGGGTGTTCCCCTTTTATAAGATTGATCCCTCGGCTCGGCTCCCGTATCTCCCCCCCCCCCCTGGTGATGAAATCCCAAAGATCAGATTCCGTTTTTCGGCGGTTCGCCTCGCTGCTCGCGGACCCGAGTGGACTCCTTCTCGCCCCCCGTGTTCCGTGGGTCGCCCCTCAGCGGCGCACCCTCTCGTGGGATAACGGAGCAGCTTGTTCAGTCGAGGGTTACCAGCCGCAGATGGCTGAAGACAATAAACATGGGGGTGGGTGTCTTAAACCGAGTCATAGGAGGACGCCAAGCTGCCCTTTTTGCAACGTGTCCGTCCAGTGATCTTTTTGTGGTTTTCTGTGTTTGCAGCAGTCTGACCCACTTCGGTCAAATATATCAATGGCTGATAAATCACCTGTTTATCCGACTAGTGCCGAGCGGCGGCTCCTCGGTAATCGTGATTAATTGTGTTTACCTCGACGGGTCGTTATGGAGAACGATGTCTGCTGAGGGCTCGACCTCCACCTCGCTCTGCTCTTTCTCCTGAAGGTCACTCTGGAGGTGAGAGCAGAGAAACGGCAGAACACCCTTCACACACACACACACACACACACACACACTTCTCGTGGCTTGTCGAATGCTGGTTTCCACATTGAACCGGGCCACGTTGTCTAATGGTCGCGCAGGAGAAGGTCTCCCCCCCCCCCCCCTCCAGCCACAATGCTGCCTGATTATACGCTCCTTTAAATCAGTGGAAACTCTTTTACTCAATGACTCAAAGCGAGCATTTATTCCCCCTTTAGTCCACTTGTCTGAAGGTCGTTTGATGTCTCTGATTTGGCATTCTGGCCAAATTTTTTTTTAGTGAGTGTAAAATAAAAAACCGAAAAAGAAACAACATTGCTTTTATCCAGCATCTGCAAAGCGTGTGGTTCAGTAAACGATTCTTTTTGCCTGAAATAAGAGGTGATCCATCTCTATAATCACGTCTAGTCAGAACTGAATGCAGCAATTTCACATCTTCAATTTAGCTAATCGCGCTCTCGCCTATTCCTATTTTCTACTTAAGATATTGAACTGAATGGGAATAAAAGTGATTAAAGAGAAATTGTCCGACATGGTCGCGTTTGGACATCGTTTATATTATTAGAGCTATGTAACAGATCCGCAGCTGAATGCAAGCGTTAATTCTCTACTCATTCAACGGATAGACGTGATTCATGCCTGAAGGTCACAATATTTCCTCCCAACATATACAAGCCAAACCACAAAGGAAAGTAAGAAGAAAAAAGGGAAAAGGGCCCCGTGCTTGGCCTTGCCCACACGGATCTCAAATGGAGCTCCGTAATAGACCAATTTCAGTTCTGCCTGGAGCGAACCCGGGCTTTTATTCATGTACTCTGGTCTCTCCCTCTTTGGCCAGATTGCACGGGGAGCGAGGCCCCCCCCCCTCCCTGAGAGGATAAAATGAAAGAAGATGGTCGAGCGGAGAGGTTTCTGGATAGCGCCCTTATTTTGGATGGTAATGGGCTGTTTGCGTGCCCGGCTCCCTGTTCTTTTGGGGGCGGGGCACCTCACTCCAAGGTCACAGGGGGCAAAGTAGGGGAGGCCCGAGCCCGAGCTCACAGGGGTCTGGGCCCCGCTGGTGGAGCAGGCTCGGGTCCAACCAGAGGGAGATCTGAGGTAACAAGCGTGATTTGTTTGTCGTCCCCGGCGAGTCCGGACACGTCAGCATGGAGCGTAGAATCCCCAGAGGTTTATAGACGGAGAAATCCAGCAGAAGCGAAACGACGGCAACATGAAACACACAAAATGCATGAGGGCGAGAGACGGCGTGATGCCAAAGGAACTCGAGCGGGACGAGCTGTCGTGGTGGAAGTCGATCGGCGCAGCGGCGTGCGACAGCAAGCGGCAGTGAGGGCCCGGACCAGACCGCTGGGAACCCTCTTTAGACTCAAGAGACCACGACGGAAGCACCAAATACCCAATAGCGCTCCGTCCCCGTCAAGGACAGCCTGCTCCTGTGTGCTTTGACCTCCGCTCGGGCCCCCCCCTCCGGAGTTTGGCCCCCGGCGGCCTCCCCTCCGTCCGATCGGATCGGAGCCGCGATTGGATGACTCAACAGTTTGCCGGTGCCCAGCGGACGCCGAGCGGGGCATTAAGCCGGCGCCAAACCGTCTCTCTTTATTAAGAATGATCACAGCTGCACAAACTGTCTGCATGTGTAGTTAATTCAATTGAAATGCCCAAGTCCTGCTTTTACTAACATCTGCATTACTGAAAAAACAAACGCCCATTTCCTCTTTGTGTTGTTGTTTTCGTGGGGTCTTTTTTCCCGCTGGCCGTCTGTGAAACGAGGAGCGTCGGCTGTTGCCGGGGACGGATGTCAGGAAGGGTTTCGCACACTGGAGCTGGCGAGGCCTGACACGCCATCCGCTACAAGGAGAAAGTAATTGGCCTCCTAATTGCTCTCGGAGGCATGTTTCGCCGACCGGGCCAGTTCCCGGACCTCAGTACAAGTCCAGTGTCAGCCCCGAGTGATCTGACCTGAACACGAGACTGACACGGGGAAAAAAGGCAGCTCTTTCTTCTTCCACTTTCTCCCCCCTCCCTCCCCCATAATGCTCCTCCAGCGCTGTCACTCTGTGTCTGCAGCGCTGTTTATCTCCCTCAGGGGGCACCATCTTCTCCCGGCCAAACACCCCAATCAGTGAGCTGTTAAATCCAACTGGAATCAATCGGAGACACACCTTAAAGGAGCTTTCCACCTTCTGAGGAGACGTCCTTTCATTCCCATCGCTTATTAGAGCTGAAACTAGAGCACGTATCGGTCACGCATTATGCCTTTTTAAGGCGGTGCTAAAAGTAATCGTTGGTTTTGATTCAGAGCATAAAAATAATGATTTTGCAACCCTGGAGAAATGATATTTGATTTGTGATTTTCTGCCCCATTGTCGATTTTCCCCGTAATCAACATCGACTTAACTTTGACATTGTGGTTGATTATTCTGTTCAAAAATGTAGACGAAAGGCTCAAGTGTTTGCAGCATCTGTTAGTCATCTCATAGCTTTAGTCACAGTCATCTGTGGAAGCTTTTGCGCTGCATCTCAATGAGCAAAACCTCTCATTTGAATCCACGCTCGTTCTTCTGTGAGAAGGAGGGGAGAGAAAAAAGAAGTGTTGATGTAGCGGCTATAAATGGGGGATCGGTGAAGTCAGAAGGCTGTGACTCACGAGAAGCCGTGACAGAGAGCTTTATGCAGAGATTTCAACAGCCCACTTGGAATTAAGACGTGCAGTGAAATTGGACGTGTATGGAGGGGGGGGGGGGTTTGGTCCTGGGCCTGATCCACTTTGACAGGGTGGCGTGTCAGATGCAGTTCTCTGCAAAGTTGCGCAGATTGGAGTTTACTTATACTTACAAATTGGGAGGCAGAGCTCCTCCGGAGGCAGCGATAATCTCAGGCCTTGTGTGACCGAGCTGGCAGAGCCGACAAATACATCACAACAGCTGAGACGTTCCCCTTCTATTCTCCCTTCACTGTGTCCAGGAATCCCTTCCAAACGGGGCCGGCCAAACAAATAGACGGTGAAGAAGTATATTGAAGGAGCGTGTGGATGATTCGTTTTTTGCCTGAGGGCTACGCTACCTAGCGGATAACATAGATAATTGTGTATGATGCTAATTTGTGAGCACAAAAGGCGAGTTAAGAGAGAAAATGTATTAGCCGTTATTATTTCAGCACATTTAACCACACCTCGCTGTGTGACGTTTAATGTTGGCCAGAACAAATAAAGTGGTCACTTAGTTCCAGTCTGTTTTATTTCTCCCATTAGTTCTAATTATCCTTTAGCAGCTAAGTACGCCGCGCCTCATCAGCACCACGGGCAGCTCCCGCCGCCGCAGGCCGACCCGGAGCTCGCCGGAGCGTCCGCCCCTTCGCACTGCCGTGAACACAATTCCTCCGGTGCGAGTTCAGGGAGTTTGTGGCATGAACGTCCGCTTGGATTCGAGGATTAACTGGTTACGTTCCGGCGGTCACATTCACAGCCGTGTGTGAGAGGATGAAAAGATAACAAGAGGACATTTTGGATGTTGTCTGATTGGAAGTCATGCCGATGCATATCGGGGGGGGTTGTAGATGCCAAGCCAAGACTTTTGCCAAGACTTTTGAATGTGAAATCCTTGGAAATTGACAAACAGCATTTTTTTGATAGTTAATTAATCAGCAAAAAATGTCAAACGCTCAAAGTTTGGTCTCTTGAAATGTCAGAATCCGTCCGTTTCATGTCTGCTGTAACGCAGTGAATTGGTTTCACCAAAACGAGCAATTAAAACATTTAAATTTTGACATTTGATATCCCAAATCATAACTAGTAATTTAGAAAATACTCCGGGGGCCACCAGCCGTAAACTGTGCTGCACAGGTCCAACTGAGAAGGACTCGTCTGTGAGCATGGAGGCGGCGAGCATCTTGTCCGATCCTGACCCTCTGCGCGCCGCCAAACATCCATCGTACAGCGCCGGCTCTCCACCGCACAGCAGACGGCGGCATCAAGAGCAATTTCAGCCCTATTTGGCGGGCTGTCGGGATATCGCCGCGTCTGATCCCGATCCGCGGACCCCCCGGCGCTCACGGGAACAGAATTCTCTTCGATGGTATCGAGGTTTCCCTCGCTAACAGCCAGCGTCCCCGCTACCGTGCCGCGCGTCCCTCATCTGGGTCACGAGGACGAGATGTCGTGACCCTGACCGAGCTTTCCTCCGCCCCGGGGTCACGCCGATAACGCCGGCATGCAAATGAGGGAGTCGGAGCGCGTGCTGGATGCCTGATGGCAAAGGATAAGCTGAAAGATTGTTTGCTCACAAACGCCAGTTTTTATTTCAATGTCACCCTCACAATGTTATCTATCAAGCTGCCACCACTGCCGGTGGGTTCAGTCTCACTCCACATGGCACCGTGGAGTATGATTTAGGGAGGCTGTTGTGTTAAGTGACGGTGCCAGTAAGATCCCGTCTGATAGCTCACTCCAGTTCAATGACGGAAGAACGATAGCATCTTTTATTTTTCGCCGCCTCTACGAAAAAGGTCAAACTGTTCACTGGATATTCATCAGGTGCTGCTGATGCTCGATTTCCTCGCTCCGCGCCGCCGGGAAAGAAAACTGGTCTGTGACAATAAATGAGCCAGCCGCTCCTCAAACGAAGTGCGTGGGCGTGAGCGTTAATGGGACGTAAATAGGCCGCTTTTCTGATGGACGCACTTGTGGACATCAAGGCGCAGGCGCCATTGGAACACGCGCGCAGGCTGTCACCTCCCGATCGCGCGCTCGCATCGCACCTCCGCGTGATCAGGTGCCTGACACATCTGTGTGTACGTGTGATCGCCTGCGTTTAAAAAAAAAAAAAAAGATATCCCGTGAAATCGGACCACTAATCTGGGTGTCGATGCGATTGCGGAGGTCTGGTGTTTGTGGCCTGTTTCGGGCCGCTGCTGAAACGGGCATTCGGATGAGCGAGGCCTCTTCTTAAACTGCCACCATTTTGAACCACTTTTTACATGCGACGCACGCCACATACGAGATGCGTCGCCGGGTGCACGGCGTCTCCCCCATTGAGCCGCCATCACTGCACTCGCACACCGAAGGAAAAGGTCAGCTGCCGAGCGCCTGGGAGGAGCACTCGAAAGGTCCGTCTGTTTTGAGAACGTGCACGGCGGCGGCGGCGGCGGCGGCGGAGAACGTGCCTGTTTGAGAACGCTTCCGTCACCCGCAAGCGAAGGAAACAACAAGCCGCCTCACAACCACCAGCAGATGTCTTCCTCTCGGTGGAAACGGGTCCAGATCGCCCAAAAACATTTACCGCTTCCGTCGCTTCGCTGGCGCTGGCGAGCAGAAGAGTTGTTTTGAAATACGAAGACCGCCACTTGAGGTGACAATCACCCCCTAGTATTCTAAAACGGGACGCTGCCTTTTTAAAACTCCACGCAAGAATTCCCTTCCCGGATTATTAAACCGTGTCAGCGGCGGTGTCTGCGGCGGGAGGCGTGAAGGAGTGGGCGGAAACAAGAAGAAGAGGAATCATCTGAAGGGGGGAAGCTAAACAAAATCCAAGCTGCGAGGCCATTTCTTCCATGTTGCTGCAGGTAAAGCCCTCCGATCCGTGTCACTCTGAATTACGATCGGATGTAAACGTGTTTTGAGTTCAGGAAGTGGTCGAGCTACCAGCCTCCCTTTTGTCTGTATGACTCACCTACCAGCCCCCCCCCTCCACCACCTAACCCCCACATCAGCCTGATTCCAACAGACAGGCCTCCCCGGGCCCCGCTGCAGCGGGCCTGGTCCTCGACTACCTCCCTGCAGCCCCCGCCTGCCTCGGGGGCCAACTAAGCACGCAACAATATCATCGTCATCATCATCATCATCATCATCATGTGATTTAGTCTAAAAAACAAAACAATCCTCTATAAAGAAGTGAAGAGAAACCTTTATTTTCTCCTGTGAAGTCAACAATAGTCGCTGAAATGCAAGACTCAACATCTGCATGGACGACCTCATTGGGTTTCTCTTCCCCATCCTCCCTGCTCCATCCTCTCTGCTCCACCCTCTCTGCTCCATCCTCTCCACCCTCTCTGCTCCATCCTATCTGCTCCATCCTCTCTGCTCCACCCTCTCTGCTCCACCCTCTCTGCTCCATCCTCTCCATCCTCTCTGCTCCATCCTCTCTGCTCCATCCTCTCTGCTCCACCCTCTCTGCTCCATCCTCTCTGCTACCCATCCTCCCCATCCTCTCTGCTCCATCCTCTCTGCTCTATCCTCCCCATCCTCTCTGCTACCCATCCTCCCCATCCTCTCTGGTCCACCCTCTCTGCTCCATCCTCTCCACCCTCTCTGCTCCATCCTCTCTGCTACCCATCCTCCCCTCTCCATCCTCCCCATCCTCTCTGCTCCATCCTCCCATCCTCTCTGCTCCATCCTCTCTGCTCTATCCTACCCATCCTCTCTGCTACCCATCCTCTCTGCTCCATCCTCCCCATCCTCTCTGCTCCATCCTCCCCATCCTCTCTGCTACCCATCCTCTCTGCTCCATCCTCTCTGCTCCATGCTCTCTGCTTCATCCTCCCCACCCTCTCTGCTCGATCCTCCCCTCTCCATCCTCTCTGCTCCATCCTCTCTGCTCCATCCTCCCCTCTCCATGCTCTCTGCTCCATCTTCCCCACCCTCTCTGCTCCATCCTCTCTGCTCCATCTCCCTGCTCTATCCTCCCCATCCTCCCAGCTCCATCCTCCCTGCTCCATCCTCCCAGCTCCATCCTCCCTCCTCCATCCTCTCTGCTCCATCCTCCCTGCTCCATCCTCCCAGCTCCATCCTCCCTCCTCCATCCTCCCAGCTCCATCCTCTCTGCTCCATCCTCCCAGCTCCATCCTCTCTGCGGTGTCGGTCACACAAACAGGCGTGTCGTGTCCTCCTGCAGCTCATGGAGTGTGTTGGACCTTCCCCGTACGAGAAGCAAGAGGAGATGAGAGGAGCTGCTGAGATTTTAGGCGCGTGAGTCCGTCTCTGAGGCCGACAACAGGGTGTTTGGGGTTGGGGGGCTTTTTTTAGCAGTAATTGAAAATGGGGGAATCTTTGTGCACTGGCTTAATAGAGCTGTCATGCCCTTTGCCGCAAAGCGAGGGTAATAACTTTTTCCAGTTCCATTACACCCCTGAGATTGGCTTCAGGTGAGTAAAGAGGCTGCACTGGACAAGGGGCCACGGGGGGTCCCCCCCTTCCTCCCCCCCCCTCCTCCCCCCTCCTCCTCCTCCTCTTATCTCTGTTCTCTGCAGGCGGCTCAGCTCAAAAATCACTTCCCTGACTCATTACATTCAAAGAAGATGGAAATACTGCCCCGTCGCCAGTGTTTGTCCGGCGGGCTGCGGCGAAGACTTGATTGACAGCCGGTAATTAACGTGCCAGTTCACTAACTCGTGTCCTCCTCGCCACTTTAACAAAGTTATTACACTTCAGAGCTTCTTCTTGGACAATTATTGGGGCGAATTGGTTTGATATTTGACGTTGGCTTCACGAGATGGAGTTTTTATTTTTCCCTCGTTCCCCGGCAGGGACTAATGGATCGACGTTTGGGGATTTTTGTGGTTGTATAATATTGTATAATACACCAGTGAAAAGATTGAGATCCAAAAGCTGTTGTTTGTCTCTTTCTGAAATGTCCATACAGCGTTACACTGTTCACCATTACTGCCATGAAACTGAAATTCCTCAAAAGCACCGCGTTCATTCAACAGAGATCACATAAACAACGGTTGGATAACGGAAGGGTCATTAAAAGCATGGACTTACTTAAATAGTGTTAATTGTTTGATGCAGCACTTTATTATGGATGCAATCACAAGCTTTAATTTGCCTCGTTTACTCGGTGTCAGTTATTGTAATTACCCCGTCCGCGTCCCCTTAAGAAACCAAAAACGTCCCTGCGATGAACATCGGTGTTTGACTTCAGCAATTCCCACGATTTCCCCCATCGAATGGCTTAACGTCTCTAAATAAAAGCGGCGGATTGCACATAATGCGACTTCATTAGCGTCGAACTGTTACCACGAGAATGTGGGCCGCTGGTTCTGGTTTCAAACCCAACGCGTGCACTTATTCCTGCCTCCTGCCTTCGCTAAAGACTCGAGAGAAGAGTCTCTGTTTGCCTGTTTAATCAAAGCACTTCCCCATTGATCCGGACTATCGATCTTGGCACTACGGCAGCGTTTGTGAGTCCTGCGCTGCCTTCGACCCGTATTCTTTACGAAAGAAATTACGCCTTTATTAGTCTCCTCCTGTTTAAAATGCAAAATAAACCCACAACGAGCCCCTTTGAATTGGCCGCTATCTCTGAATTAGTCCTCGACGTCAGCCGCTGAATGGCGAGGTGTCCTTTTCCGCTTCAACTCATTTTGCTCACTCATTTTGGTACATTTTGCTTTATTTTCCCGTCATTGACAGGAACAATTAACCAAACTTGAAATGTGGTTCAATGATTTGAGAGCTGCTTCGTGACCGTTTCCGTTAATCTTTATTTCTCTTCTTATTTTATCATCCCGAGCTGAGCTCTCCATTAGATACAGGCTATTTCCCTTACGTGTGTTTAAAATGTGCTGTAATTGATTGTTTTAAACACGTTTCTGTTTGATCCTTCAGGCTAAAACGTGATGATTTAACAATCTTGGAGATCATAAGCGAATAATCGTACTGTCTGCAATGCGTTGGGGTAATAAATCGGTTAGAATCAGGTTGCCACATAACAACTGTCACGCCATTTTGTTTTTATTAGGAGATAATTCCTCATGAAATGGGTTTAATTTTACGAATTACTTGGTGATTAAATGGTATAAAACAAAGAACAATAACGCGGCTAAAAGGCCCCCGTTGTGTCCTGCTGTCCTCACTGACAGACCACATCTTAAGCGTTGGTCCTGGGCGACTTCCTCCAGCAGCTCCATCACTTCGCCGCACGCCCAGTGGGGCGGCACGCGATCTCCCCCAAGAACCCTCCTCTGTCCCCGGGTGAGCTCTCAATCAGGGACGTCAATAAGTGCCCAGATCAGGAAGAGAGGAGTCCATTGACGAGGAAGGGAGGCGGGGGGAGATGGAAGGAGGTGGAGGGCGAGCGAGCTGTGACCCAGTTAGAGGGAGGAGAGACTGAAGGTTGACGACATGAAACCAGGTTTTTCTCCTTAGTTGGAATTCATCCTTCATCTCAAACTGGCTTGTCGAGCTCTTTCCTCTTTCTTAAACTGTAGACGTATTGAGTGAATCCCCCCCCCCCTTTTCACCCCCCACCTGCCCGTCACAGCCTGATCAATTCTACTCCTACAGAGGAAGCCTCCCACGTGCTCTCTGCGCGGCGCCATTGTGCTCCCTCAACGTCCTCGTATCTCTGTCATCGCCTCTCAATGGCTCAGCCCCCACACTGACCTTGTAGCTTTTCAAAGGGAAACCGCGCCGGAGGGGGAGGAGGGGGGGAGGGGGGGATATGCGTAGGCGTCCGTGCAACAAAAGGTTCGGCTGAGAGGGCCCGAGTTAACCGGAGGCTGCTTTACTCACCGCGGCAGAAGGTTTTCCTCACACGGCGTTTAATTCTCATTAGCTAAGTTCTCTGCTTTCGAATGCATTTCTTTTGTGCCTCCATCAAAGTATTTTAGCAGCCGCGAGTGTTGAACTGTGACGACAGAGAAAGACGCCGCTGAATACGTGTTAACCAGGTGTTAAAGTCGCAGCTTACGGTGCAGAATATCGTAGTTCTGCTTCATGCAGAGAAGCAGCGAGCATCGGTTCGGGGTGAAAATACTCTTGATTATTCTGAATAGCGTCCATTTATAGTGCTTTAGCCTGTTTGATTAAGGGGAGGATTTTTCCTCTCAGTTGTTGAGACTACAAGGAGAGCGTTTACCGGCTTATTAGTCTATCGTCTCCTCGTCACGTTGTTGATGTCGTCTTTCAACGCGGAGCAGCCGAACAATTATCCATTAAGTTAAGAAACAATGAACTTTGATCACTGAGCAGAGAGCCGCGGTGGCTTCGCTGCCTAGCGACTGTTACCGAGGTGGAAACGGAGCGAGCGAGTTGCAGCGTTCCTCCTCCTCTTTGTCCTGGTGCTTCCATCGCATGTGTTTGTGCAACAACCAACACACACCGATTGGTCTTTGGTGTCATAGTAATGTCTCATATCTCAACCGACCTGTAATGATGAGTAACACACACACACACACACACACACACTCCTGTTCCCCCTTTCCCTTCACAAAGGAGCTGAATGCTGAGCAAACACACCTGTCGAGTGCAGAGAGCACGGAGTGATGACACATTATTTACTGTACTTGTTTGGTTTTCAGAATTTGCACCGAGATTCAGGAATAAATACTCATTTCATCTCGGCTCTGTGATGCTAATCCCGAGTTTGGGAAATGAGTGAGTAGCTTTGTTCTCAATTCAGCGCGCCGGCCAATTGATTGTGGGCCGCAGCTGATGTTTACCCGGGCTGAGCCGGTAGCTGCCCCCCCCCCCCCCCGGTGGCCCCGCCCTCTCCTCGGTCAATCCTGTAACCCGCCTTGTTTTGTTCTCTCTCTCTCTCTCTCTCTCTCTGTCTCTCGGTCCAGCATCGCCGCAATGACCGAGGGTCGAAGGGAAGCGCTGGCGGCGGCGGCGCCCGAGCCCACCACCGCCTCCTCCTCCACGGCCGGCTCCAACACCACCAACGTGGCCGGCCGGGGCGCCGGCGAGAATGACGAGGCCTTTTCCAAGCTCAAGGACAAGTTCATGAACGAGCTGAACAAAATCCCGTGTAAGTAGGTTCACAGAAACGTTCTGGTGATCTGAACAGATGAAAAAAGGATTTGAAGCTTCTGGGTTCCTTATTTATTTAATCTTTCACAGGTGGGCAAACAAACCACTTCACACTTCCTCTCGCCGGTTTTTATCAGAGGAAAAACAGAAAGTTAACCGAGTGACAGCTGAGAACGGGTTTATTTTGATCAGAACTGGACTGACTGAGAACACGCAGCACAAACAGAGGAGATATCGCCGGATATCTGATATTTCCAGAGTGTCCATTCCGAACGCATGAGAAAACGCGCCCGTTTGCACCTTTTCACCAGCGGCGTCGCTCGGGCGCCTCGCCACAACACGTGACGTGCCTTTAATCACGCCGCCTGTGATACCGAAACCTGTCAATCCATCCGGCGTGATTTTCTCGGGTAGCCGTGACGCAAAACACCGGGAAGACGTCCGCGTTCCTCCGCTTTGACGACAATTTCAAAGAACCTCGGGAGGCTAAAGACTCGCCACGCGTTTGGTTCTGCTGCCGGAGTCAACAGCAGATTTAAAGAAGTATTTAATGGAATTGTCTTCAAGTATCGCTTGAAGTGGGGAATAAACATCTGGCAACAATAAGTCAAGTGTTTGACATGATAAGCTGCTAAATTGAGCGCGGCTGATTCCATTATATCATCATGTTCAGTGCAGTTTTTCCGTCTTTCAGTCAAAACGGTGTCTTCATTGCCACATTAAGAACGTCCTTCTCTTTATATCAAAGGTTACAGCCTAAATGTGTTACTGTTTCTACATCGTAGAAACCATCGTCTTTGCTTCCCGAGAAAAAATAATCAATTAGGGCTTATTTTAAAAAAAAATGTATCTACGAGCTTCTCATAAAACGGTCCGTTTCACAGGGTTTTAAATTAGTGAAGACAGAAGCAGTGAAAGGTAATTATAATCCCCCAACATGATTGTTTTGCACAAAGTGCCCAATAATTCCAACAAAGCCGCCTTAACAGTTCCTGAACGTCGGCACGCGCTGAGGCCTCACTTTGTAATCACACTAAACCACATGGAGACTTTACAGCAGCGAAGCTCCTGCGAGGAAACCAGCGCCTTGGATTTGTACGTTATTCAAACACCCAGAGCTTCACTCCCCGATAACAATTAACCTCCGAGCACAGAAGCTGTTTGATCCGTGACCGTCGCCTCCGTTACTCCCAATAACACCAGCGGTTTGACATTTCGGGAGAATTTATTATTTAGTTGGGGTTTTTTTTATCAGCGACTCCAAGCTTTTCGCCGGCCAAAGGCACTAACAAACATTCTATTAGCTTCAAAAAGGTTTAATTAAAAAAATCCATTCTTCCACCAGTGGAGCAATCCGTCCGTTTTTTAATTGACAGCCTCCAGGAAATATCAAAGCTCACTTAAGTTTTTATTGTTTGCACGTACGCAGCCAAGCTCGTTCCTACAGGACTGACCTTTGTGACCTCTGTGGACACCAGTGTCGGACAGCTGATGGTTGCAACGGAAAACTTAAAACTCAAAGACAAACAAGGAGACAAGAAAAACACGAGCGCGAACGCGTCCCAACTAGACTTTGTGAAAAGCCGGATTACATCGCCGGCTCGGCGGAGCTGCCGCGGCAACCGGCCAACTTTCTGCCCACTCGCCGCCCGCGCTTTCGGCGCCGGTCGCACCCGAGCCGGATGAGTCTCAGCCGGTGAAAAAAAAGCTGAACCAAATCACCGAGAACCAGATTTGATTTGCGTCCCACAGAGACGCTCGTGAGGCGCCCCGCGCTGCAGTCGCAGTGTTTGCTTAAGCGCAGCGGGCAAAGGGCAGCGTGTCACGAGCATAACGAGGTTTAATGTCAGGGTTAATTGAGCAACAGGGTCCTGTCACATTGGATTAGTGTGGGCTGCTGCAAGTGGATATAACCCAGATGCAGTATTTTACACACACACACACACACACGCACGCGTACCCTCTTAAATGCATCCAGCAAACTCTTCATGAAAGCTTTGCGTCACACGTAAAGTGCTTTATATTACCGGCGATATGGAGCAGAGGGGCTTCTTACGGCGCTGGCATCCATCCTCGTGGCATCTAGTGGCAAACTAGTGCTCATCAGGGTCGACGGGAGTGAACGCGGTTTATTGACAGTGGATCAAATGCAATTTTGAGGCTTCTCTGCTACATAATAATATATTCATATATATAAAGGTGCTGTACACCGTTGAGCAACAGCCAACGTGGATTCCATCAACCCCCCCAACCACCACTCGCCCCAATTACAGAAACTCCAGTTTCCTCGCCGTGCCGCTCAGCGGAACCAGAGATAAGTGCTGGGAGTTGAAGTGCTGCCAATACTCGCTCTCCTTCGCTCTGTTCGTCCTCTCTCTCTCTGTCTCATTAAAGAGGAGACGCTCACACAATGGGGTTAATTAGAGGAGGCTTTTATTGCCTTTTGGGACTCGGGTTCCTTTAGTCGAGGAGCACAGAAGGGCCTTTTACCGGGCGACGCACACTCGATGAGGGACGCGCCGGGCGAACCGGCTGAATTCCACCCGGCGAGGTGAGCTCTGCTGAAAGAGCTTCTTCTATAAAGTGATTCTCGTTCGCTTCCTCTAAGGGAAACTGGAGCAGCGCGACGTGAACAGTATCCTTCAAAGCAAAGTTGCACCGCGAACCCGCATGATCCAACGTTTAATCCCACCACAAGGCCCGGAAGCCGCCGCTGACCGCCGGCGATCCTCAGTTATAGTTTCGGGTTCTTAAAGGAAGCGCTGTCAGTCGCGGGCAGCTCATCGTAAACGAGGACCTCCCCGCGTCTCCTCCATCAGCACACACCGCCGCGGGCCGAGGCTGGAGACCCGTGAGTTGTTTCAGAGCATCGCTCACAGTTTTTTTCCCCTCGGAGGAGAGTGCTTATTGATTTTGTCAACAAAGCATCGATTTTCCTCCTCTCCCCCCCCCCTCGGGAGGAGAAACCGCGGCTGCAAAACCCCCGGAGTGATGGACTGTAAAGTACTTTTCTTTTTGGTTTTCTTTTTTAGACTAGACTGCTTCCTTTTGAATCCTCTTTGGAGAGCACGTCGGCCTTGTGTGAGCCACACCAGTTTTCCAATAAGAGAGAAAAAAATACAGTTTTCACCTGTTTCGCGTGACAAAGTTACAGTAAGAAATATCACAGAAGATCCTATTTTGAAATGTTCCCCACTACCTGGTGCTATTAAGCTCTGAAACAACTCTAAAAGCGCGCTGCCAAACTGTCTCATTTGTCCGTTATGCCTCTCCGTTAAGAGACGGCCGAGTAGAACCAAGGAGCAGCGATTACCGCGGCTGAAGGGAGAAAGTCTGCCGCGAAGGTCTCGTTATTTTCAGCCCATCTGGACTCAATGTCGTCTCTCTGCTACTTAGAGCGGCCCCCTCCTCCTTCCGCCACTGTGTGTGTGTGTGTGTGTGTGTGTGTGTGTGTGTGTGTGTGTGTGTGTGTGTGTGTGTCTGCGTGCATGCGCCGACGAGCACGAGCTGTCTGCTGATTGCGGTCGAGGAAGGTGTCGGCGTGTTTGCGGCGAGCTGTCGGGGGGGTCTGACAGCCTGTAGGTGACGAAGTTAACCGGCCGGTTGCCCAACGTTCTGCAGTCGGGTCCACGCGGCGGAGGAAACGCCAGGACGCGGGTCTCCATCCTGATCATGGAGCCGAGCAGCGTGTCCGGCTCCCGATGTGTCTTAAAAGCGTTTTATTTTACAACCAAAAATAAAAGAGACCTACTTTTTAGACTTAAAAAGTAAATGTTTCCTTTCTGTGATGCAGTGAAAATACTTGTTAAGTCCAAAAAATAAAGTCCAGAATGTTTCAATTATGTAATATATTTTAATCTAATAATATATGAATTGCTATTGTAATAATAGTGGAATGTTCGTATACGTATACCTTCAATTCCAATTTGCCATTGAACAGAAATATTACGCTGGGAAAAAGCACTTTCTTCTCCTTCTGAGAATAAAGGTTATTGTGGACGCCTTCTATTATTACCTTTCACAATAAAAGCCCCAGACATTCTTTATGTCACCTGTACCTGTCTGACCTTCCAGCGAGCAGCGGGACACAAACACTGTACGGTGGCATTGTCCTCTCAGCGGTCCTTACCCTGGCTTCAGTTTGGGTGGACGGCGTAAAAGGTGAAAAAGAAAAGAAACATAAATAAGGGGGAATTGATTATACGACTGGTGGCATCACAACATCTTAAAATAGAGAAACCTTGACGTTCTAATCCAACCAACGACTTTCTTATTTTTGAGCAAGGTTTTTTTTTATTTTGCCCTAAAAGTTCAGAAAACGCCATCGGCTCTGCGTGGTGGCGCGGCGCCGAGGCCCCCGCAGCGAGCTCCACCTCGGGCCCGCGTGCTGCCGGTGATTGCCAGTGAAAGTGTCCGCTGTCCAAGAACCGTTGTGTGAGCGGCAGAGTGGAAAAATGGCAACATCTGTCACCTCCACTAAATTGGCTGAAGCCGTCCTGAGGGGGTGGAGGGGGTCGGGGTGGTGGGGGGGGGGGGGGGTCTCGTCCTGCTGGTCAGGACCGATCGTTAAGCGGTCTGCCACCTCCTGACGGGCCACACACACACTGTCCTCTCACCTCAGTCAGCTCGTATCACATTTGCTTTCTTCTCTGCAAAGTTTCGGCCTATTTTAACCCAAACGTTCCCCCCCCCCCCCCCCCCTCCCCCTCTTCAGTGCCGTCATGGGCCATCGTCTCCATCGCCTTCGTGGCGATCATCCTGGTGTTAGCATGCTGCTTCTGTGTCTGCAAAAAGTGGATATTCAAGAAGAAAAACAAAAAGAAGGGCAAAGACAAGGGCAAAAACGCCATCAACATGATGGACGTGAAGGACGGAGCCAAAACCGAGGTAAAGACTTCAAACCCCCAAAACAATCCTGTATTAACGCGCTCACCACACCAAACGTTTCGTTCTTAAACCAAAGTTTCTCCGTAAATATCTCTAATATTGTGTTAGTTTTAGTGTTTTTCACATTTGCTGTATTCAACTGTTATTACTATTTAATGTGTTAGTGCCTGATGCTGCTATCGCAGATTTGATTGATCACATTTGCAGTTGCAGAAACACATTAAGGTGCTTTTTCACCAACAGAGTAAGAATGATGTCGCTGCAAATCTGGCAACCAAAAACATCACTATTTTTGCATTTTGTACATCTTATGTATTAATTATTGCCAAAGATGTACGTTTATTTAAAAATAGAATTCAGTTTAATTACAGGAGTCATTTGAATCTTCTTTCGTTTTTTTTTTTTTTATCAAATGAGGACCTGCTCACACGTTCGAAGAGTGTGAGTAGCGTTTGCCGTGTAATCAAGTGGTATCCACCCGGAGAAATGACATCACCGATCAATAAACAGATGGAAATGTAATCAAACCCGACGCTGCAAATGGCCTCTGCGATTAGACTGAAACCGCTGACAACGTTTCAGCACTTCATCACTTATTTATTCCGCGACGGACAAGACGTCCCGTCCCCTCTTCGGTCAGGGCTAATCCCTGGGATCGGTGAATGCGCCCCTCCCGAGGCAGGCGGTCATTTCTCCTGGTGGGACTCTGTGGACTCCTGTGTGTGGTTGTTTTAATTTGTGTTTCTTCCTTCTATGTCCTCCTTATCTGTGTTGTGTCTGATGACTGTTCGGGATGGTCACTGGCGGTAGGTTCCACATTGCTGTTGGATCTTCTTAAGCCTGCTGCTCTGATGTTTTTTGTTTTTTTAGAGCCTCTTGACAGCAACTTACTCCCGTAGAACCGAATATATGTAACTATGCATACAGTACATGTATATCTGCTGCATATATGTGCGTACAAGCTGCGTACGCACATATATGCATGAATGAAACGGACACTCGGTGCGCGTCCAGGACGGTTGAACCACGCCGACTTCTGAAGCCTCCTGCCTTTTCAATCTGACGGTTACATTTCAAACGAGCGGCGGCGAGCGCCTGAGAGGCTCCGCCAGCAGACGCTCGGTTGGAAGCGCCGACGAAAGGGAAGCCTTTGACGTACAGTCGCATTCCCATTTACACGCGTCAAGACAGATCGTAGGTTTCCTGCGGCAGACGTTGGATTTCGAACTCTTAGAATCATACAAACTCACACGTTTGACACATTAGTGCATTTCACTTTGACTAAAAAACCCTCTATTCAGATTTCCTCCCAAAGAGGCCAAAGACAAAAGGGGCTCGGCGTAAAATTAACCGAAAGACAATCAGCGTTGTTCATCCGTTCTGCTTCCACACGATCGACTTGACAAAGTGAGGATGTACATCACGACCCCTGTTACCCCCACCCACCCACCCACTGCTGGCATGATGCTTCTAGCTACCATCAACGTAGGGGGGGGGGTCACATAGCAGCTCGAAGGGGTGACGGTGACAATGCGACTGTGTGTCTTGGGGCGGGCGGGGGGGTGGGGGGCAGCACTTGGGGAGAATGGGGGAAATCACCCGAGAGCACTGGTTTGTCCCACAGAGAATGCTCTGCATGCCTGACGAAAGGCAACTTTTGACGCTGAATGACCTTGAGAGCTTCTCTTTGCCTCTTCAATTGCATGTTGGTCTTATAACAAACTCTTACACCCCCCCCCCCCCCACCACCCCCCCCCCCCACGCCACTCCTCCCCCGCACCACCAATGCTTCCCCCTGCTTCCTTTGCCTCGGTGCCAGGGCTCTTAGTCGACTTCATCTGCCTGAAATAACATGAAGGCATCTCCCTCTCTCCCTCTTTCCCCCCGTCTCCCTCTCTCCCTCTCTCCCTCTCTCTCTCTCTCGCCCGTCTGTCCTCTCCCTGTGTCTCTTTACCAGCGTTGCACCCGAGTCAGGATTTATAGCAATACAAACCCCCGCTCACATGTCAAATGTTCCTCCCATCACGGGACGTCCCCCTCGGGACGACGGCCCCGAATTAAAAGAAAGGAGAAAAAATTGATGGCTCCATTTGGAGAACTTGGAGTCGCCCCCACACCCCCCCACGGGTTTTTACCCGCCCTCTTCGCGCTCCCCTCTTTCCTCCTCATCGGCGACCCCCACCGCCCCTCCCCGTAGAACAGAAACGTCCACAGACTGAGGAGCGTCTTCAGGGGAACAGGCCCGCCGCTTCACTGCATCACAGAGCATGTCCTGCTGTTAACTGCTATGTTGTTTTAGTGCTTGCCCCCCCCCCTCTCCCTCCCCCCCTCCCCTTTATGACACCATAAAACCAGTAGCAGCTTTTACAGGCGTAGGTCCGGTGGCAAGGACCTGGGCGGGGGAACGGCTGGCTGCGTGCTAGCGCCGGCGACAAACGGGCGACACTGACTCTTGGTGGGTGTCTCCTTCAGGCCTTGAAGGATGAGGAGGAGGCGGAAACAGGGCTGACGGAAACGGAGAAAGAGGAGGAGCCCAAGGAGGAGCAGAAACTGGGCAAATTACAGTACTCCCTGGATTACAATTTCACCGAGAACACGGTAAGGGTCCGTCCTCCGAATCCACCCCCCCCCCCCACACCCCCACCCCCCCTCCGTGTGTGTCGTGGTTGCCCTAAAGGTAAAGTATGGTCACACCCGACTTCTGAGGGGGGTCCAACTTTTCGTCTCTCCGGAGACCAAACGTTCGTTCTCCTCCTGTCGCTCCTGCCGCTCCATCACTGGAGCCTGAGAACGATCTCGCCGGGATATCACGGCGGTCGGGTCCGCTCGCTCGCCACCGAGCCTTCCAGGAGATACAGTAGGCTGTTGGGATTTAGTTTGGCTCTGATTTTCTGCCTTTCTCTCTGCTTGATTGAAAACAGCCCCTGCAGAAACCCATCTGCTTCATTTCTTTTCCGGCAGGCTGCGTTTAAAAAAAACAACAACAAAACAGAAACAGAAGCAGGACGAGGAAGCACATCAACTTCCTGCCGCCAGATGTTGCGTGACAGATAATAGACACAGTGCGTGAACACACCGCTGTCCCTCACCGGGCCGGCTAACGCCCCGTTAGGACTAGAACTGACAGCCGGAGATTAGACAGGTGCACCGCTCGCACGCACACGGGCTCAGGTACGTCTCCCTCGCGAAAAACCAAAAAGACACAGATATTCTCATGTCTGTGTCCCCCTTCAATCATCAACAATTATTAGCACTTAACCTGTGCAACATCCATCGATGCGCGTGCCGCTGAGTCAATAATTACCGCTCAGTCAACCGGGCCCCTTTTAGTCTTTTCAGAGGGAAAACGCATGGGGTCGTTTCATAAAAAGGGACATTGTATGTGGCCGATATTCCATTTGGCAGCGGGATCTGTCATCCGGTGGGAGGCGGTGACAGGTCCCTCTGTAAGGTTCTTGATTACACTGGTAATAGGCTGCACAGTGGAGCTAAAGGGTAAAGAATGGCTGACAGGTTTTCACACTCTGCAGCTAAACAAGCAGACGGACCTAAAAAGACCAAAAGTCCCCCCTCAGCCGACCCACTTTCACTTCATTTTTCTTCCTCGGGCTTCGAGGCCGGTGCAATCGATGGAGAAGCGGCGCGCGGCGATCGCTTCGATGCCTGCGGGGCCGCGGGGTCTCTCACAAAGGGAAAAAGCCACGTGTGAATTAGCGATTACGGCGCGGCTGATAAAGAGAGAGGGTATCGCAGAGGACGGGGATTGTCCAGTCCCGGGGGGGTCCTGCAGTCCGCGATGATATTCCATCACAACGGGTTTCAAAAAGTCCTCCTTTCGCTTTTTGACAGGATGAAGTTTCATTGTTCGAGCGCGCTTGATGTGAAACACTCCGCATCGGTCCATGACGTTGCCGTGCCAACGCAGGAAGTAGTCTCCCCCTCGCTGCGGTGACGTGTTGCATCTTCAACCCTTCATACTGGAGACCGGAGGGTGCAATGATTTATGCAACTACAAGACTTTTAGTTGCTGAACGAAAGCGTGACGTGGATGATGAATTGCCCGGTCAAGTCTGTGGCGTTAAATGAGATATTAGCAGGTAGCAGGTGGCCGAAAATGTTAATACGATCTGCAGGGTTTTGCAGGATCGTCCAATTTAAATCTTCTGTCTGGGTTGACATGGGATGTTAAGTATCCAACCTCCAATTTAGGATTTGAACCAGATTTGTATCCATTAGGAAATGATATGATAAAACACGTACGTGTTTTGTCAAACCAATTTGTCTCACGAATTAGAAAACGCGCCTCGTTTGAGATGCTGCCGTAAGCACTATTAAATTTCCCTTGATGGCAGGAGAGATGTGCCGCTGAATGTTCCACCCCGCCAGGAGGAAAGGGGGACGGGGGGACGGGGGGACGGGGGGGGGGGGCACCGAGCACATTAATGTCACGTCCTCATGGCAAAGAGCCCCGGCTCTGCTTCTGTCTGTTAACCACCACGACCGGCTGCTTCCCCCTGGTGTCGATGACTCTGACTTTACACACTAATGAGACAAAAAAAGGGTTTGTAAAAGATCCAAATCACTCAGGGGCGCGACGACGCGGTGAAATCAGTCAAACGCACAGCGAATGAACCACAAAGAGCCTCCTCGGCACAGCGGGGGGGGGGGGGGATGTTGTGCTGTGTCCAGGAATGGGAAGTTTGAGCTCCTTATCAAAGAAGGGTTCAACACACTTCTTTTCGTTCAGAATTCTCCTCAAAGAAATAAAACACGAAGCTGTTTCGATAAACATTGTTCATGGAACTAACTGTCGGTGGCGTGTGTGGTCACAGCAGAGCAATGATGCATTTGGGATAAAAGAGGGCCGAGTCTTTATTCAAACACACGGGCCCAGATGTGCAAACACCGAGGTGCGATGATGACGGAGGGGTTAGACGTACGTGGTGTTATGGTATTTGTGCCAAAATGGGGGTTTAGATGAGTTAAGAAGCAAGACAATGATTCAGTTTTTTCTTCTACATTATATTACACACAAACGTAGATGAAGGGATCGAATTCAATGGTCAACCTCCAAAAAAACACGTTTTCAAGCTTATTTTGTCTGAGTTGGTATTTTTCTTTTCGCCAAATTGCCATTTGCAGGCTGAAAAAGTCCTTTTGCAGCAGACCAGACACTTGCTGGAGTTGGGATGTATTTTGTCAAAGGAATCTATAGATATCAAGAATGAACTTTGCTTCACTCTCGCTGTCTTCAGCGCGTAACCCTTCATGCCTTTGGCCACTTTTGCGATTTTATTTAGTTTCCCACGTTTTCTCCTCCCACTGCGGCTCCGCCTGCAGACCGCCGAGTGCCCCGGTCGCGCCCCCCCCCCCCCTCCCGGATCGCCGCTTGACGGCTGCCTGATAGTAAGTTGATTGACTGACCAGCACCCCCCCCCGCCCCCCACCTCCTCCCCGAGAGGCCTCTGGGTTTTTAGACTGTGACTGGCAGGTCAATCAGCCTCCCTCCACTGCGGTTATCAATTATCCGCCCCGCGCGAAGAGAAACAGTCCTCTCGTTCCCGCTCGTGACTCGCGGCGACCTTTACGAACTCCCCAGCCGCTGACGTGACCTTCCAACGCCGCGGCAAAGGTCCACCCGTTATGCAAAAGACGTCCTAAAGAGATAATTGCAGACAAGTCTTGAAGAATAGACGGTGTCTCTGTGGACAGCTTGACCTGCCGTCTCTTTTCCGTTGACCCCCCCCCCCCCCCGTGTCCCTCTCTCAGCTCATGGTGGGGATCATCCAGGCCGCCGAGCTGCCCGCGATGGACATGGGCGGCACGTCCGACCCGTACGTGAAGGTCTACTTGCTGCCCGACAAGAAGAAGAAGTTTGAGACCAAGGTCCACAGGAAGACCCTCAATCCTGTCTTCAATGAGCAGTTCATTTTCAAGGTACCCCCCCCACACACACACACACACACACACACACACACACACAGAAGAGCTGGACTTCACTGTGCTCATTTCAAGCCCTTTTCTGTGGCTGGAGATCTTTTGGTTCCACTGACAGTCTGATTTGCATGCAGCCGTGAATGCTGGGAAGGTGTGGAGACAGTAACCATCTGGCACATTCACAAGCTCCTGACAGAATAACCCCCACACACACACACACACACACACACACACACACACACACACACACACACAGGCTCACTGTGATTGGGATTAACACAGGCAGATGCACCGCTACGCTGGGGCCTCTGCTCAGCCATAATGCATGCATGGCTGCGGCGCAGCGGTGGGGAAAGTTTTGTTATTCGGCCGACAGTGGAGAGCGCAGGTGTCTGCTGCTAAGCTGAGAATAATGTGACGCGATATCCATTTCAAAACAAAGTCAACTCATGCGTTTTCTACACTACTTGGGGAAAACGGGGAGTACAAACACACACACACACATCTTTGTAAACTTCTAGCAGTGTTAAAACTGGACCCGTCCAATTAAAGGAACACTAACGTCTCTTTTTTTTCCTCCTCAGGTCCCCTACGTGGAGCTCGGCGGGAAGACTCTGATCATGACGGTGTACGACTTTGACCGCTTCTCCAAACACGACGCCATCGGCGACATCAAGGTGCCCATGAACAAGGTGGACTTCAGCCACGTGACGGAGGAGTGGCGGGACCTGCTGAGCGCCGAGAAGGAGGAGGTGAGAGCTGTGAACGCCGAGTAGGCGGAGACACACACACACATACACACACACACACACACACATTTGTTCCCGAGAAAATGTGAGGCCAGAAGGTCTGAAATCATCATCTGACACCTGCCTCATTTGTCAGGACTCTGACTTTTTGCATCTGGTAGCCGGCGTTTTTTCAATAACCAGAGCGTTTTCTAAGCGCCGCTCGCGTAAGTGAAATCCAAATGATTGTTTTTTTTTTCGCCGCGTTCGCTAAGCGAGTCGTGTCCCAAAACTCACAACGTGGCGCCGTGGTCAAAGTAATCCATCGCTCCTGGAAACTCAATCAGATGTGCACACCTCCCCTTCAATTAATAGGAGTGTGACTTCCCAGGCAGCAGTTCAGGAAATTCAATTTTCACGGTAAATGTCACGGCATATAGCACATGTTGCCAGGGAAACGTCATTTTTAGCATCACGGTGGTTCCATTTAAAGGTTAATTATAGCAATGCCGAGTGGCTGGTGATGTTGTTTGAGCTGAAGGGCATCACTATTCTTATTATTATCGTTCTTACGCAAAGCTGAGTTACATTTATCGATTTAATGCCCAAATAAAAAAGCGGGATGGTAATTGGGAATGCATAGACGCACTGGGCCACTTAACCTGCAGGTCTCCCCGGAATCGCAGCTGCAGGAAAATATTGTGTTTTCAGGCTCTTTTCCATTTTTCGTATGAAATACTGATACTTCCCCGCGCTTCATGAAATATTCAGTTCAGGGTGACTGAGATATGTGCAACCTGTCAGTGGGGGTCCCTCCTTTGTTTGAGGGGAACCACCGGTTTTATATATAAACACAGAAGTTGAAGACCCTCAAAGAGCAGCGGGCTCAGCTGAGATTTATTGCCCTTTAAGCTTAAAGGCAGCAGTTGACCTTTTTCGGTTCATAGAAAATATAAAAGAAGCCGGTCACTGGTCCTCCATCGTTAACCGTTGCCCACAGAGGGGGGATGAGGTTAGGGGGGTTGGGGGGGGGCACATATGGGTTCCTTCAAACATGGCCCACAACATCAATGCCAGAGCATTTAGGCACCATTTTTGTGCACAGGTCAGGATGGGTGCTGAAAGACTGACATTCAGGAGCGGTTCCAGCTACGACTCAGAGAATAGTGCGATACGAAGCTCTTATATCTTTAATTTTTTTAGCTTTAAAATGTTCATTAACAATAGTTGAAATCCTCCTCTGTCTGGAGAGCCGAACCAAATAAACGCGCCCGGCACGTTAAAAGCAGATTCGGTCGACTGAACATTTTCCCATGTGCTCTGAAGGGGAAGTCACGAGCCATTCGCAGCGAGCGTCCGCTGTGAGCGTGTGATGCGGTTAATGTGGATTCATCAGTCGATGTTAAAACTCCCCTGTGGTCCAACAGCAAGAGAAGCTGGGCGATATCTGCTTCTCCCTGCGATACGTCCCCACCGCCGGCAAGCTGACCGTGGTCATCCTGGAGGCCAAAAACCTGAAGAAAATGGACGTGGGAGGCTTGTCAGGTGAGAAGCGCCACAGCGGCGTGCACGTCCCCGCCGACTGCGCCTGCAGCACCCAAACACATCAATGGTTTCTTGATTTTCGATGAGGGGCTCAGCCTTTAGCCACCAAAATGTGCATTTGGGGAACGGAGAAAAGAAATGGGAAAACTTGAAGGAACATTTATTTTTTTTCCACCCTTTGAGTCATAAACCAAAAAAGAAGATAAAAAAAACAGTGAATCACCAAAATATTTGGGGATTGTTGTGGCCAAAAACGCATCAGAATTAGATCGCAAGAAAGCACTTTGTTACTTTCCTCTGACCTGCAGGAAGGAGTGAAACCTTCTCCTGCTGCGACATCAATAGATGACATTCATCACAATGCGCTGGGCTCTGATGTCATGGTAACAGAATGTGCCACTGGCCGTGGGCAGCAGAGGGTTGAAAATCCTCGCACATGCAAACGCCCACGTGTCCATGACTGGAGCGCACAAACAACACACCGACTCAGAGCCGAGATACCGCCTAAAACATGTATTTATCACGATCAACACTACGCTTAGTCCTGGGATGGGATTGACTGGACGTTCTCACTGCTTTTCCCCGAAAAGTGTAGAAAGTAGAAAACTAAAAACAAAGCTTTATTTTGAAAATCCATCATGCACAATAAGCCTTAGATAGCCATAATCATGTTGGACCGACATGCAATCGACTTGACCAGTAATTCTTAACAACCCCCCCCCCCCCCCCCCCCCCCCCCCCTGCTGCTTCTGCTACGGCCATTTGGCAGGAAACAAATGGCTGCCAGACGGTTTTGACGCAATGTCGCATTTAATTGGATCCTTTTTTTTTTTTTATCTGCGTGGGTCTATTAGCGTACAGTACGAGCACAGTGCATGTGTCTAATTACACACAACCAGAATATATAGACTCTAAATTGCGGTTTGTGTTTTGATTCCCGTTCGTCTCGCCTGCTCCTCCGCGTAGCGAATGGACTTAGAAGTGTAGCAGATGGATGAAATAATGGGCAGCTCTGTAATAACAATAATTAGCCTCCATCCACAGGGCTTCTCAGCCAGAGTTTAAGGAGGAGGACAAGTAATTGATGGCCTGGGATCAGCCTTCTCCTCTGTTGTCATCCTGTTTACCGTGCCTGATTATGGCTCACAGTGGAAGATGTGGGTATTATCATTAACCAATGTATAATCAAAAATAATTCCTTTGATTGGCTCCTCATGGAACATCCGTCCAAATCCACTTAAACAGACTTTTCAAATATCCATTCGGTGACCCTCGTGGGCCGAGAGGGGGAAGTCTCAGAAGTCATTGCATCGATGTCGTTTTTCTTTTTGGCGGCGTCGACGTAGGTAACGAGGAGCGGGCGAGTTACCGCGACGATTTCTATGCTTCCACATAACTGAGGTTGTCGCTGCACAAGGGAGCGTTTTGTTCATGTG